>NC_058132.1:658729381-658757866 GCF_016433145.1 Gracilinanus agilis
TAGCTGTGTGACCTTGAGCAAGTAATTTATTTCTGTTTCCCTTAATCCACTGGAGAAGGAAAAGGCAAACCACTCCAGTAGTTTTGCCAAGAAAACCTCATGTACAGTATGCCACACTACCATGAAGAGTCAAACACGACTGAACAACCAGAGACGTAGAGATGACTTGTGCAAGGTCATGCTGTTAGTGGGAAGATGAGAACCTAAATAATAAGTTTCAGTGTTAGAAGGGACCCTTGAGTTTGTCTAATCCACTGCTCCTCCCCTTAATTTTGTTAAAAATGAAGAAATTGAATTCTGGGGAAGGAAAGTCATTTACCCAAAGTAAGAGGTAGATTCAGGATTTGAACTCAAATCTTTGGAGGCCAAATCCAGTATCTTCCTACTATAACACTTTCCAAATCCCAAAACTCTTGCTGAATTTCCTGTGCCTAGATTTGTGTGGGTTTGTGTTTGTAACCACAAATAAAAGCCTGAAAGACTTGGTAGTAAAGTGAATAATGGAATGGAATAGTGAAAATTATAATCCTCCTCTCCAAAGCTGGAGACAAGAAGTTTCTTTTTGTAACTATTTTGTTGTTTTATTGTGTATGACTCTCCCTGCCTCCATTTGGAGTTTTCTTGGCAAAGATCCTTGAATGGCTTGCCATTTTCTTCTCATCCTTTTCCAGATGAAGAAACTGAGTCAAAAAAGGTGAAGTCACTTGCCATGGGATGCACAGCTAGTGCCTGAGGTCCAATTTGAACTCAGGTCCTCCTGACTCCAGAGCAAGCATTCTATTACATATGGTACCTTCCTATCCTGGAGACAGGAAGAACTGGGGTCATATTCTGCCTCTGACACCAGAGCAAATTACCTAAACTCTTGGAGCTTCAGTGTACCTCTTCTGTAAAGGTTGGAACTGATGGACTTTCAGCTCCTTTCCATCTCTAAATCTATCCTATCAAACTTTTTCAGCCTCAGTTTCTTCATTTACAAAATGGAGATAATAATGGCGCCTCACTTACAGGGTTATTGGAAGCATCAAATGAGATCGTCTGTGTAGAGCACTCTGAAAGCCTTAAAGTGTTATATAAATGTTAGCCATTTTGGTTATAATTCTTTTCTGATCCCAGCTAGACCTTCATTGAGTCCCTGGGCCTGGGCCTGGGCCTTCAGCATTCCCTCAAGACTTGGAGAAAAAGTCAATCCAGAACATCACATAAGAGGGAGCCCATTTGGCAAGTCTCGGATGGGATCCTTGCTGCCATTCTTGGTTGCATCTAGGCCCATGAATCATTCAGAGGCCAGTGGTTTCTCAGCAGCTGTTGTTCAGGGGAGTGAACACCCAGGCTAGATTAAAATTCTTTACATACTCTGTGCCTTTTTAAAATATTTATTCATCTGAGCAGTCACTGAAGAATTCTCTTTATTATTAACTAAGAAGTTCTCCATCTACCCTCAGTGCTTTCCAGAGATGAGGTTCTCTGGCTTCATCTTTAGGCATCTTTTGAAGTTAGGCCTTTCCCCCTCTTTCCTCTTTCTGTAAGCGGTCAGAGGGTCCATTATTCATGAACTCAACAGGAAGGTGTGCTCTTGACCCCATGAATCACACAGGGCTCTAGTTGGGCCTCATAAATTCAGAATAACTGAGGTCAGAAGCAAAACATTCCCTTCCACTTTCAGACTATAGGAGAAAGAAAAATCTCCCCGCTGGCTGCCTTCTCTTTTAGACTCAACATCAGGTACAGTCCAGAAAGCTAATTGGAACAGAGGTTCCAGAGGATCTTAGACTGAGAGCTGAGAAAGGACCTTAAAGGGCTCTTGGATCTGCTAGACCCAGAAAGGTTAAATCATTTGCCTGAGATCATCCAGGATAGTTATCTGAATTTGAATTCAAATCCATATCCTCTGATTCAAAATCTAACATTCTTTTTTAAATTTAAATTTAAAAATTTAAATTATTATTTTTTAATTTTAGAAATTTAAAATTTTTTAAATTAATTTTAAATTTAATTTAAATTGTTTTACATTTAATTTTATAAATGTAATTAAAATTGTTTTAATTTAATTTTATAAATTTAATTAAAATTTGTTAAAACTTTAATTTTAAAATTTTAATTAAAATTTCTTTTAACTTAATTCAATTTTTTAAAAACCTTACCTTCTGTCTTAGAATCTATACTAAGTATTGGTTCCAAGGCAGAACCTTAACAGCTGAGCAATATGGGGTTAAGTGACTTGCCCAGGGGCACATAGCTACTAAGTGTCTGAGGCTAGATTTGAAACCAAGACCTTCTATCTCCAAACCTGGCTCTCTTTCCCTGGAGCTACCTAGCTGCCCCAAATGCTCTTTCCTTTGGATGCTCTGCCCCTCCAAAATGAATGCTGTCCAAACCCCAGCCACAAAGCCAGTCACTCTCAGAAAAGAACAAGCTAAGTACTTTCATAAAAATCAAGGGTTTGGTTTTTTTAATTTTAAAATTTTCATTTAATTAATTAATTTAGAACATTTTCCCATGGTTATAGGATTCATGTTCTATCCCTCCCCTTCCCCAACCCCCTCTCATAGCCAATGTACAATTCCACTGGGTTTTACATGTGTCATCGATCAAGGATATAAATTTCTTCCTGAGTACTGCTTTGGCTGCATCCCATAGATTTTGGTAAGAAGTCTCATCATTGTCATTCTCTTCAATGAAATTATTAATTGTTTCTATAATTTGTTCTTTGACTAACTGATTTTGTAGAATCGTATTACTTAATTTCCAATTACTTTTTGGTTTGCATCTCCATGTACATTTACTAATAATTATTTTTATTGCATTATGACCTGAAAAGGTTGCATTTATTATTTCTACTTTTTTGCATTTGTTTGCTATGTTTTTATGCCCTAGTACATGGTCAGTCTTTGTGAATATACCATGTGCTGCTGAAAAGAAGGTATATTCCTTTTTGTCCCTATTTATTTTTCTCCATATATCTATTAACTCCAATTTTTCTAAGATTTCATTCACTTCTCTTACCTCTTTCTTATTTACATTTTGGTTTGATTTATCTAGATCTGATAGAGGTAGGTTCAGGTCTCCCACTAGTATAATTTTATTATCTATTTTCTCCTTAAGCTCCCCCAATTTCTCCTTTAACAATCTGGATGCTATACCATTTGGTGCATACATGTTGAGTACTGATATTTCCTCATTGTTTATACTGCCTTTTATCAGGATGTAATTACCTTCCCTATCTCTTTTAATTAGCTCTATTTTTACTTTGGCTTTGTCAGATATGATTGCAACCCCTGTCTTCTTTTTCTCAGTTGATGCCATATAGATTTTGCTCCAGCCTTTAACCTTTACTCTGTGTGTGTCTTACCAGCTGTGTATTTCCCAACATTTAGATTTCTTCTCCTTGTCCTGCCCTTTCTTCTTTCACTATTTCCTTCTATACCAGTGTTTTGCTTTTAATCAGTCCCCCTAGTCCCCACCCTTATTTTACTTCCCTTTCTCTGAGCCCCTCCCTTCTTATTCCCTTCTTATTTTTCTTTAGCATCTTTTTGTGTTACCCCACACTCTACCTCCCTAGTATTGCTTTCTTCCCCACCAGTCCATTTGTGACCCTTCTACTTCTCTATAGGGCACAAATCAATTCTCTGCCCCAATAGGTCTGATTGTTCTTCCCTCTTTGAGTCAATTTCAATGCATGTGCGACTTAAGTATTTCCTGTCTCCAACCTCTTTACCCTTCCAGTGTATTGGTCTTCTCCCCTACTCCAACCATGAGCTTCTTTCTGAAATATAAGTTTACTCCATTTTGTCTCTTTTCCCATTTCTCTTAATATTATCCTCTTTTTACCTCTAGTTTTAAATATATTTACACATATATGTATATATCTTGACATTTCATCCTATACAGTTTGTCACTGTTCCCTCTAAGTATACTTCTAGCTGACCTAATGATGATAACAATTTTTAAGAGTTACCAATATCATCTTTTCTTATAGGAATACAAATCATTTGAACTTATAGAGTCTTTAAACTTTTGTTTTGTTTTGTTTTGTTTCCCCCCCTCTCTTAATTACCTTTTGGTGATTCTCTTGAGTTCTGTGTTTGGACCGCAAATTTTCTGTTTAAGTCTAGTCTTTATTTTATGAATGCTTGGAAGTCATCTATTTTGTTAAATGACCATACTTTCCCCTGCAAGAATATAGTCAGTTTTGCTGGGAAGTTAATTCTTGGTTGTAGGCCTAGTTCCCTTTTTTTCCAGAATATCATATTCCATGTCTTTCAGTCCTTCAGTGTAGATACAGCCAGATCCTGTGTTATCCTAACTGTGGTTCCATGGTATCTGAATGACTTCTTCTTAGCATTAGTATCCCCACTTCCAAGATAGTGATATAGCTATGAAGGGAGGACTTGAACCACAGACATCCTGACTCAGTATTCTTACAGACCATCCATTCTGTCTCATTGTATCTGGAAATGGAGATTGTAGTCCTCAGCTCTGACCTTGGGAAAGTCATTTATCCTTTCTGAGGCTCGGTATTGTCATCTGTAAAATGGGAATAATAATTCCTTCCCTCTCTCCTAGCCCTCAATTCCCCTCCCAATAATTCAGTCAATCAGTAAATATTTATTAAGGTTTACTGTGTGCGAACCACTGTATTGGAGATACAAGCACAAAGAATGAAATAATCCTGGATCTCAAGAATCTCATATTCTAGTGGGAGAGACAACAAGTACATATATAAACAAATAAATAGAAAAAAATAAGTACAAATAAATAAAAAGCATTTAAATTGCAAACTATTTTGGGAGTGAGAGCACTAGCATCTAGGAGAGGGAGGAATCTTCATGTAGAAAAAGATACTTAAGCTTTGTCATAACAGAAAAGAATAATTCTTATGGTAGTAACAATATGGCAGCTATGTGGCACAATGGATAGAATGTCAGACTTGGAGTCATCATCCTAAGTTCAAATCTGGCATTGGACAGTTACTAGTTGTATGACCATGGCCAAATCATTTAATCCTGTTTGCCTCAGTTTCCTCATCAGCAAAGTGAGCTAGAAAAGGAAATGGCAAACCACCCCAATATCTATGCCAAGAAAATCCCAAGTGGAGTCACAAAGGATTGAACATGACTGAACACAGTAGTAATATCTTAACCCTTGCCTCCATGCGAGTTAGGCCAATTTTTCCCTTAAAAAGTGATGGAGGTCATCTTTGAGAATTGTTTGTTTCAGGGGACTAAAGATCAGGTTGTTGGCATGGCTCCCTCATCACCCCAGCATAGATCCTCCATAGAATGGCCCTGGGGCTCTTGGCTGTCCAGCAGGTGGATCAGGTGGGCAAGAAAGGTCTCCTTGTTGAATATTTTTCACCTTCAAAGGCCAAGTAAATATCCTTTAGTTAATCAATGAATGACTTACAAGGGTCTTTCCCCCCCATTATCAAGTCTAAACTACCTGGGAACTGGCCTGAATGAGACCCAGCTCATAATACTTCTGTGAGCCCATGGTGAGAAAGGAGTACCTTCCAGGAGTGGGAGACCCCCGCCAATGGAAAGTCACAGAGATGGAGATGGAATACATTTTAGAGTCACAGAGAAAAGGCCACTCTGACTGGATGAAAGCATGTAAGAGGAGAAATAATAGCCAATGTGGCTGGCAAGACAGTTTGGGACTAGGTTAAGAAGGGCTTTAATAACTAAACAGGAGTTTTTACTTGACTCTAGATGTAATTCAGGTGGGGTCGCATCACAAAGATTGAATTTGTATCCCCAGATGAGTCATAGGAAGTGAGGGCTCATGGGAAACGGACACAATTCCATTCTACCAAACCCCTCTCTTTTTTAAGAAATTTATTTGCTTATTTGTTACATTAAAATGCCCTTTTAACTCTCTCCCTCCCTCCCTTCCCCCATTAGAAAATGCATCATGCGACAAAAAGGTTTGTCTTGTATCTGTGTCTTATTTATTTCTATTTATTAATTCATTCTCTGGAGGTGGACAGACACAAGTCATTCTTCAAACAATATTTCTGTTGCTGTAAATAATGTTCTCTTGGTTCTACTCATTTCATTCTTCTTAATTTCATGTAGGTCTTTCCATGTTTTTCCAAAATTAGCCCATTTGTCATTTCTTTCTTTTTAAAATTTGACTCCTTCCTTTGCCATTTCCCACTTGGGAACCAGCTACAATGGAAATTCATCTTTGTGGCCAAGTATTTAGAATTCCCCATTTTAACCACCTGAGAAAGGAAAAGGAAAGTCTCCCAACTTGGGCCTCTGATTGGTTCACCGTCGTGGAAAAGTAAATCCTCTGAAACTGTCCAAAACCAATGGAACTCTGCGACTGGCAAAGACTTCATGATGCTTCTGTTAGAGTCTGACCTCATTAGCTACTTTTATAATGATTCATTAGCTTGCTTTTTAAATATCTGGAACAACCTTCTAAGTTCCTCGTTAGTGAAAAATCATCCACCTTCTGGCTCTCCTGTGGGGAAAGTCATTCCCTAAAGAGTAATATGCTGAGGGGTAGTGATGAGATATGCCTATGTTTTTCTTCCTACTGGAGTGTATAGTTATATATATAGGACTTCATCTCCCAGCATCCCTTTTTCTTCATCCTCACGTATTGTTTATAAATTCTGTCACTCTGCCTCCTTTTTCTCTCTTTTCCCCATGTGCGCAAGTGGGAGAAGCTGGCTTTTTACTTTTCTCTTGCTTCAAGTTATTATTAATAAATTTATTAAATATAATACTTAGAATATTGGATATTAATTTTGAAGCTTACAGGAGCCAACCTCAGTCCTCACCGCCATTGCTGCTCCTGCTTTCTTTCCTTATATCGTTACCCTCCACAGGATTTAATACATTCCCCAGTTTTCGTTAGGGTTAATTCTGGATTAAAGATTATGTTTCCATCGGTAATCTATCAGTCTTTGATCCTATTAGCTTTGTCCTTTATTCCCGTGATTTCTATTTGATCTATAAAGCCCTCTCTTGCCTTTAAAACATGGTCCTTGAAAATCAAAATCATAGTCATTTCTGCCTCTGATTGCCTAAAAAGAAAGAACGATTTCTCCTCTTTTCCTTACAAGGCAATCCAGCCTTTCTATAGTGATAACCAAGAATTGAGGGTGCTTAATTTTGCTATTGTTTTAATTTTCCATGTCGAGTTTTCTCGAGTGAATGGAGGTTTCCTCCTTTTCCTGCAAGGGAGAGCCCCACAGAAGTGGAATTCAAATTAAGGCTTACTGGGGGCAGCTAGATAGCTCAGTGGATGGAGAGCCAGGCCTAGAGACGGGAGGTCCTGGGTTCAAATCTGGCCTCAGACACTTCCCAGCTGTGTGACCCTGGGCAAGTCACTTGACCCCCATTGCCTACCCTTACTATTCTTCCACCTATAAGTCAATACACAGAAGTTAAGGGTTTAAAATTTAAAAAAAACAAAAACAAAAACAAATTAAGGCTTACTCAGAGGGCTCCAGGATTCCAGTCTTGTATATGGCCATCCACTTACCTGAGGCTCTCTTTCTTTCTAGCATCCCCTGCCCTTTCCCCTACTATGATGATGAATTTAACTACAAAGTCGCCATAAACAATCGTGGCAGACAAATGCCAAATATTCTGGACCAGGCCTACCTTGGGCTAGGTTAGTGATTCAGGCTCAGGATGAAAATGCAGGGAGAAACATCTGGGTCCCAAAATTCACCAAAAGCAACTTTACTTGGGGTAACTAGAAGGTTTAGTGGATGGAGACCAGGCCTAGAAACAGGAAATCCTGGGTTCAAATTTGACCTCAGATACTTCCTAGCTGTGTGTGACCCTTGATAAGTCTCAACCCCAATAGTCTAGCCCTTTACTACTCTTCCACCTTGGAAATGATACTCAGTATTGATTTTAAGACAAAAGGTAAGAGTTTTAAAAAAAAAAAAGCAATTTTACTTCTAATATTGAAAAGGATACAATCCCTAATTAAACTCATCTAGAACCCTGCCCTTCCATAGCTCCACATTTACTGCCACAGTTAGCAATACTTGCTCAGGAAAGCATCACCACAGAGCAATAGGAATTCCCTTCAAACCTCCGGCATACCAGTTCCCCAAAGACTGGAACCTTCTCCTCATAGGACAAGGAAATCAGATCCCCAACTAAAGCCATAATTCTTCAGGCCAACCAATCCTTTCAAAGGTTCACCAGAAAACGGGCGCTGCTCCTCCTCTTCTCGCCAAGACAGGGACTGTATCATTTGGGCTTTGTATTGTATCCCTTAAGCCTGGCACATAAGCAATGATCGTTGATCGATTGATTGCTTTTCATCACTGTATTTCCAGAATCTATCAGAACCCTTTGCACAGAGCAGGCACTTATTCTGTGGGGTTTTTTTGGTCTCAACCTGGAATGTAATTGCTAAAGAGAATCCATTGAGGATGGAAACCCCCTTTGCTGATCCAGAAAATTACTTAACAGTCTTGGAAAGTGTCCTGGGATGTTGAAAGTTTGCACAATTTGCCCGTGTTCACACCGATAATATCATCTCTATAGACTTGTGTCAAAAGCAACTAATCGGGGCCTAGAGACAGGAGGTCCTAGGTTCAAACCAGGCCTCAGCCACTTCCCAGCTGTGTGACCCTGGACAAGTCACTTGACCCCTATTGCCCACCCTTACCACTCTTCCACCTATGAGACAATACACCAAAGTATAAGGGTTTAAAAAAAAAAAAAAAAGAAAAAAAAAAGGCAACTAATCGGGTCTTCCTGACTTCACCCATCATGGCAATGGTCATTGGCTCGGGTGTCTGGCTTCCATTCCTACCTCTGATGCTTAATTACCTGAATTCCCTTAGCAAGTCATTTAGCTTTTTTTCAGTCTATACTTGGTGGCCTCAGCCAGCATTCCTGTCTAAGTCTATGATCTCATGACTCCAAATTCAACCTCTGGATACCACACCGGTGATATCAAACTCATAAAAATGGCGGCCACCAATCCACACCTAAGGATCCCTGTGGGCCACATATTGCCTTAATTTGAAAATGTAACATTATTGAAGTTTTTATTGGATTTTTGTTTACTTTGTCAAATATTTCCCAATTACATTTCAATCTGATTTGGGTTGTAGTCAGAAATGTTGAGGGCCACATATGGCCTGTAGGCGATAAGCTACATTTTTGACAGCCAGGCACTATATCAGACTAATGATGATGTTTATTAATTATTGATTATGAATTAATCATTTGATTATCAATTAATGATGAATAAATAATGAGCAAAGTCAAATTTTAGGGAAATTTAGCTTCCTAGTCAATCGGATGTCAAAGAAGGGGTACAGCTTGATGGATAGTGGCTAGGATGAATGTTTCTCCAAGGGATGGTGCTAGGCGCCTCCTCCAAATGGAAGGAAGGTTTCAAACATGTAAAATCCCAATTTCTTTTTTTTTTTTTCTTTTTAAATTTCTGGAACTAAGGGAAATGCCCCTGGGGACAGTATTATCAGAAAGCCCGATAAGAGCAGGATATTTAGAGGGAAAGGAGAAGGGAGAGGAGAGAGGAAAAATAAAGTACTTTAAAAAAAATCCATGTAATCTCTAATAGCACGGCATAGATCCCACAGACTGGAAAGATTTCTATTTGCAGGATAAAGTCAAGTTTCTTGACATCTCTTTGGCTTCTTTTCCCCCTCTGGAATTTCCATCACCTTAGGCTTGTCAGATAAATTTCATTCATAGAATCATAAAATGAGAAAGGGATTTAAAGAGAGCATTGGGTAACAGCTTCTGCCTTTAGGCAGAATTGTACTTATAGCATCCCAAGCCAATGGTTGTCTACCTTACTTTTCAAGATCTTCAGGGAATGAGCTTCTGAGACCTCCTTCTAAAATCTATTTCTGTGCTTACCAGCATTCACTGGATCACAGCATCTGAGAGCTAGAAGGAACCTCAAAGGTTATCTAATACTGCTCATGGCTGATCAAGAAACCATTGAACAAATAGTCATCCAACTTGTACTTGAAGACCTCTAGATACTCCTAATCTGGGAAAATTGTTTTTTTTTCTTTTTGCAAAATTAAATCTTTAAAATTTTTCCCAATTGAAGAAAAAACACGCTAGTATTCTTTTCCTCCTGCTTCCCTTCCCCATTGGGGAAAAAAGCCTACAACGAAAGGAAATAAAATCATAATGATTATACATGATCAAATGAAACATTCCCCCATGGGTAATGTATAAAAATATGTATATCTCAATCCAGATCCTGAGTCCATCCCCTCTCTAGCAGGAGGTGAGGAGGATGCTTTAATCTCAAACCTATATCCAACTCTTTTCAATTTCCACTTGCTCCCACTTATGTCTCTGGGGCCAAGCAAACCAAGTCTCATCCCTTTTTTGCATGACTACCTTTCAGACATGTTTATTAGTCAAGAAGCATTCATTAAGCACCTACAGTATGCCAAGAACTATGCTAGACACCAGAGATGCAAATACAATGAAACAATGCCTCCCCTGAACGAGTTTCCATGCTAATCTCCCTGTTGAGTCTTCTCTTCTACAGGCTAAACACCCTGGTTCCCACCCCTTTGTGGATTCTCATTTGACATTTTCTCTAGTTTTTTACCATCTTGATTTTCCTCTTCTAGACACATTCTGGTCTTGTTATGTGTCTTCTAAAATGTGATGCCCAGAGCTGAACACAAGATATCATATATGGAAGGAAAGGAAAGGCATAATAAGACTGTGACCTCCCAGGCTTGGACAGGAAGCCTCATTGAATGCAACCTAATATAGAATTGCCTTCTTTGGATGCCATCTCACATTGTTGACTCCTATTGAGCTTACAACCCACTAAAAGCATTTGTTGTTATTTTTTTAGACAAAGTGTCATCTTATCACACATCCCTCATCTTCTCACTTGTGAAGTTGACTTTTGTTTTTAACCTTTTTATACCCAAGTCAATCACTGGATAAAAATTTGAACCACATGAGGCCAAGGGCAGATCCCTAAAGGAAAGCTCTCCATTGGAGACATCTCTGCCCTTTGGGTTACCATTAATGACTGGTCTGATTACTCAACCCCTTTAAAATCCTCCTAATTCTGCTCCTCCCACCAACCCATGTTTCTCAAGCATACCATGAGAGATTTTGCCAGTGCTCTGATGAATTCAAAGTATGCCATGCCCACAGTGTCCCCCTTCCTACTAGCCAGAATACTTTGTCAAAAAAGGAAATGAGGATAGTCTGTCAGAACTGTATCTAGATCTTGACTTGGAGTCTTTATAGCATCTTCACAGAGGTGACTTATCTTTGAAGAAAACTACAATGTGGTAAAGTTAGGAAATTCTCGCCTCCTTCTGATCTTGTTATGCAAGCTCATTCTCTGTGCATTTTCTTCAAAGCCACTCAATGCATCTGGCATTGACTGGAGATATCCCAATCCATAAAAACCAGGAATTATTTTTAAACCCTTATTTTCCATCTTAGAATCAACATTCTTCATTGATTCCAAGGCAGAAGAGTGATAAGGGCTAGGCAATAGGGTTAAGTGACTTGTCCAAAGTTACACAGCTAGAAAGTGTCTGAGGTCTGATTTGAACCCAGGGCCTCCCCACTCAAAGCCTGACTCTCAATCCATTAAGTCACCTAACTTCCCCCAAAACCATGAATTGCTGGTATTACCCCTTGATTAGGGGGGAAATCAATACTTCTATGCTCACCATCAGCTGGTCAACAGTTTTTCCTCCCCTCTCCCCATTAGTATAATTTTTTATTTACAAAAAAGGGAGCTATGATTTTCATTACTCTTAAATTCTTTTTTTTTGCCTTCTGTTAATGGACATATAAACACTTGACCATTATTATATCCATATATACAAGCTATTCTGAGCTCTGCCTTTCCCACTTAACATTATTTCTTATGTGTAAATACAATGAAATTCATGAGTCCTCAAGTCCCTGTAGCTTCCTTGACTTGGACCAAACATCACCACAGTCCATATACTTGTCATGCTAAAATGCTGTCTAGTGCTACATGATGCCTATGTAAAATGGAGAGAATACTCCAGGGAAATATGGAAGCCAACTTCAAATATGGAAGGACTCCACTTGTTCTATTTGACCCGTGGGCAAAACTAGGAACAATGATGGAAAAAGGCAAATTTAGACGCGATGGCAGGAAAAACTAACAATGGTTTGTTGGTTGGTTGTTTGGTTGTTTGGTTGGTTGGATGGTTGGTTGGTTGGTTGGTTGGTTGGATGGTTGGTTGGTTGGATGGTTGGTTGGTTGGATGTCCTTTGTACCAGAAAAAGAATGTTGTCCAAAAGCAGAATGAGCTACCTTGGGGTAGAGGTGTGCCCCTTCATTGGAGATCTCCTCTCTAATAGGTGGTGATCACTTGTTAGGCTATGCTATAAGAAGGATGCTTTTATGGGAATACATTACATCCGAGTTTCTCCTAACACTGAAATTCTGTGATTTTATAACTCTATAATAGTAACATACTATCATTTCCTTAACCACTTCCATTATGGCATAAGAGAATTAGAATCAGAAAGACATAGATTCAAATTCTTTCTATGAGATTTAATCGTCATGTGGCCAAGTTCAAATTTCTGGATCTTTTTGGTCCTTGGTTTTCTTATCCAAGAAAAATCAGGCCAATAACACTGGTAAGCATATTTCCCCAGGTTATTATGGGGAGAGGCTATATGAACGTGTGCTACTCTGAGGCATTAGAGGTGGCAGGAATCATGGATTTTTAGAGATGGGAAGTCCATACTCATTCTCTAGGTGAGAAAAGTGAAGACCAACAGAGGAAAGCAATTTGCCCAAGGCCACACATACACTAAATAACATAGTGAGGATTTGAACCTGAGCCTTCTGACCCTAAACCCTGGCCTCCCTTCATTATGATACCAATAATATCTTTCCAGCTTTACTTATGGTAGTTGTGAAATACCATAAATAATGATAACATGTGCTTATGTTGTTCTTTAAAGCTTGCCAAGTTTTCTTATGTTCACTCATTTGATCCACAAAACAGCTCTGGGAAGGCAGGTAAAATTAGTATTTCTGTGTTGCACAGAAGGAGACTTTGACTTAGAAAGGTTAAGTGACATAACTACTGGTCTCCCAGGCAGTAATCGTCTGAGTCAGGATTTGAACTCAGATCTTCCTCATTCTAAATCCAACACTCCATTCACTGCAAACATAAGGCATTATTCTTAAAGTGGGCAAGGGTTCATTTTAACAATGAATCTGTATTTTTCTTTCTTTGTTTTTTTTTTTTTCCTTACTCAACTGATCCTTGACCTCATCACTATGGGTACTTTCTCTTTTTTGTTTGTTCATTGATGGAGAACTTTTGGTCACTCTTAAGAGTCCCAATACCAGAAAGTCTGAGTACTGTTGTGCTGGGTCTCTCACCATTTTATGGATACTAGTCAATCATTCGGGCTGCCCATCTGTTATCTTTCAGTTCATGTCCATAACTGGGCTGCCTCCTTTCTAAACTTTATTTTCCAAGTGACAATTTTCACATCAATCACTTCTTGTGTGTAAATCATCATGGGGTAAGATGCTGTGACCCAGTGATGCCTACCATGAAAGTGCCCTTTGACTCACCTATAACTTTGATCCTTTGGGAATTGTGTTGGTCTGGGACTTGCGGCCATAGAGCATCAATGGAAGATCATGGCCATCAAAAATATGGAGCATTGTGTGAAGGGGGCAGGTTGGAGGGCACTAAAAGCACTCTATCATTTCCCAAATCTAATCTATCCAGCTCTCTTCCTCCATTCAGTTCTAGGTCCAGCCCACTATCTGGATTGCTTACTCTAAACAGATAAACTGAAGAATGTACTCAATGGACCCCATTTGGTTTTGGTTTTTTAACTTGGAACATTTTCTGTTTCAAAATCAATGGTTTCCTTTTTCCATCACAGCCCCAGTTTTTCACTGCCTGCACAAAATTACAGGGTAGATGTTGCTTTCATCCCCAAGCCCTCATGCCCATCTTCCCTCACCTGTATTCACATGCATTTCAAGGCATTCATTGCTGCAGAAGAGAATCTATTTGATTATCTATAAAATGATACATGTGGTTTGAATAACAAGATGGCATTTCTTTCTGTAGAGGGTCAACAGGAATTAGCTCACATGTGTCATTTTTTGAAAATGGCAACCAAATCACATGGAGAAATAAGGGAAATACTTTAGTCCTTTTGTTAGGAGAGTAATTCAAGGAGCCAAGAGAAGACCAGAAAGGGTTAGCTTTATTGAAAAGAATTTGGGTATTTTCTTACTCTTTTGAATTGGGTCTTTTAGCTGTACAACTAACTGCTCCAGGTCCACAAAATCCTAGCAGGCATAGCCTCCAGATTTTTGTTGGTACCACTTACGTTTAACAATGCCATCCTTACCATCTCTTGGGCATTCTCAGAGTCATAACTAACAGATCTGGCACCTGGGTCAAAGCATGTGTCTGTGTGTAGAGTGGGCGTAGGGTTATTACTAGAAGTTAAGTGACCATTGGGTACAAGATGTCACTGCTATGAAAGGAGTGAGTCAAATTCCCTGGGATAAGACCATGAACGAATGAATAAAAAAGTATTTAAATGCTTCCTATGGGCCAGTCCCTACTTCAGATCAAGGGAAGGGGGGAACGCAAGCCCTGAAATGGTGGCGTTGGTGCCCCATAATTTTTGCATCCTCCCGTAATGTTCTTATTTCTTTCAATTCTCCAGCTTGGCAAACTGATGCCAAAGTATACATGAGTTGTGTTCACACACACACACACACACACACACACACACACACACACACACACCCCTTTCTCCACTGTCCCTACCCTACTGCTGGGGCAACTCTCTCTACCCTGAGAGAAGGGAAGAAAGAGCAATGACTATATGCCAGGAAGTGTACTAAAGCCTTTTATAAGGATTCTCTCATTTGATCAGAAGAGCAACTGACCACTGGCACTGCCTAGGTGAGGACGGGCATCACTGCTCCCAGGGGATTCACGAAAATCAGGCGAGAAGACTTGAAAGGGGCAGAGAGCAAGAAGAGCAGAATCTTGCCATGACACTGTTATCTAGACAGCCAGTGCCCACCCAATAAGCTACTTAAGAAGGGAATGGGAAAGAGCCCAGTGGGAGAGTCATAGAAAACACAGATGAAGGGGAAGAAGAGAATAAAGATTGTTCAGTTGTTCAACAGACCCAAGTCACGTCTACATGGCCGGCTGGGGCTTTTCCCTAAAAATAAGGTATTTTGAGAGGCAAAATTTTCAAGAGGTTCTATAGCTTATGGCCTTAGAGAGTTATTTAGGGGCACCAAGAGGCCAAGTGCCTTTGACAGCTGGTTGCACAATAGTCAGAAAAATGGGAAGACCTGAGTTCAAATCTTATGTGAGACACAACCCTGGGAAAAGTCACTTAACCACTATCTGCCTCAGTTTCCTCATCTATAAAATGGAGATAATATTAGCATCTACCTCCTAAGGGTTGTTAGGAGATTCAAATGAGACGACAAAGTGTTTAGCACAGTGCCTGGCACAGAGTCAGCATTCATTCTTTCATTAAACATCACTTAAGCACCAGACACTATACTAAATGCTAGGGATACCGAAAGAAATTTAAAATATTAAAAAATTATAATAAAACAGGGCCCTGCCCTCAAGTTACTAATGGAAAAGACAACATGCAAATAAATATATACAGAATAAATAGGAAATAATGAACAGAAGGAAGGCACTGGACTTAAGAGGAGTTGAGGAAGGCTTCCTATAGAAAGAGGGATTTTAGTTGGGACTTAGAAGAAGCCAGGGAGGTCAATAATCAGAGTTGAGGAGAGAGAGCATTCCAGGCATGAAGAATGGCCAAAGAAAATAGCCCTCTATAAATAACTCACATCATCATTATTATTATTATCATCATCACCATCACAGTTATCATTATAGCACCTACTTCCTCGGATGGTTATGAGGATAAAATGCAAACTCTAAAGCACCATATGAATATGCTATTATTGTTGATGTTGTTTGTTTTTATTATAATAGAAAGTGCTTTAACAAATCCTTTTGAAATGATTATTTGGCAACAAAGCCAGCTCTCAGACCCTGATACTATTCTGCTCTTAAAATTATTTCTCATTAAATTGATCTGTGCCATATAGGACTTTCAGACTTAAGAATTCTCCATATTCAGTCAATAATTTTCAGAAATGGTAGCTTCTGTTCTCACCATTAATATCTCAAGTGAGCTCTTCTATCACCTCGAGATTTTGGAAATACTTGAATTTGCCTTAGCCTTGGAGTAATCTGTTATCATCATGGAGGCCTGCTAATAGCAAATAAGATTGATTCTAGGGAGTTTCCAACTCCCCGAATACAATCAGCTGATCCTGGGCTCTTATCTCTGCAGACTGGCATCACTGGCAGATAAAATTAAAAGGTTCAAAATTGGTTTCACCTCCTCTTCCCAGTCGTTGATCCTTCCTGATATTTAATTTATCAAGTGTATTAAAAGTTTCCCCTACTGTTACCTGAGAATTCCTGAAAGACCGAGAAATGCCATGTTGTATCTTCAGTCCATGCACTAGTATCTAGCTTGAATACCAAGACATATTTAGAGACAGTTCACAAGTTCAGCAGAAAAAAAAGAAACTTAGAGATCTTCTGAATCTAGAGTTCTTCACTGGGTTCCCTAGATTCCCAGGGGTCCATGGATAGATTTTGGGTTATCCTTGAACTTGAATGGGATGGGGAGGGATGGTAATAGTTCCATCTTAATTTCCTTAGATTATTTTAAAATAGGATTCTGGGAAGAGGTCTGTAGTCTCCCTCCAATCCTCATTTTTTTAAAGTCCTTACTTTTTGTCTTGGAATCAATATTATGTATCAATTTCAAGGCAGAAGAGTGAGAAGGGCTAGGCAATAGGAGTTATGTGACTTGCCCAGGGTCACATAGTTGGATGTGGCCAAATTTAAACCCAGGACTTCCTGTCTCTAGATCTGGCTCTATATCCTCTGAGTGACCTAGGTGCTCATTTTACAGATGAGGAAACAATGACACAGATTGGTGAAGAAGGTGTGCTGCCAAAGATCTTAGAGTACATGAGTGGCAGAAGAGATAGCTGAATGTAGATCCATTCGATTTCCATAGAACCCCCATAATGTCCTCAAGGTCAAGTCATTTGACTATCTCTAACTACATTTTTATAACTTTCCATTGATCATTTATTTTATCTAAAATCTATTTTACCCTCCATTCTTTTCTTCTTGATGCTCTGGTTTTACATTCCCCTCTTTCTAATAACTCCCACTTTTAAGTCAATGAAGCCTGAATCTGAAGTAATGAATGATCACTACAGTGAGCAGCGTTCTGAAGTCTTTCTTGTTTTGTTTTGCATTATTGTTTCTTTCTCAAAATTGTTTTCTTGATTTTTCTCAGTTTGTTCTGCATCCATTCATATACATCTTCTCAAGTTTCTCCAAATTCCTCATATTCCTCATTGCTTATCATATGATAATGTACATTTATTTCCTTTACATCTTAGCGGTCGATAGATAAAATGTTGTCCTGGTTTTGCTTCCTTCAATGTGGATCATCAGTTCATACAAATCTTCCCAACTTTCTCTGAATTCTTCACATTTGTCATTCTTCGTGGAGCAAAAATATTCATTTGCATCAGTCTAACACAATTTGTTCAGGCATTCCACGATCAAAAGGTACCTTCGGTCCTTTGCTATACAAAAAGTTTCATTATTAACATTTTCATACTGAATATAAAGTCCTTCCTTGACCTTTGACATCCTGGGGTGGGCTATATGCCTAAGATTGGCTTTGCTTTGTCAAAGGGTATGTACAGTTTAGAAACTTTTGGGGACATGGTTCTGAATTGCTTTCCAGAATAAGTAAAACAATTCATGACTCTACCAATAGTTATTTCATTAATATGTTTTCCCAAAGTTCCTCCAACATTTACCATTTTCATCTTTTGTCATATTTGCCAATCTGATGGGTCTGAGGCAAAATGTCAAAGTCATTCTGATGGGTGCCTATCTTCTTGTTAGTGATTTGGGCCATTCTTTCATATAACTGTTCAGAGCTTGCATTTCCACTTTTGAAAACTGCCTGTTCCTGTCCTTTGATGACCGTAGTGTATGGTAGAGTGAAGGGATCATTGACTTTGGAAACAGTGGACCCAGGTTCCCACCAGTGACTTATAACATCTGTGACTTTGGACAAGTGATCTCTCTTTGACTTGAGAAAGTCAACCTCTCTGGACTTCAATTTCTTCATTTTTAAATTTGCATCGGGTAGTATCAGATGACCTCTAAGATATCTTGGAGATCTAAATCTATGATCTTGTGATTATGTCATCAGTGTGGGGACGTTCTTACTCATATACATTTATATCAGTTCCTAAGATATCCAGATATCTGATATCTTAGCTATCAGACTATTACTAGAGATATTTGCTTCAAAGACTTTTCCCAATGAATTGTTTCTCTTTGTCTTCCGGCTCTGTCAGTTTTGTTCCTCTAAAAGCTTTTCAAGTGTTTTATGTACTCAAACTGCCTGTACTGTCTTTATCAATTTCTTCTTTCCATTATCAACTTAAGAATTATCCTGGGGGCAGCCAGGTAGCTCAGTGGATTGAGAGCCAGGCCTAGAGACAGGAGGTTTTAGGTTCAAATGCGGCCTCAGCCACTTCCCAGCTGTGTGACCCTGGGCAAGTCACTTGACCCCCATTGCCTACCCTTACCAATCTTCCACCTATAAGTCAATACACAAGAAGTTAAGGGTTTAAAATTAAAAAAAAAAAAGAATTATCCTGCCCCACCCCATCATCACTGAGTTATTGCATTGTCTTCTACTTTGTAAATAATATTATATTTAGGTCTCGTATCTATTTGGAGTTTATTGTGGTATGTGGTGCAAGGAGCTGATCTAAACCTAATTTCTGCCAAAATGTCTTCTATTTCCTGGCAGGTCATATTGAGCAGAGAATATTTAATCTACTTATAGGGTATATTTACAGCCTTTTAGTATAATAATCTCTATTTATTCAATCCTTTGTACTACTTTAATATCCTGGAATCTTTCTGAAATGCACTTCTTAGGATGCTCATTGTGGGTCTGGGCTAGTGACTTCCTGCTATTAATTATCTCCAATTTATCCTGTATTTCATCTTGTTTATACATAATCATTTTCATATTGTCTCCCCACTAGACTATGAACTCTGAGAGCAGGGATTGTCATTTACCTTTCCTTGTAACCCCAGCACTTGCCACAGTACCTAATGCATAGTAGGTGCTTATGAAATATTTATTTACTGACAGTGGGTAAGCAGTCTCATTGCCATGGACCCTCCATTCAATGATGCATGTTGGAAGCAAGCTGTGCTTCCTAATTCTGTTTATTTCTTATCTGTTTCCTTCTAGAAGTCCACCACAGAAGGTCCATCCAATGTGTTTAGAGCCTTTATTTCCCATGATATATCATTGAAGCCAATGGAACACAAGTGCTGTCTACTTTAGTAGACACTAGTTGACCCTTATTCTCACCATGACATCTACTGTAATAAACTAAACTTATTTCAAACCAAGGTGGAGCCACATTATAAAGATCTATCCACTACAGTGAGAAATTAATTATATAGTGAGCTAAAGGCAGCTAGGTGGCACAGTAGATAGAACATCAGACCTGGGGTTGGAAGGATCTGGGTTCAAATCTGGGCTCAGACACTTCCTAGCTGTGTGACCCTGGGAAAGTCACTTCTGCCTTGGAACCAATATATAGTATTGATTCCAAGATGGAAGGTAAGGGTTTAAAAAAATAAAAGCATCCATACACATTAGTTTGGGGACTTTCAGGTCCAGGGTCTGGAGGAGACAATTAGTTCAAGGTTTTCCAAAAAAAGCCAAATAAGGATTTAAATGAAAATTGAAAATGGGACCCTTAACACCAGGGCATTTGCTAAGCAGTTTCTCCCTGTGCTTCTTGGGTTTTGAGAGAGTTATCATCACTGGTGAAGACTTTACTGACTAGAAAAAAAAAAATCTGGTGGGATTGGAGAGTTCTTGACCTCATCTTTCTGGTACATTAAAGAGAAATTCTCAGCTAGTACACGGCACAGCCAGCATGGGACCGAAACTACAGTGAATTCTCATTCTCCCCAATTTGCTTTGAAAGCTTCCAATATTGTTTGTTTCTTTGGAGGATTAGCCAAGATTCTGACATAGGAATTCTTTTAGGAGAAATGCTATTGGAAACTGTAATATGAGGCTGGTTTCAAATGGATCCTAAAACCTTGCTTGCTGTCGGGGAGGTTTTCCATGTTTGCTAGGTAGTCTGACTTCCCTCTTGGCTTAATTCCACCCCAGAACTCCTCATTTCTTATCTGGCCTCACCGTTTACATTCTTCAAATAGCTTGTTTCTTTTTGACTCTCGGCCAGCCAGCCTCTCTACGCTCACTTCCCTTTGATCTTCCTTCTCCAATCAATCCCTTCCTCCTCTGGTTATTTTTGTCCACACTTCTATGAACTCCTTATAGTCTATCTCTGCAACTTTGGTTGCTCCATGAGTAAGAATGGGTCCAGGCAAGGGTTAAAGGCTTAGTCAAGTTCCAGTTTGCCACTGGCCTTTGCCATTGGCCACGCAACAGTTCTCTCTGCAACTGAGCTATTTTGTTGACGCCACAGCATGTTAACGGAGAGGTTTGAAGTGGGCCAGACCGTGTTTCTGACTTACTCTTCATTTGCTTTCCCCTTTTCCCCTTAGGTCCCTTTCCAACCTGCCTATTTTTCAGGTTTCCTTTGCCTATTCAGTAGTCAACTTATGGCTGATTTCCCTGATGCATTCCTTTGGGATTTTCCTGAGTGAAATTTTCCTTTGTTTGCTACTCATAAACCTGACTTTGTTAGTTCCAGAACGTCTAATACTCATCCATCAACAGATAGATAGGTAGAGAGCAGTCCATCGATAAGCATTTATTAAATTCTTACTATGTGCCAAGCACTGTGCTAAGTACTGATGATCCAAAGCAAAGGTAAGAACAGACTGGGCTCTTGAGGGGCTTATCTTTTTATTATTATTATTTAATTGCTTTTTTTTTTTAAACTCTTACCTTCTGTCTTGGAGTCAATACTGGGTGTTGGCTCCAAGGCAGAAGAATGGTAAGGGTGGGCCATGGGGGTCAAGTGACTTGCCCAGGGTCACACAGCTAGGAAGTGTCTGAGGTCAGCTTTGAACCTAAAACCTCCTGTCTCTAGGCCTGGCTCTCAATCCACTGAGCTACCCAGCTGTCCCAATATAATTTTTTTTTTAAACCCTTGTACTTCGGTGTATTATCTCATAGGTGGAAGAGTGGTAAGGGTGGGCAATGGGGGTCAAGTGACTTGCCCAGGGTCACACAGCTGGGAAGTGTCTGAGGCCGGGTTTGAACCTAAAACCTCCTGTCTCTAGGTCTGGCTCTCAATCCACTGAGCTACCCAGCTGCCCCCCCCCCAATATAATTTTTGATAGCTTGGGTTTCTTCTTCTTCCTCCTCTTCATAGCCTGTGATTTTGTTGGAAAATGATTCTTATTTTTATAAATANGGTCTGGCTCTCAATCCACTGAGCTACCCAGCTGCCCCCCCCCCCAATATAATTTTTGATAGCTTGGGTTTCTTCTTCTTCCTCCTCTTCATAGCCTGTGATTTTGTTGGAAAATGATTCTTATTTTTATAAATATGAAATAATTTCTTATATATCTTGGATAGGAGACACTTCTCAAAGAAACTCTATGGAGTTTTTTGCCTCAATTTCCTTTTTCCCTTCTAATTTTAACTGCATTGGTTTTATTTGTGCAGAAACTGATTCTATATCATCAACGTCATTCATTTTGATCTGTAATTCTCTTCATCCTTTATCTGCCCATAAACTCATCCCCATCCATAAATCTGAATGGTAATTTCTTCCTGGATCCTCCAATTTTTCTATATCACCTTTTATGTCTAAGTCATGTGTCCAGTTGGAGTCTAACTTGGTCTGTGATCTGAAATGTTAGCCTATCCATAATTTCATGTACTTTCCACTTTCCTCAGCAGTATTTGTTGAATATAGATTGAGTCTTTACTCCAGTAACTGGAGTCTTTGGGTTTATTGGACACTAAACTAATTGCTTCTATACGTTGGGGATCTAAAAGGTTCCACTGATCGACTTCTCTATTTGTTAGTGAGGATCAAATGATTTTGGTGATGATCACTTCTTAGCATAATTTAAGATCTGGCATCACTGGACTTTTTTTGTTGCCACCTTTTATTTTCTCATTATTTCCCTTGAGATTCTTGACCTCTTGTTCCTCCAGATGAATTTTGTTTGTTTTTTTTTTCTTTCTTTCTTTTATGATTTTTTAAATAAAACCCTTACCTTCTGTCTTGGAGTCAATACTGTGTATTGGCTCCAAGGTAGAAGAGTGGTAAGGGTGGGCCATGGGGGTCAAGTGACTTGCCCAGGGTCACACAGCTGGGAAGTGTCTGAGGCCGGGTTTGAACCCAGGACCTCCTGTCTCTAAGCCTGGTTCTCAATCCACTGAGCCACCCAGCTGCCTCCGTTTTTTATTTTTTAAAGAAATTTACATTCTCATAGAGGAGAGAAAATGTATGTAAATAGGCAAATAGAGGATACATAGAAAGCAGAAAGATTGCTTTAGATGGCATATAGATAAAGGTATCTTGGAGAGGCACAAGTCAAGAGACAGAGTTAATTAAACTCAAAATTGAATAGAAGGAATAGAGTCAGCTGGACAGTCTCTAGAAAATTCCAGATCTTTTTTAATGATACATTTAGATCTTGCCTCTATCCACTTAATTAACGGTAAGGCAAAAGAAATAAATAATATCACAGCTACTCAGGAAAGCAAGCGGACCACAGCCCACACACAAACTTGGGTCACATTCCCAGCAATTTGAGAGATACTGTAGTGAGGAAGATTCGTTACGTATAGTTTCTATGGACCTAGCAGGAAGGGCTGGAGCATTCCAAGATGGAATGAAGGAGCGGGAAGTGGCTCGTGCCCTGAGAGGGATCCACTCAGGATCTCAGGGAATCGGGATGCAGGTCTGAGATCTCCCAGGGTGAGCAGCAGTTATGTCCAACCACTAATGGAGTCCCTCTCAGGGCACGAGCCACTTTCTGCTCCTTCATTCCATCTTGGAATGCTCCAGCCCTTCCTGCTCGGTCCATAGAAACTATATGTAACTAATACTAACTAATCTTCCTCACAACAGTACTAAGCACACAGAAAAACCTGTTAAGGAAGCACATAAATGATGAAACCTTGAACATAACATTTCTGGAACCGAAAACTTCCGTATCCTCTTTCTGTCTCCAAAACTGACCAGAAAGTTCCTTGATGAATAAACTTCTGCACTGAATAGCCGCCTCCATGGCTGTGCCGGACCAGCATCTCATTCAGCAGCACCGACAGATGTGCTCGGTCCCTTCCGTGATTCTGTCTCCAAACTCCTCATGGGCTCTCCGAGACTCCCTTCTCGGCAGCAGCCGTAGAATCTCTCACTTCCATTTTCAGACTTGGCCGATACCCCTCTGAAGTCCGGCCTCTCACCTCTCTCATCCTTGAGCTTTTTGGCTTTGGATTCTGGGTTTTCTCTGCAAATGGCCCTTCCTCAGCTCGTGCTTGTAATCAAATTCTGGTCTTCTTTCCAGCGTTGGTATCTGTCTGGTTCACTACAAGTTAACACGTCCGGAAGCGCTACAATTGTTTCAGCCCTGAGTCAGAGAGAAACTTCAGGAAATGTTTCCCTTAGAATTCTGAGAAGACTTAACTCAGCTATAGACCTGCGTGACAACAGGAACAGAATGTTATGTCTGTATAAGGAAACTCCCTCAACAAGTCGGCATCTTCTCTACAATTTACCATTTTGGATGTTTGCCTGGCACACTGATGATTTAAGTAACTTGCTCAAGGTTGCAAAAGTGTCAGAAGTGGGATTTGAACACAGGTCTTCCTACCTACATATATAAGTATATAGGGGGCAGCTGGGTAGCTCAGTGGATTGAGAGTCAGACCTAGAGACGGGAGGTCCTAGGTTCAAATCTGGCCTCAGCCACTTCCCAGCTGTGTGACCCTGGGCAAGTCACTTGACCCCCCATTACCCACCTTACCACTCTTCCACCTAGGAGCCAATACACACAAGATAAGGCTTAAAAAAAATAAGTATGTGAAAAACAAGTACAAAATATATATTACAAGATGATTTTTGAAGGGAGTCTACTACCAAATGGAAGGCTCAGGAAAAGCCTTCTAAAGGAGATGGTGTTTGAGTTGACTTTTAAAGATTTCTGACTTGCAGAGGCAGAGGTGAGGAAGGAGAGCATCCAGGCATGAGGAACTGTTCCAGCCAACGCAAAGGCATCTAGCTTTTGTCTCACAGAGGCTGAGTTGTTTCCAAAGTGCTTTTTTAAAAACATGATTAATTATGTTTGTTGTTCTTTTGAGGTTGAACTTTGCATAGCTCCTATCCCAACTTGATCTTGGTGAATAATATTTGTATAACTTGCTGTCTTCTCTCTGCTTGGATTTTATTTAAAATTTTGGAATTTGGAAGTATTTATTAGTAACCACAAAGCACTTTGCAAACCTTAAAGAGCTCAATGAGGGGACAGCTGGGTAGCTCAGTGGATTGAGAGTCAGGCCTAGAGACGGGAGGTTCTAGGTTCAAATCTGGCCTCAGACACTTCCCAGCTGTGTGACCCTGGGCAAGTCACTTGACCCCCATTGCCTACCCTGACCACTCTTCTACTAAGGAGCCAATACACAGAAGTTAAGGGTTTAAAAAAAAAAAAAGAAGAAGCATGGAGTGGAACATTCTATAATTTGCTGTTTTCGAGGCAAAAAGCAATGCTTTTTCTTTGTCGACTTTAACATATGCCTGGAAGATTGCTTATAGGATTTTTTCTTTTCTTTTAAAAATTATTATTGATTTGCTTTTACTTTTATAGAATGTCGGGCTGGCACAGGAAGACCTGGGTTCAGTTCTAGACTCTGATATCTAAAGGCTGTGTGATTGTGGGCAAGTCACCTAACCTCTCAGAGTTCTTGGCAGTTCTCTAGGAGTATAAGTTGCAATTGGAGATGCCAAACCTGCATTAGTTAAAGAGAGTTCTCCATACCAATATAATTACAGCTGGAGTCCCTGTCTTCCCTTTGTTTTTATGTTGCCAACATTTCCTATATATTTCTCCTTTCTCTCTCTCCTATGGAATAGTCCCTTATAACAAAGAATATGAAATTTAAAGAAACAACAACAACATTCCAATAAAAATTAATTGGCAGAGTCAGGCCTAGAGACAGGAGGTCCTAGGTTCAAACCCGGCCTCAGCCACTTCCCAGCTGTGTGACCCTGGGCAAGTCACTTGACCCCCATTGCCCACCTTTACCAATCTTCCACCTATGAGACAATACACCCAAGTACAAGGGTTAAAAAAAAAAAAAGGAACATTAAAAGATATTGTAAGGGGGCAACTGGGTAGCTCAATGGATGGAGAGCCAGGCCTAGAGACGGGAGGTCCTGGGTTCAAATCCAGCCTCAGACACTTCCCAGCTGTGTGACCCTGGGCAAGTCACTTGACCCCCATCACCTAGCCCTTACCGCTCTTCCACCTATGAGACAATACACCGAAGTACAAGGGTTAAAAAAAAAATTTAATTGGCACCTGGAGCCCGTCCTGAATTATTAAATACAACTTTTAAGTTCAGCCCTCTGTTCCAAGTTCCAGTTCTCAGCTACGTTAAATTCCTAGGCTGACACATAGAATCTATCCATTCATTATTTGCCAACTCCTGAAGGTTATGTGTTACCCAGACTGCCATGGGGCAAGGTCACCAGTCATCCATGCTCTGTTGCTTACACATATGTCTGGGTTTTGAAAAGCTAATTGGGAAGATGTTAATGTGGGTGCCATTGAGAAGATTAATTGAACACATACATATGTCCTCCTATTAAAGGTATTCATTAGAGTCAGCAAATTTGCCTGTTATCTGAAGCATCAATGAGCCGTAATATTGTATAATAAAATCAGAAAGCAAGTTATTTATTTGTGATTAGCAAAATTTTAAATCTAATCAATCAGTAGCACTTAAGGAAAATTGACCCTTTTAGAAATAGAGCTCGTTACACCCACTGCGTAGCTTCCATCATAATACCAATTACAGGGGGCAGCTGGGTGGCTCAGTGGATGGAGAGCCAGGCCTAGAGAGGGGAGGTCCTGGGTTCAAATCTGGCCTCAGACACTTCCCAGCTGTGTGACCCTGGGCAAGTCATGTGAACCCCATTTCCTAGCCCTTATTGCTCTTCTGCCTTGGAGCCAATACACAGTATTGCTTCTAAGATGAAAGGTGAGGGTGTAAAAAAAAGAATGGCAGTTACGTTCCTGACCTAACCCCTAAAATGAAGTGACAGTTTATGCATTATCTAGTGCTCGATTTATCTGTTTGTTTGGTTTTTCCATACCATAAAGCCTGAAATCAATCAACCAATCACTAAGCATTCATTAAGTGTCTAATATTGTATTAATGCTTGGGATATTGTTCAGTCATTTCAGTTTGTGATCCCATTTGGAGTTTTTTTGGCAAAGATACCAGAAGTTTGCCATTTCCTTTTCCAGCTCTTTTTTTTTTAACCAATGAGGAAACTGAGGAAAACAGGTTTAAGTGACTTACCCAGAGTCACACAGTTAGTAATGCATCTGAGATGGGGTTGAAGAGAGAGTAAATTCCAGACAGGGAGGGACAATTAGATTCATAATTCAGTAAAGTCAGCCTCAGCCTCCCCAGGTCATCTAATCTAACCCCTCACTTTACAGATGAGTCTGGGAAAAACTAAATTACTTGCCTGGGGTTACGATTGACTCCAAAGCCTTTGAGTTCCATCCAGCCACACTTCCTTTCTAGATCAGAACCATGAATCAGACCTAGGTCATCTTCTGACAAGATAGTCATCTTTTGATAGCAACACAGTCATGGGATTATGTCACCAAAAAGGAAGGGTGGGGAAGAAATTCTCGACTCAGTCACTCTGCGCTTTTCATTTTGACTTCTCCATTTCTCCTGTCTTTATTGGTTCTTTCCAACATCTCCAAGTAGCTCAGCAGCTCTAATGAACTCTAGCTTGGCCTACATGTGGACAAATCCCTCTTATCCCAGGCCAGCTCAGACTGGGTTGGGACCAGGGCTCCGTCCTCATCTTGCTAAAGCTCCTAGAGATCCGAGCTCTGCCTCCCTCTAAATTCCAGTTCGGGAAGTCACTTCCTTTCTTTAGTGTCTGTTTACTCATCTGTAAAGTGCTGGGGTTGGGTCTGATGATGTCTGAGGCCCTTTCTGCTCGAATGCCACTGGCTCACCTGCCTGGCACATTCTGCCTGCCTGTGGGGAGATCCTCTTACCCAACTCCTTTGGCCGTTTTCAGATCACCTTTACTACCTGCTATTGTACTCAGGGATCTTAGAATTTAGATTTGGAGGGAGTCTTCGGGATCATCTCCTCTACTTCTGTTGTTTTACAGATAAGGAAATTGAGACCCAGATAAGGTCTGTAGCTACCTGATGTCATATAGTCAATAAATAGGCTAATGACTTTGGGCAATTCACTTATTTTCTCCAGATCTCAGTTACCTCATTTGCAAAAATAAAAGGGTCCCCTTGAGGTCCCATTGAACTCCTTTCTAAGGTGATGTTTCCCATGGACTCTAAAGCAATAATCTTGACTAAGAGATCCCTAAGTGGCCACATCTAGCTGTTTAGAAATAGTTAGAAGGGCCATCTGTTTAGGGCATGCTACTTCTGTTAAATGTGCATAATAAACATAAACTACATGTCTTCTCCGGACATTTTATTGTTATCCTGAATAGGAAAACATCTTTTTTTTTTCCTTTTCTAATTACTTTGACTTTTCCTGCCCAGGAAACCCTATACCAGGAGTGCTTCCAAAACCTGGAGATAACAAAATTGATGATAGATAAAATATCTCATTTATTAAGCACTAAAGGTTCACAAAGTGCTTACAGACCTTCCTTATTCAAGGTGAAAGCGATAAAAAGGATTTGAAAATTTTGGCCAGGTGGTCAAATGAATATCACTCATCATTTGTAAGACACTGGCCAAGTAGAGAGAGAATATTCAGTACTGGTATGTCATTGATCACCTCTCAGAGTCACAGGAGTAAAGGGGCTTTTCAAACATTAATATCACAGTAAGCTAATCATGATTAAGAATTGGCAAGATCTTTTTTCCTATTAAAAATTACTTAACCTGGAAATGGTTATAGTAGCAGAGTGAATTCCTGGTTTTCTGCTTTAATGGAAAGAATTAAAGAATATAGAACATTTAAAAATCACTATATGGTCAGCCTCTATTGAGCAAGATATAATGAGATAAAATGGTGGAGAGAGAGAGAGAGAGAGAGAGAGAGAGAGAGAGAGAGAGAGAGAGCTGTCTCTTATACA
>NC_058132.1:658758257-658769105 GCF_016433145.1 Gracilinanus agilis
AGTAGACAGAGAGAGAGAGAGAGAGAGAGAGAGAGAGAGAGAGAGAAGAGAATGGAAGAAAAGGGAAAAAAAAGAAGAAAGCAAATAGGAGGAAAAAAAAGAGTAATTGATTAAGTGGACAAGGATGTTCTGTCTTTCTTGGCTTTGTCCAGTCCTTGAATTTAGAGACAGAAAAGACCTTACTAATTACTTAATCTAATACCATCACTTGTCATAAGTGAGGAAACCAAGACCCTTGCCCAAGGTCACATGGGTAAGAAGTAGCAGAGGCAGGAATGGATATCTGGTCCCTCTCATAATTCAAGGAATTGAATTATATTGTGCTTTAAGATGGGGGAAATGCTTTTGTTGTTTTTAAAAATTATAATAGCTAGTGTTTATAAAGCACTTTAAGCTTTACAAAGTACTCTATCTGTGTTCTTTCACTTGATTGTATATTAAATTCATTTTATTTTTTTCTTTCTTTCTTTTCTTTTTTTTTTTTTTAAACCCTTAATTTCTGTGTATTGGCTCTAGGTGGAAGAGTGGTAAGGGTGGGCAATGGGGGTCAAGTGACTTGCCCAGAGTCACACAGCTGGGAAGTGTCCGAGGCCGGATTTGAACCTAGGACCTCCCCGTCTCTAGGCCTGGCTCTCAACCACTGAGCCACCCAGCTGCCCCCTTTTATTTTATTTTTTAATGAAAAAGTTTTTTTCTCTACTCCATTTCTCCTCTTCTCATTAAAAAAGAAAAAAGAAAAATGTATAACAAGTAAAATAGTCAAACAAAACAAATTTCTGCACTGATCCTGTCCAAAAAAATGTATGTCTCATTCTGTATCTTGAACCCCAAACCTCTTATGTGGAGAGCAGACGTCTTCTTCCAACTTTTAGTTAGTATTGATTAGAGTTCTTAAGTCTTTCAAAGATGTTTGTCTGTCCAATGTTGTTATTGTATAGTCCTGCTAGTTTTGCTCACTTCACCTTGCATCAATTAATACAAATCATCTCAGGTTTCTCTGGAACTAGCCCTTTCATCATTTCTTATGTTACTGTAGTGTTCCGTTATATTTATATCATAATTTTTTCAGCCATGCCCCAATTGATGAACACCTCCGTGGTTTCCAGTTTTTTTCTCTCACCATGAAAAGTGCTGATGTAAATATTTTGAGGTATATAGAGATCCTTTTTCCTTTTTCTTTGATATTCCTAGTAATAGTATCACTAGATCAAAGGATAGGCACAATTTAGTGACTTTTGATCCATACTTCCAAACTGTTTTCCAGAAAGGCTCAAATAGTTCACAGCTTGACTAATAGTGTATTAAGGTGTCACACCCCAATGCCCTTCCAGTATGTCATTTTCCTTCTTTTTGATTGTTATAACATAGAACATAGAGTTGCTTTAATTTATATTTCTCTAATAGGTAAACATTTAGAGCATTTAAAATTTTATATATATATATATATATATATATATATATATATATATATATATATATATTAAACCTTTACCTTCTGTCTTAGAATCAACACTAGATATTGGTTCCAAGGTAGAAGAGCAGTAAGGGCTAGGCAATGGGGGTTAAGTGACTTGTCCAGAGTCACACAGCTAGGAGGTGTCTGAGGCCAGATTTGAATCCAGGACCTCCCATCTCTAGGCCTGACTCTCCATCCACTGAGCTACCCCAGCTGCCCCCTAAAGCATTTTGAGATGACTATTGGTAGTTTGGATTTCTTACTTTGGCTTGTTCATCTCCTTATTCTCATTTTATCTTAACAGCTCTATGAGGTAGATTTCAGTGTTATCCTCATTTTATATATGAGGAAACTGAGTCTAAGAGAGGTTAAAGTACTTGCCCAGGGCCACATAGATACCAAATGTATAAAGCAAGATTTGAATTGATCTTCCTGATATATTATCTAACTATAATTTCATTTCATAATTTAGACATGCAATAGTCAGATAGGGGTGACTTAGCTCACCCATAAATTTATATCTTTCTCCCACATACAATGTTTATTATAGAGTTATCTTTCCAGAATTCCTTAGTCAAAGTTTATGGTCTCAGTGTCCACCAGCACTGGAAGCTGGATACTCACATTCTCTGTTTAAACAATTTTCACTCTTCCAGAGTAGAGTCTAATTCTTTCTAATGTGTCTAGAGATGACAGTAACTCCACTCGACCCCCATCTTTTTCATTATCCTTATTTAGATGTTTTCTTTTTTCTTTTATATCTCTTTAAAAAATTATAAAACAGTTAACGTTGAAATTCAGTATAGTCAATAAGTAAAGAATGACTTGGTGGCAGAGAAAATAGAATGTCAGCCCTGGAGTCAAGAAGACTCATCTTTGGGGGTTCAGATCTGGCCTCAGACATTTTCTAGTTGTATGACTCTGGGCAAGTCACTTAACCCTGTTTGCCTCAGTTTCCTCATCTGTAAAATATGCTGCAGAAGGAAATGGCAAACTCCTCCAATAGCTTTACCAAGAAAACTCCATATGGGGTCACAAAAAATCAGATATGACTGAAGCAACTCAACAGTCCCACACAAGTAATAAAACTTGTTTGATAACTATTTACATCTAAATGAAATCATTTCATTACATAAAGTCTAACCAGTTTTCTGTTTTCCTCAAAATTCTCATCAGAATTCTTCAGCCATTTATTCTTATTCATTTTTCCTCTCATATGGTTGTAGTTAGGATGTACACCATTCTTCTGGTTCAACTTTTCACTCTGAATTATTTCATTGAAGTCTTTCTAGATTTCTCCACATTTTTCTCACTTGTCAGCCTTAATTACAAGATAGTATTCGTCTACTTTAATGTACCACAATGTATTGAATCATTATCCTAATTGAGTGTTTCCTTTGTTTCTGGTTTTTTATTCTGATATGAAAATCTAGCCCTTTCTTGTCCTTGATTACACTATCTGAGGATATTCCCAACGATGGAAATATTAGGTGAAAGGGTGTAGCTATTTTGGTATGCCAGAATGCTTTCCAAAAGTATTCCAGCTGTGAATGGGTGTTTCTCCACAACCCTGCCACCACTGAATTTCATTCCTTTTAATTATTTTGGATGATTTGATGGGTGCACCATGATATCTTTCTTCATATCTAGAACTGATTCCACAAGATCTCTGATTTTTGACAGATTCTTCCAGAGAAACACTTGCTTGGTTTCCAGTCTTTAAGTCAGTTCTCTATTAAAGCAAAACATCCCTTAATTCCATGATGACTCAATTTTTTCCTGTTTCATTTATTCAGGGGTTACTTGAAGTTAAATACATGCTGACTGTCTGACCCAGGAAAGTCACTTAACCTCTAAGTGTCCCCTAGGGCAACTTTAAGATCCAGTCTTACACTAGTTATTCATTAAGTCTTGGCTGAAGAAGTTCTTTAATACAAACTGATTAAAACTGTTAAATCATTGGTCCTGACTTAAAAAAAAAAATTCCAACTCCATCCCAAAGCAGTGAACCTTTCAATAAAGGAAAGCCATTAAACAAAACCAATGGAAATAGGGACCACGTGTGATGAAGTGCCAATTGTTTTTTGTCTCTTTGAGAAAAAGAGAAGCTACAACTCCTCTCCTTAGAACCAAGATCAGTTACTACAATTATCCAGTTTGGGTCTTTGTCTGGGAGACCTTCTTGTTTATAACATTGTAGTCATATATATTTTTGGTTTCTGTTTTTCTTCTCTTTGCATCAGTTCATATCAATTTTCTCATTATTCTCAGAATCTCTTATTCTTTGTTTCCTACAAAGGTCTATAACATTCATTACCTTTATATTCCACAATTTGTCTAGCCATTCCTCGGCCAAAGAGCACCAATCCCTTCAATTTACACATGAGGAAATGGAAACCCATGACACTTATTAGCGACATCTCCCTGGAAAAAGTCTTTGCCTCAATTTCTCCTTTTGTCAAATAAAGGTGTTGGAGTTGATGACCTCTAGGATGCCTTCCAATTCTAATCTAAGATTCTGATTCTATCATTCAAGCATTCATGAAGAGCCTACTATGTGCCAGAGATACAAAGAAAAGCAAACACACTCTCTAACTTTAAGGAATTCCCATTTGGGAAACAACAAGCAAATGGCTATGTACCTACAAGATATATACAAGATGTGTCTAAAAGCTGCATTTCTGTGACTCCTCTTTAGCCTCTCATTAGTCATTGATTAGTCATTCAACAAGCATTCTTGTGCCATTTACTATGTGTCAAGCATACAAACCCCCAAATAACCCAAATTAGTTCCCAATGTAAGTGTATTAAATCATCTTTATTTAATTCCTCCCTCTGAGGGCTCAGACAACACAAAAAAATGCCCAAATCACCAAGAATAAAAATCAGAAGAGGAACTATATAAACACGTAAACTCTACCTTCCCATTGGGCTCATCCATCTCTCTTTCTTAGTCCCCTTCAGGTCTAGGAAGGGTCAGGGCTTCTAGTGCCAAGATAAGATGATTACTGCCAAGAGGCTGGATCTGGAAGAGGTACTGAGCCAGCAGGCCACCTGGGAGAAGAAGGTGAAATTGAGGACAAGGCCGGCTAATCTAGAATATGTGATCCCACTGAAATAATTCAGAAGTGATAATAATTCAAAGGGTGCTTTATTTCATTTTGTTGTTCAGTCGTACCCAACTCGTCTTTGGGACTCCATTTGGAGTTTTCTTGGCAAAGATACTGAAGTGTTTGCCATTTTCTTCCCCAGCTCATTTGACAGATGAGGAAACTGAGGCAAACAGGGTTACGTGTCTGAGGCTGCATTTGAACTCAGGTCTTCTGAGCCCCACACCTCATCTACTCTGACACCTAGCTGCTTATTTAATTTGGCAGTGTTTTATATATCACCCTCTCCCCTACCCCGATGGAGTTACTTATCCAAAGATGTTATCCTGAGATTAATTGCCCTGTTATGTGGATGTTTGCCATATGGATAAAGATGCCAATCAGCCAGGTATTTCAACGGCGCCACCAACAGTTCACTCCATTCAATTAAGTAAGTGTTTGTTGTACCAACCATGTGCCAAGTGCTGGCAATGCAAGGACAAAAACAAAATAATTCCTTTCCTCAGAGAGCTTATATTCTACTGAGGAAGAAAAATGTGTGTGCAGAAAAGAAAGTGGAAAATAGTCTACAGAGTAATCTTTTAGGGAGGACATCGACATATTGGGTAATAAAGGTAATTGGAGGAGGTGGTCCAGGACGATGCCAAAGCTGAGTGATTGGTTTTTTGTTGTTTTATTTTAAATTTTTATCTTGGTACCCCTTCACATGGGGAGGCAGGGGCGGGTAGGGGGGTAATATAATAACAGTAATCCTCACACTTAACCCTTGAATGGTTATTATTGACAAGCATTTTTTTTTTTTAACCCTTACCTTCTGTCTTAGAATCAATACTGTGTATCAGTTCCAAGGCAGAACAGTAAAGGCTAGGCAATGGGAGTTAAGTGACTTGCCCAGGGTCACAGAGCTGGGAAGTGTCTGAGGCTAGATTTGAACCTAGGACCTTGGGTCTCTGGGCCTGGCTCTCAATCCACTGAGCCACCCAGCTGCTCCCCAGCAAGCATTTATTAAACACTATATGTCAGGTATTAGACTAGACCTTGAAGACACAAAGACAGAAGTGACTGTCCCTGCACTCAAAGAGCTTCCATTCTATCTGAAAAGACACCATGTCTATGAATAAACATGCCCCCCAAAATGGGGAGGGCTAGGCAGCTAGGTAGCACACCTCATTTTCCTGAGTTCAAATCTGGCCTCAAACTCTTCCAAGCTGTGTGACCCTGAGCAAGTCACTTAATCTGTTTCCTCATCTGTCAAATGAACTGGAGAAGGAAATGGCAAACCACTCCATGATCTTAGTTGTATGACCCTGGGCAAGCTGCTTCACCTGTTTGCCTCAGTTTCCTCATCTGTACAATGAGCTGGAGAAGGTAAGGGTCAAACACCCCAGGATCTTTGCCAAGAAAGCCCCAAAAGGGGTCTCCAAGAGTCACATAGGACTAAAACGACTGAAAAACAATTTAGAGAGAATTTCGGCAATAGCATCTGTGGGGATCCTGGAAGGTTTCATGCAGTAGTTGGCATTTGCCTTGTAGGAAACAAGTCTTCATGTTTTGTAAAGGGATTTATACCCATTAATCTGTAAAGATAGTACTATGGATGGCATTATTCCCATTTTACAGATGAAGAAACTGACCAGCTATGGCTAATGTCAAGAGGTAGATAAGGGTAGTCCAATTGATTTCATCCACACCAAGTTGCCTTCCATGTGAGGAAAATAGTCCAAATATGGGTGTTTAAATGTGTTTGGGATGGGAGAGAAAAGAGAAGGACCCTGGGATTAAAAAGGGGGCAAATGCAAGTTCTCGGAAGTAGCTTGAGTTTAATTTCTATACCCAAGTTGTGTCTGCAAGACTTTTTGAGCCCAAGGAGTGGCAGTGCTGGACTCGGACATGGAAAGACAATTATTTTATTTGATGATCCACGCTTGTGGCCCTGCTAGCTAAGGACTTTAATAGGGTGTTAAACTCAGAAGCTGCCCTGGTGGGGATGGGCTGGCAGCCAGCTGACGCTGGGTTTAGCAATCTGACAAAATCAAACTGTCAGGATCAGGGGCCAAGTCGTTTTATGGAAACCACTGCAAAGGACCCGTATTAAAGTAATAATTATTCTGTGTTTAAAGAGTGAGGTGCAGACCACTAAAGCAAGCCAGTTTACAAGACCAAACGATCTGGACAAGTTAATAGTCTACCCAATCTTCCCCAGTGCAGACTCACCTAAGAAAGGAAAAGCCCTCTCCCTTCCCAGGAGGCTTTAAAAACAATGGATCCTGAAGCAGAAATGTAAATGTGGCAGCCCCTCCCCCTTAAAGAATTTCAAATATTTCCTCATTCCTCCTCTTGGAAAGACAACTTCAGCAGCCTAAAGTGGTTTAGCTGAGCCAGGCTGGATGGAACTCCTGGAAAGAATCAATCAGCTCTCAATTTAGAACTATGGCAAAACTGTTTCACCATCAGCTTGGCCAATGAAGTGGTAGTTTTCAACAGCGCTTAGCTGTCAGTTGCAGACCCAGGGAACTTCCTAGGCTAAGATGATTGCAGATTTCCAAGTTAAGGTTTTGGTAACTCCTTTCCTGAAAATCTCCTCAGCCTTTTAACCACTTAAATCTCTGGCTGGAACAGAAATAAACCTGAAAACAAAGCTGGAAGGTCCCTTATTCATTCATTCAACTAATCTGTATTAAGAGGCTCCCATTCCCAAGCACTTGGTTTGTTCTAGTGGCAGGGAATGAAAAGACAAAAAATATAAGCCAATCTATCTTTCCAAAGAACTTCCATTCCACTGGGGGATGCTACAACAATAGTAATAACTGCTATCTATACGGTGATTGTTTTTTAAGCTTTGCAAAGTACTTTTCAAACAAAAGCTCATTTAAGCCTCATGACAACCCTGTGGAGTGAACACTGGAGGTATTATTATCCTTATTTCACAGATTAGAAAACTAGCTCAGAGAGGATGACTGCCGAGATCTATCAGTCAGTTAGCTTCTACTTAAAGCCTGCTAAGAGAGCTGAACAGACCTCAGGAGTCCTCTCATCCAGTCCCCATAGTTTACAGGTGAAAAAATGGAATCCCAGAGAAATGAAGTGACTTGCCCAAATTAAGTGGCAGAGCGAGGATTCCCACCTCTGGTCCTCTGACTCCAGCCTGGGGGCAAAGCTGAGCACTCCCTTCCCTGGCCCCAGCATGGGCTTGATTGGTACCCACATCTTCCGGTATCTGGTCAAGTACTCCATCCAAGGGACAGCTGGGTGGTTTAGTGGATGGAGAGACTGGCCTTTGAGGGAGGAGGTCCTGGCTTCCTAGCTGTGTGACTGAGGATGTCACTTGACCCCCATGTCTGGCCCTCACCACTCTCTGGTGCTGGAATCAATACACAATATTTCTAAGACTGTGTGTGTAGACTTAGAAAGCACCAACATCTGGGAAGGGGCTTGCTTCCAAGGACAAAGGGGTTTTCAGGGGCAGAGGTGAAGAGAGAGAGTGCATTTGCGTCTTGGGGTGCGCAGGTAGAGATGGAATGCGTGGCACAGGGAACAAGCCAGCATCCTTCTCTCCTCCCAGAAGTCATCTATTCCCAATGGAAGGCCAAGGAAGGGGGAGGAAGGAAGGGAGCCAGAGAAAGCAACAGGTTCAGCTCTTGAACTTTGAAAGGGGGCGGGGGTGAGTGGGGGCGGGGAGCTGGAGGGAAGCAGAGCCATAAGAGAGAGGAAGCTGCTAGGACGATGGTGGGTGGGAGGGGAAATGATGGTGAGCACTGAATGGACGTCATCCGGGTTCCCTAACGGGAGGTTTCCTACATGGGGTCACTCGGGGACTTCGGGGGACTTCCGTTTGGGGAAGCTTCCTGGCATGGAGCCACGGCCACTGGAAGGAGCATGGCTAGGGCCAGATGCTTTAAGGGCAGGGAGATGTCCTAGGTTGAGCCCACAGCCAGGGGCCAAAGGAGTCAGTCTGGCTAGCCTTCTTTAACCAGGGGCCAAGAAGCTCGCGCTAGGGCCCTTCCCTCTCTCCCACAGTGCGTGTCTGTCTGTTTGCGGAGGTGGAGCGTCCCTGGAGGGTCTGGCCCTCGGGCACTCAGGAAGGGCGCCCAGAAGCCAAGGGATGCTGATGGGCTCTTTCCCAGGGCGCCTCCTCCTCCCGGGCCCTTTCCCCGCCCCTTTTCTCCCTCTCACCCGAGCCCAGGGGACAGGTTCAGGCCCCAGCCCAGCCCCAGCGGGCCCCTGAATCTCTCCGCCTAGCTCCCACCCCTATCCCAGGAGGCGCGGAGGGCGCGCCTGAAACGCCCAGGCCGCGATCTGGGCATGCTCGGTAGCCGGGTGGAGGGTTGGTCACCAGTGAGGATCTCTCTCTCCGCTCCGGGGCCCGGGCCGCTGTCTCGGCTGCTCCACCCGCCGCTGCTCGGCTGGCCATGAGCAGCCTCAGGCCTGGGGCACGCCGGGCTGGCCAGGCTGGAGGGAGGACGAGGAAGAGCCGGGAACCTAGGCTGGCCACGAGGCGGAGCCGAGCCCGGTGAGAGCCGAGTCAGCCCCGGTCCCAGCCCCTCTCCCTGCCCGGACCCAGGAAGCCCACGCGAGCAAAGCCTCGGACGAGCTAGGGAGCTGGGGGTCTGGGGGCGCAGACTCTCTGGCAAGCTGCGGGGCGGGGGCGGAGGGAAGAGGAGACAGGACCAGCCCGATGGCCCCGCCCAGCCGCCCGCCGCTTTCTCTCCCTGAAAGTCCTGGTCCTAGTTGTACGCACAGACAGCCCCGCCCCGCCCCCCAGGGGAGGCTCGGGGTGGAATAGGGGAGACGAGACCCGGAGCCAGATGCAGAATTCCCAACTAGTGGCTAGCCAAGCCTCTCTCCAGCCCGCGTAGAAGTGGGGTATCCAGAAGGGTTGTGAGTGTGAGCATGTGAGTGCGTATGTTTCTCCGAGGAGGGGGTTCCAGTGGAGAAACTGTCACAGGCAGCTCCCCTCTCTCCCACCCCCTCCGCCTTCATTAAAAGTCTCCAAGCGTCCATTGCCTAGTGTGCATCCCCCTGCTCGGTCTCTTGCTGGCCCTCAGGAAGGACTAGCAGGGGGCGCTGAGAAAGGAAACCCCAACGCTTGTGCTCTGCCCAAGTGCCCCTTTTCTAAGTGGAGTGGCCTCGGGTTTGCCCTGGTGTCCTCCTGGCCCCGAGGTCGGGGGCGGAGGTGGGGAGTTGGGGGTGGGGACGGGGAGAGGAGGAGACTTGGTTTCCCCCTGACCAGCAGCGGCAGCGGCGGCTGCAGCGGTCCGCCCGCCGCCGCCGCCGCCGCCGGCAGGAGGGAGTCTCGCTCCCGCGGATGCCCGGGTTGGCGGCTTATTCTGCCCAGGCTTCTTTCTTTCTCCCTCTCACTGTGTGTCTCTCTTTCTGCTCCCGCCCAGGATTACCGAGAGGATGGGATGGATTTAGCCAGTGACGCCTGCAGCAGCAGCCGCTCCAGCTCACGGTCTAACTCCAGCAAAGTGACCCCGTGCTCCGAGTGCAAATCCTCCTCCTCTCCCTCCTCCTCCTCCTCCCCCGGCAGCCTGGACTTGGTGGCTGCCCTGGAGGACTATGAGGAGGAGGAGAGTTTCCAGGTCTATCGGAAGACGGTGATTGATGAGTGGGAAGAAGAAGAGGACGTGGAGGAAGAGGAGGAGGAAGAAGAGGAGGACAACGAAGACCAAGGGTACAGGGACTCGGGACACAGCGCTGCGTACGACCGCTATGAAAAGCCGGCCAGCTCGAGGAGTTACGCGAAGGAGCTGGGCGCTGTGAAGCCCCCCACCTCCAGCAGGAGCACGGTTAGCAATACCCCCACTGGCGGCGGCGGCGGCACCGGCACTGGCGCCCGGAGCACCGTCATGCCGCCTCCGATTCCTAATGGCAACCTCCATCCCCCTCCGGACCTCAGACACAACGGCAACGTGGTGACGGCCGATCGGTCGCTGACTGGTCACCGGGGAGGCCACCCCAACCCCCTGCAGAAAGGGCGGCCTGCGGTGGGGAGGCTGGGCGGCCCGGGCCCGGGGCCCGCGGGGCTCCTCCCGCTTCACCCTCTGGACAGTGGGACTTGTCTCAAGGAGGAGCCCCAGCTCCCCACTATGGACTGGGAGGCTTTGGAAAGGCATCTGGCTGGCTTACAGTTTCAGGAACAGGAGGGACGCAACCAGAGCCAAGGGAAACCCAACTCCGCCTCGGTAAGTTGCTCGGTTGTCCTCAGTCTACTGTGTGCGGACCGCGGGGATCTTGGCCCATTCATTCTTCCGCCCTCTTCCCCTACCCCCCTACCCCCCC
>NC_058132.1:658774061-658790415 GCF_016433145.1 Gracilinanus agilis
CCCTCTCCTTCTCTCTCTCCTCTCTATTCTCTCTCTCCTTTCTCTCTCCCTCTCTCTCTCCTCTCTCTATTCTCTCTCTCCTTTCTCTCTCTCTCTCTCCTTTCTCTATTCTCTCTCTTTCTCTCTCTTTTCTCTACTTCTGTCTCTCCCTTTCCCTAACTTTCTGCCTCTATTTGTCTATCTGTCTCTCTCTCACACACATGCACCCATACCCTATCATCCCCAATGCTTATCACAAACCCTTGACATAGTATAATTGTCCAGGAATGGGACCTAGACCTGTCTGTTATTTCAATGGTATAGAGAACCCCCAGGTGAGGAAATCTCCTTGACCAGTGCAGTTTGGTACTTTCCTGCAACTTCTAATCCTAGAGAGTTGACTAGGAGACAGAGAGGTTAAGTGACTTGCCCAGGGCCACACAGCTGGAGGGTGTCAGAGGCAGGATTCTGTTTGGCTCTGAGGTCAGCTCAGCAAGTCCTTGGCCATGCTTGCCTCTCTCCATAATTGACCAGGCAGTAGCTAATTGAAGCTTGAGTATTGGATAAATAATTTATCTTACACTGTGGCATGCCGATGTCTTTTTTCAGCCAGCTCAAATACAGATGTAGTGATGCCTTGGAATAACAGAAGGGGTCAACTCAGCAGGAACACGTTGTCAGACTTTTGTCCTCACTCTTTGCAGATCGTCTGATAGAGGTTTCTGAAAGTTAGCCGAATGTGAGAGCTGACCAAGCTTAGCAAGTGCAATGTTTAGGAAGCCTCGAATTCTCCCCTGACTTCCCAGAATGGGGATCCCTTGGAATGTCATTCTGGTGCCCTACTATGCGCTCTCCTACACACTGTCTAGATGGGCTTATCCACCCTTCCCTCCGATTCTCTCCCCTAACCTTAGCACTACCACATTTTTTGGCTTCCTGCCCCTAAACTCAGATATTTCCTCCTACTTGTGGTATTGAAAAATCTGGGGTGGTAGTCTCAGATACTGGGAGAAGGAATAGCAAAGAGAATCTGACCCCAAAATGCCTGAGATTGCTAGACAGCCTAATCAGAGAATCCTAGTCTTACTTGCAATTCTGGGCCTGGGGCCAGGAAGTATTGAGTTCAAATCTGACCTCAGACACTTATTATCTGGAGGAACCTGGGCAAGTCATTTAATTGCTGACTGCCTCAGTTTCTTCAACTGTAAAATGGAGATAATATCTCACAGGGTTGTTGGGAAGATCAAATGAGATATTTGTTTTTTGAATAATTTTTTTCCCCTAGGGGCAGCTAGGTAGCACAGTAGATAGAGTGTCAGGCCTGGAGTCAGGAGGACCTGTGTTCTAAATCTGGCCTTAGACTTGTCCTGGCTGTGTGACCCTGGGCATGTCACTTAACCACCATTTGCCTAGTCCTTGCCCCTCTCTCTTAACATTGTTGCTAAGACAGAAAGTAAGTCTTTAAACATCATCATCATCATAATAATAATAATATTTTATTCTCCCCCAATTACATATAAAGACAATTTTTAATATTTAAAACAATTTTTGAGTTTCCAATTTTCTCCCTTCTACTCCTGCCCTTCCATGAGAAAGTAAGCAATTTAATACAGATTTTACATGTGCAGACATGTAAAACATTTATGGAAGAAATCAATGAGACAATATCTGAACCGCACTTAGTATAGTACCTCACACACAGTAGGCTTTTCACAAATGATTGTTCCCTTCTCTTTTCTTCCTGCTTCCTATAGTGCTCTCTTTTATACCTTATCTGTGTGGAACATGGGGATGTGGGGCTTTGAGAAATTCCCGATGTGAAAGATCATTTGGTTTGGAGTCAAAGGACCCAGGTTCAAATCTTGACTCATACTATCTACATGACCTTGAGTGAGTGACTTCATGGCCTTGGAACTGAGTTTCTTTTGTAAAATGAGATTGAACTAAATGTTCTCTTTCTGCCAGTTGGTGCCACCATTCATTTCCACAAACCTAATATAAAAGTATCCTTTGAGAGCATATACTTTCCCCCAAAATCCCACAAAGCAGTGGAATAGGTAGCCGGGTTGGGTTTGAGCTTGGGTATGTGTTTTTGTTTCCTTTTAAATCAGTGATTCCCAAAGTGGGCACCACCACCCCCTGGTGGGTGCTGCAGCAATCCAGGGGGATGGTGATGGCCACAGGTGCATTTATCTTTCCTATTAATTGCTATTAAAATTTTAAAAATTAATTTCCAGGGGTGCTAAGTAATATTTTTTCTGGAAAGGGGGCAGCAGGCCAAAAAAGTTTGGGAACCACTGGTTTAAATAAAGGAATCTGGCTTTGCCTGGTTGTTATCTGTTTATTACTTCCCACTGTTATCGAGTCAAGAGTTAACTGTGAGGAGTGAAAACTTGTGAGGGACAAAGGGGTTTTGTAGTCCATAGAGCCAATCATGGTGGAGAGGATTGAGTCAGAAAGGCTTGTGAAGAACAACAAGTGACTTTGTGTTAGATTTTTTGCTTTAGAGGGGAAGGCATGAATACAAGCCAGTGGTTCTGAGCCTTTCGTGGAGTGGTCCCTTTTGATGGTCTAGTGAAGCCTACTAGATGCCTTCTTGGACTCATGCTTTTAAATCATTGTAAGAAATGCAAAATTTAAGTTGGAGGATAGTGAATTAAAAAAGAATAATAATTTCATCCTCATCCAAGACCTTTGGGGATACATAGACCCCAGGTTAAGAGCCCCTGGTTCAGGAAGAGATGACTCGAGTAGGGTCTCTTCTTGAACCTTGTATTTAAAATCTCCTTTTCCCACTGGCACCTCTCCTAAGAAGCAGTACAAATAGAAGAAACACATTCTCCAATTTGTCCAGGTTCCTTCAGCCCCAGAGATTTTGTGCAAATCACAGCTGGTTGTTTTAGCATTTGTGTTAGTCACTAAGTTTCAATAGTTTTACGTAAAGTGCTTGATAAATGGGTGTTGTTAGTAATATAATAATCTGTTGATCCCAGATCTGTTGGTGCATTTGAGTATCAGAAGAATGAGCATCTCCACGACTTTGCCCATGGCTGTCCCTCCTGCCTTTGGGTACCAGTCGTGCGGCAGGTTGATGGTGTGAGGCGTCTACTGCCCAGGCCCTCCTTGGAGTTTACAAACTTCAAGGTATCTTTTAATGAACTTATAATTAAGTTTATAAGTACAAAATGTAATATTAATTTAAAGAAACCCTTTAGGAATTAAGAAGAAGAAAATAAATGCCCTGCAGCCTGGCTATAACGCTCTTCTCAGCTCATTCCACAGGACCTCTTTTTTTTTTTTTTTTTTTTCTTTTTAAAGCACAATAGTGCTATTACTTTCACTCTTTTGTTACATCTGAGCATAAAATCCCTTGGACCAGGTCCAAGATGGAGTCGTCATAGATCAAATAATTCCATGTTGGAACAGGTTGTGTTACAGCGAACTTGTGTGACTTATGTGTGTGAATTATATGACAACAACACTTACGTGTACGCCTGTGTGATTTATAGTTGAACAGCAAGTCAAGCCACTGAGCATTTCTGAAGCACCTACCATGTGTCACATATTAGAGATATAAAGAAAGTCCTTCAGGAAGCTTACATTCTAGGGGGAAAGACAGCTTGCAAACAACCCTGAACATATAAGATCAATAACGGAAAATGGGAGATGACTTTCATATCGCACATGTTAATTACAAATTGTTAAATCCTCACTGCGGGCATTTACACAAAAGACTTGAGTTATTGTTGTTGATTGTCCAAACTTAAGAAAGTTGTGGAGAAAATATTAATAATGTCATTTCAAAGAAAAGTGGGTCCTGCATTTATTATTTTTTCTGGGCATTCAATGCCCCAGGGGACTGGCTATGACTGTAAGTTGGAGAGTAGTAGCTGGTCTGAGAGGATGAAGACTGAAGCCCCATTTCCTTGAGGTTTCCCAAGATCACTGGACCAAATCCTCTCCATCTTCAGAGGCTTAAATGATCCCTGTGCTTTTGCATAGCCTGTCTCCAGCACCTGGAATGCTTTTCCTTCTCACTGCTGCCTCCCAGAAGCCCCATCTGCTCAAGCATCACTTCATCAAATACAAGACTGTTAATGTTCTCAGCACCCTGTGATTACTTGGTATTGATTTTACTTGTAATTTGTATTGGGCAGGATCTAAAAGAGAAACCAGGCTACTGAGAACTAAAAATGGAATTAAATTCTTCTTGAATAATGCACTGTTGGTGCTGAGGGCATTTTTAGATTCCTTCTCCTCCCTGCCAGTCATCTCACAACCCAAGGCAGCGCCATCCAGGGATATTTCCAGGATTGCTGAATGGCTGGATAAATCCGATGCCTCATCGCCGTACAGAAAGGACTTAGGGAAAATCTCGTGGTTTCAGAAAGATAATTTCTGCATAGGGCTAGGCTGTAGACGTGGCCATCTTTAGTGGACAAGAGCATTGAGCTTAGAGTGGAGAAGACATGAGTTCTGATCCCACTTTGACACCAGCTTTGTGATCCTGGGCAGGGAATCACAGCTCTAGAGCCAACCTGAGGAGGTATCAAGTCCAAACCTTTCATCTTACTTATGAGAGGTGAAGTAGGTCTCTAAGTAAGGCACACACAGCTAGAAAGTATCAGTGGCAAGGCTTGAACTCAGGTCTTTTGACTAAGTGTAGTGCTAAGACCACTAGACCATGATGCTTTGTACTTAATATCTTATTTGAGTAGAGGGAGTTTGGGGATTAGGTGAACTGTGGATTTTGGCCGTAGATGACTGAAACCAAAGTAGCAGAGCTGGCAATCGAAGTCATCTCATGAGTCCAAATACATCAGTCTTCCCATAAGCCATTTTGATCAACCTCATCCTTCCCTGCTCAAGAATCTGTTACACTCAAGTTTTCCCATGTCCATTAAATGAATGGAGCTGGTGGTTACCAATGCATTGACCTGTTTCATTTTACTGGGTGTCATCGTGTCACTCCCTCACTACTTTGTCTTGATCCCCAAGTCCTATCCCTTCCTGCCCACCCACAAACCCAGTTAAATACTCAAAAGGCTGCCACCTACTATGTACCAGGCTCTTTGTTAAATCTTTGTAATTATTGCCTCATTTGATCTTCAGACCAACATCGGGAGTCAGATGCTATTATTATCTGAATTTTACAGATGAGGAAACTGAGGCAGACAGCTTAAAATGGCTTGCAGCCAGTAAATGTCTTGAGGTCAGATTTGAACTCATATCTTCCTCACTCCAGGCTGGGTATTCTTCTATCCACTAAATCACTTAACTGCTCTATCCTAGTCATCTCTACCTCATTTCCTTCTCATGAGAAAGGTGTACTTTCTCCTTTTTTTTCCCCCCACATAAATTAAAAAAATCTTTTATTTTAAATTTATTATAAAATTATATATTTTATATTATGTGTTATATACATATATGTGCTATAAATTTAAGCATCAAAAAACAAACATTTGCATATCTACAACAAAATGTAAGAAGATTATATATAAATGTAAGGAGATTATCTATAAAGAAGATTGTATGTGAAACTGCAAAAGTATTTCACATTACTTGTTTCTTTCAAAGTGTATAATAGATTCCATAAGTTACTTTCAGAACTGTCTAAAGAGGTGGTGCTCCCTTCTGAACTCTCTTCTGTTCTCTCGTCAGTGATGCTCTTTTTTCCTCTTTATACTTTTTGGCATCACTATTGGCATTTCCACCACCACTCCCTTCCCCAAACTGTCCTCCTCAATCAAAGGAAAAAACTTTCTTACAACAAATAAACATAGTCCAGCCAAACAATCCCTGTAGTGGTCATACTCAACAATAGAGGTCAAAAGGAAGGGGCCAAGCTCCAATGCGGGGCTTGTGGAGGCAAGGTTGGCCACCAATTAGCAATGTTTTGTCGAAGCAGTAAGAAAGATGCCTTCTTAGTTCTTTGTTTGCAATGATGTTATTGATGTGTCCTGAGAGGGGAAGAGGATTTGATTGGTGTGTCCTCTTTCCAGGGTCTGCACCCATAAGCCTCTTTTCCTGGAACCCCAGCCTCCATTGATTTGGCTGGTCACCAGGCTCTTTGGCACCTAGAAAATCCCTTTGAAGGTCTGCAAACATCTGCTTGAGTTCTGGGAGTCAGAGGAAGAGAATCAGCCCCTTGGGCGGTCACTGAGTCATCCAGACACTAAGCTTTGTCATCTCCGGATGGCCACTTTGGGGAAGAGAAAAGGGAGGGATTGGGATGGCTGTGGGACTGCTGATGTCAGTGTGGGAGAAAGCCCAAGCCCTTGTAAATGGGGGAAGGACTTGTTAGAAAGGATGGAAGGGTGGTTATCTAGGAAAATACAGTCATTGACAATCAGGTGAGGTAGGGAAAGGAAAGAGAATTATGGACAAGAGGAAAGAAGAGTCATGTTTATGGGGAGATGTGTGTTCCTTGGATCAATTATGTGCTCCCAGTAGGACCTTGAGCAAGTCATTTCCACTTTTTGAGCCTCAGTTTCTTCTCTGAAAAATGGCACTGCTGGAGGAGTATGATCCAGTAGGAAGAATGATAAACTTGGAAGCAGAGAACTTAGGCTCTAGGCTCTCCTGATAACTGATGCTTGCTGCATTTATGGCTTTGCCCAAGTCCCTTCGCCTCCCCAGGCCTCAGTTTCTTCATCTTAAAAATGAGGGTTTGGGACTAGATGACCTCTGAAGTTCCACCAAGTTCTAGATATGGGATCCCAAGAGTACTAGATTTGTGGCCAGGAGACCTCAGTGGAAATCTTGCCTCTTTTAGTGATTTATTCCTGGTGCCAGTGTGGGTCAGTCACTTAACCTCAACTCAGTTTCTTCATTGGAAAAATGAACTAGACAGCCTCTGTGTTATAAATCCATGACCATGTGCCATATATACATGGTAGATAAAAAGGAAAGTTTGGATTTTTTTTTTTAACCCTTGCCTTCCATCTTAGAATCAATACTAAATACTAGCTCCAAGGCAGAAGAGATAAAGGCTAGGCAATGGGGGTTAAGTGACTTGCCCAGGGTCACACAGCTACGAAGTATCTGAGGCCAGATTTGAACCCAGGACCTCCTGTCTCTAGGCCTGGCTGTCAATCTACTAAGCCACCTGGCTTAGTAGGTTGGTTAGTGGGGTTTTTTTTAAGGCAATTTGTCCTCTTTTTTTGTCGTTATTTTTTAAGATTTGAGTTGAAGCTTCTCTCTTTTTAATTGGTCTAAATTCTCTTTGTGTATTTTGGTAAGAAACCACCACGAATGAGTCAGGCATCCTCCCCACAACGGAGGCAGATTCTAAAGGATTCTCTCTCATCTCCCAGGACGTGGGCAATAAAACCCTCCTTAAGTGACTGAATGTGCAGAAATCAGTTGCTGACTAATGGGCTACTCCTTGTAATCCATAAAGAGGAAAGGGGGCTTGTCAGCCATACCAGCGTCCAGAGGGACAGAGCCTGCCTTGCTTCTGATGGAAGCCCTTATGAACCCTAAACTCTAAAAGAGAAAGGCCGTGTGAAAAGGGAGAGCCAAAGCCAGCTAGATCTGGCCAATACTTCCATTTCAGTTACGCAGATAAAGGAGAGAATGAGCCCACGTGGAGGCATGTTGCCTTGAAGGGGACACCACTGGGGACTCTCCCTGGCCTCCCCTTCCTGAGCTCAGGTCCAGCACTTTATTCCCTTCGCCGCTAAAACTAACCTCTTCTGTCCATCCTGGACAGTCTGTGTGTTCTGGAGGAGTATTAGCAGATGGTGGCGCCCGGCAGGGCTTAGCCACTAAGGATTCAAGCATCTCCTGCCGTCTAGGGGCTTCCCTGTCATGAGAGACAAGCCCTGAGCCTCTATCTGCAAGGATGCACCAAACACCCAGAGAAGGAATGTGGGAGCCCCCTTCTCCCAATGAGCCTATCCCCCAGCCTCCTCCTCGTGCTCTCCCTCCTCCCTTCTCTTCTTCCCTTGTCCCTTTTCTTTCTCCGTCCCCCTCCCATGATTCTCTTGGGTAGCGGTCTCCAGCGGTCTCCCCTCGCCCCAGACTCTTTACTGCTCTGCTCTTGGAAAGCCTCAAGCGGAGCTCCTGATCTCTCCCTCCTCACAGTGTCCTGCGGGGAGGAGCAGCTCAGTAAATCTTTGTGGAACTGACTCACAATGGTTTGGGTGTATTAAAATGGAACTTAGAGGCTGATTGTTACAGGAACAACAGCTTTCTTTGTGGCCTTAAGGATGACCAAGCCCTGTCCCAACCACAGCCCTGGGAGGCGGAGAGGACATTTATGACTTCACCCATTTTATGTCTGAGCATCATCAGCTTCGGAGTCCGTGTGGAACAGCAGCTTCCATTTCCAGATGGGGAAACTGAGGCTCACGACAGGGCCAGGATTCTAACTGAGGTCTCCTCACCCCAAGATCAGTGTTATCTCCAGCTCCCTCTTCTTGCCCCTCGGAGGGAATTTTTTTCCTTTGTTTTTTCCCTCCTTTCGGACTGGACCTGGGATTCTTCCCCAACGCGGGGAGCTCTTGGTGTGGAGATTGCCTCTCCCACTGGAAGTTTGCTCTGGGTCTGCACCATGTAGGAGAGTTCTCAGCCCATCTTGGAAAGCCTCTGCAGTTAAGCCCCACCATGGGGACAGCTCAGTACTCGGTTCTGGCCAAGAGCGTTGGCAGTTTGGCCGGACCGGTCCCCCCCTTCGGGGCTGCGGACGCCGAGGCACGGTTTGATGGGCAGGAGCACTGGGGGCATCCCGGATGGCGTTTGCCGTCGGTGTTGGGAGGGAGATCTTCTCTGGGGGAGTTAGAGATGGCTACGAGAGCTGGTGTGAGTGATGGAACAACTGCCAGACGAGCCTTTTCCTGTTTGGAAGGAGAACATCACAGTTTTCCTCACACACCTAAAAGTCAACCAGCGATTTGTTGTGTGTTCCGTCTTCGGCTCCGCCGGGGAAAGAGCAGCAAGAAACACCGAAGGGAGTTTTAGACGCGAGCCAGACCGAAAGAAGACGACTTCGTGCTGAAGAGGAGCCGCCACATTTCCACCCTGGAGACGCCGACGGGGCAGGCGGGCGTCCTCCCAGCCCGTCTCTCGGAGGCTCTGCCGGGGCTGCCCAGAAGTGGAACTCCCCTGAGGAGGGACGCTCCAGGCCTGGCCTCCAGGCACAAACCTTTCTCCCAAGGGTCAGTGCTGGACAGGACTCCCAAAGCTTCCATAAAACCGGTATCTGCCGGACTGTTCCGAGCCTGCTCTTCAAACCAAGCCCAGGGTTTGGGCCTGTTGGGCCCTCGCAGGGAGGATAACAGAAGAGGAAAACGGCAAACAAATAACTCAAAGGATTAAAAAAAAATCTCCAGAAATAAATGGTTTTAAGCGCTGCTCACAGAGCGTCACGCGATGATAAAATGTTAGAACTGCCAAGGACCTTGGAGACTCACTAGTCACCTCCTCATTTTACAGATGAGGAAACTGAGGCCCAGAGAGACTTTCATGGCCTTATCAAGCCTTCACAGGCTTGATTCTTTGCATGGCACGGCTGCCCACTAAGGTTCTGAAAAATGAAATGGTTTTTACATTTTGTTCTGAGCCCTAATTAGCTAATTCCCAGGTCTTAGAAAATGAACTGGAAGGGAACACCTAGGCGGCTCTGTGGATAGAGAGCCAGGCTTAGAGATGGGAAGACCTGGATTCAAATCCGACCTCAGATTTTCCTAGCTGGATGACCCTAGGTGACTCATTAACCCCCATTGCCGAGCCCTTAGCGCTCTTCTGCCTTGGAACCAATAGTTAGTATCGAGATTAAGACAGAAGGGAAGGGTGCAACGAAAGGCTGAACCTCGTCCAGGTTCAGGTCCCATCCTCTCTGGCTCCCCCACTTTCCCCTGTCCTAACCACCGGGCTTCCTCCTTTACCCTCTTTGGCCCGTGGCTCTGCAGCCACTCAAACTTTACCCCTTTTCAAGCTCTGTTAGGTCAGTCGGTTGGCACCAGAAATAGCCCTTCTTGGCCAGTATCCTCCCACCTGTCACAACAGAGACGTCCCATCCCAACAGCCTTTGCTGTTGTCCTTTCAGAGACATCTCAGGAAGAAATAGTGAAAACAAACTCATTTTAACTCTAGTATGTTATTGGCACATAGCAAGCGCCGAGTAAGTGACCATTCATTGACTGATTAAAGTAAGAGATTACAACCAAGGGAGCTGGACTCTCTATCCATCAATCAACAGATATTTATTAAGCATCTACTATGTGCTAAGCACCGCACCCATAATACCCCCAAAATGAAACAGTCGTAAAGAGCCTGGATGCTCTGGGATGTCTCCTCCAGGTCTAGGAACTCCAACTGGGAAAGAGAAGGGATTAGAAGTGGAAGGTCTTCACCCAAGTGGAAAAGACTGTTTTCTAGAATTTCATAGATGTCATTGTTTATCTGACTCTTTCGAAGTAAAATGTTCATTAGAACCAACCATAGTCTTAACCCAGTTGACAGCGAGCTCAGTGACGTGATTCTTTCACACAAACAGAGCCCTTTCTTGTTACTAATTCATTGTCTCTGGGTTCCCTGCCTTCAATGTCAGGCTCAATGATTTTTTCAAGTCTCGTTAATTTTCCCAGAGTTCTTTTACGGGCTAATTATATGTTTGATGTGTCATAGATTATAAGGCTACTAACTAACTACCCCTTTCAGCAACACTAGTCTGATCACATGGAAAATTAGGTGCTTTCTCTCCCCAATGCCTTGAATAATTCTGTCGGTTTGTGTACCAACTGGGAGAAGTGGATCACAAAATATGTTTGGTGAAATTGCTCGCCACCCCCTGCAGAAAGTTAGTGAGACAAGAAGGTTTGCCTTCTTGGAATCTCGCCATGCATTCTCTTGACTAATAGGTAAAGGTGGGTGGGTCCACCTTTTCACTCCTAGATCCACAGAAGATCCAATATAATTAATTCTAAAGGTTTGCAGGGAGGCTTTTTGTTTGGGAGAGTCAGGCTTTTCTTTAGCAACTCAGAATTGTTGGTGCAGCAGAGAGAGCACTGACTTTGGAGGTCAACAACCGGGGTTCAAAGTCACTTGGGACACACACTCAAAATGACCTGGTCCCCCCATGTCTCCTCCTCACCACTTCATGGCTCCCATGGCCTCTTGAAATTCCAGTTAAAAGCCCATCTTCTGAAAGAAGCTTTGCCTGGTCCCTTTTAATGTGACTGTCTTCCTTCTAAGGCTCTCTCCAGTTTATGCTGTCTTGGTCCTGCTTGCACATAGTCATTGACATGTTGTTTCCCTCATTAAACTGAGCTCCTAGAGGGCTTGTTGTTGGCTTTGGTCGTTTCAATTCTGCTTTTCTCTCTATGCCTCCATTTGGAATTTTCTTGGTAGAGGTATTGAAGGGATTTGCCATTTCCTTCTCCAGCTCCTTTTTACAGATGAAGAAACTGAGGCCAACAGGGTGAGGTGACTTGCCCTGGGTCACAGCTGGATTTGATCTCATGAAGATGAGCCTTCCTGATTTCAAGCCCCCTGCTCTATCTACTGTGCCACCTAGCTACCCCTCCTTGAGGACAGGGACTCTTTTTTGCCTTCTTAGCCCAGTCCCTGGCACATAGTAGATGCTTAATTGTTGACTCAGTTAGATGGCAAAGTAGGTAGAATGCTGGACGTGGAGTGAAGAGGATCCAAGTTCACATTCAACCTCAGACACCTACTAGCTATGTGTTTCTGGGCAAATTTCTAGACCTGTTTGCCTTATTTACTGGAGAAGGAATTGGCAAACCACTCCAGCATTTTGCTCAGATGGGATCAGGAAGAGTCGGATATGCCTGAGCAATAACAAATTTTATCAGGTAAGAAGAAAGAATATTTTTCGAGTGGTATTTGTGCTTAGAAAATGACCTGAATATATTTTAACGGAACCTCCCCATCCAGCAGCGCCAGAAGCAGGGACCTTCTCTCTTCAGTTTCCTCCAGTAGAATGCATGCTCCATTTTGTCATTGGGTTCCCAGTTCCCTGCATCGTGCCTGCCACATATATTATAGATGGCCTATAAACGCTTATTGAAATGAGCTGAAACTCTTGTTCAGGACCAAAATGGACAGACGGGCACCATTACACAGTGGGAAGAGTAATGGATTTGGAATCAGATGACTTGGGTTCAAATCCTACTTCAGTCACTCATTATTTGTGTGACCTCATTGGGTTAATCTATTTTTCCAAGTCTCCATTTCATCATTTAAAAATGAGATGGGTGACCCTGGGCAAGTCACTTAATACCCATTGCCTAACCCTTACCACTCTTCTGCCTTGGAGCCAATACACAGTATTGACTCCAAGATGGAATGTGAGGGTTTTTAAAAAAAAAAATGAGATGGTTAGATTAATGGTGGCTAAGTTCCCTTTTAGCAGGAAATCTATGATCCTATGATCTATGGTACTGAGTTTCAGTGGTTAAAAGTCTGCCAGAATGACCGGGAAGTCATACAGTATCAGATCCCTTTATCTGAAACCTCTATGACAGGAGATTCAACATAAAGCAAATCTTATTAGTGGGCTCGAATTTTTTAATTGCATTGTTAATGCTTATTTTGCTATCAATAGGAGGGAAATAACAACCTGCGCTCTTGATAGGGTTTATTAGGAAAGAATACATTGTGTGTCCAGGGATACTTAGGGAACAAAAGATTAAAATGACGAATCAGCCCCTTTTTCAAAGAGGGGGGACCATAAACTTGGCATGTGGGAAAGAGTGACAGATTGTGGACCTTCTGTAGCCAAATCTTCCTGATTAACCCCAAGCCGGGGTCAGCCCAGCTGATGGTAACAGAGTCTCTGCCTGCGCTAAAGGAATCTGCTTGGCATCTGTTCCTGAGAGAGGACTCCTGGGGGAGCCTGCCCTCCTACTCTCCTCGCACCAACAGAACGAGTGTTTAGACTTCATCGAGTCTGCCAAAGAGAGTCCGCAACTTTTTTAAACCATCTGTAATCCGCCGCGCCGTTCGTCAGAAAATAATTCACCTGATTACTTCCTATGTGCTGCCCTTCCTGTAGGAAGAGGACGCCTCCGATTCACCAGCAGAGGAGTTGAGGCTTCGAGTTCCTTCTCCAGCTTTGGAGATGGAGTTGCCTAATTCATCCACACTGCTTCCCTCTGGCCACCCTGGCTGGTTGGCTTCTTGGAAATGGCAATTTAAAGGACCTTGAACTTCTCCCTGACACAAGGCTGTATCTCTCTTAACAGCAATGCCATACTTACAGATGTAGCACTTAAAGGGACTTTAGAATCCATCTAGACCAGTGATTCCCAAAGTGGGCGCCACTGCCCCCTGGTGGGTGCTGCAGTGATCCAGGAAGGCGGTGATGGCCACAGGTGCCTTTATCTTTCCTATTAATTGCTATTAAAATTAAAAAAAAATTTAATTTCCAGGGGCTCTAAGTAATATTTTTTCTGGAAAGGGGGTGGGAGGCCAAAAAAGTTTGGGAACCAGTGGACTAGTCCAACCCTCTCATTTTACAGATGAAGAAAGTGATGTAAAGTGATTGGTCCAAGTAATAAATGAAAAAGGTAAGATTTGAACTTGGGTCCTCTGACTTTAGATCTTCCATTGGTACCATACTACTTCTCAGTGATCGATCTTGTGCAGCTACTAACCGTGGAGCACTGGTATAGTCTCTAAAGACTTGAAGTCGAGTATTCCCCAAAGGGCAACGGAGAGGAACATGGTGGGTGGAAACAAGCCCAACACATCCCATATGAGGAATTATGAGAGAAGCGATTCAAAGGACATCATCAGAGAGGAGGCATGGTACAATGGAAAGGACATTGGGTCTGAAGGTAGAATTCTGGGGACAATCTCAGTTTTGCTAATTAATTCTATGTGACCTTAGGAAAATCACTTTATCTCAGTGATGGGCCTTGGTATCCCCATACATAAAATGAGGGAGTTGGCCTCACAGAGGGTTTCTTTTTTATTTATTTAATTTTTCTCTAATTACATGTAAAAAACAGATTCCAACATTTTTTTTTAAACCCTTAACTTCTGTGTATTGGCTCCTAGATAGAAGAGTGGTAAAGGTGGGCAATGGGGGTCAAGTGACTTGTCCACGGTCACACAGCTGGGAAGTGGCTGAGGCCGGGTTTGAACCTAGGACCTCCCATCTCTAGGCCTGACTCTCAATCCACTGAGCTACCCAGCTGCCCCTGGATTCCAACATTGTAAAAAGAATTTTGAGTCTTGAATTCTCTCCCTCCCTTTTCCCCCACTCCCAAGATGGTAAGCAGTTGGATATAGATTTTAAGAGATGGCTTCTAAAGTCCCTTCTGGATTTAGATCTAGGGTCCTAAAAAAAAAAGGAAAAGACACTGGCCAGAGGGAGAAAAAACCAGTGGATGGTTCATGTGCTCTGTTGGAGTCTTTCCAGTATCAAGAGGCTTTGGGGAGAAGGTAGGAGAGGCATTAGACAAGAGGGCGGATTGCTGGAGAAGTTGCTGAAATGATGACTAGACCGCCATTTGTTGGAGTCCTCTGAAGACTAGGCGCATGCCATAGTCTTTAAGCCATCACTCTAGTGAATCTCTGAGGCCAGATTTGAACTCACAAAGAGGAGTCTTCCTCATCTTTGTGTCCGCTGTGCTATCTACTATCTAGCTAGCTGCCTGTTAATGGAAGAGTTTTTAAAGCCCTCATCTTCTCTCTTGGAATCAATACTGTGTATTGGTTCCAAGGGAGAAGAGCCATAAGGGACAGGCGATGAGGGTTCAGTGACTTGAGGAAGTGTCTAATGTCGGATTTGAACCCAGGACTTCCTGACTCTCTATCCACTGAACCACCTAGCTGCCCCCATGGAGAAAGGATTCTTGTAGGGTTAAGTCAGACTGCATAGCCACTGAGGTCCCTCCTAACGCTAACATTCTATAGTCGTTATTATTACTATTGTTTATTTTTTCACTTGTCATCACCTCTGGCCCAGACTGAGAGCGGCCAGAAGAAAATGATCTCAAGATCATGGTTTGATCTGTGATTCTTTCAGAACTATTGGAACCCAGGTACGGAGGGAACAGTAAAGGTGAAGGGTCTGTTCTAGACATCCTCAAAGAGCTGTGTAAAAGGCCTGCTTGCCTTCTTGAGGCTTTCAACCGCTTTTGTTCTAGAATATTTTCAGGGCAGAAGTTTCTCTGGTCTCTCATATTCAAATCCTGTGAAAACAGGAAGTTCTTTGAGCCCACCAGGAGAAAAAAGACAATGACTTCTGCCTCTTTGCCACTTGATCTTCCATATTTCTAAGTGTCTGGATTTTCTTTTTGGAAAAAGTTGGGAAATTCGATGTTTTTTTCTCCCTTGAGTTAGTGAAGCTGCTCAAGATGAGAAGGGCTTTAGGGCAGTCATTTCTTTTGGAGTCTTGTATTTTTTGTTACAACATCGTCTTCATTTGGTGGGAATATATTCCTCCCCTTTTCCTTTTAGGGAAAAAGGGAAAAGAAAGGGGGAAAGTCTTTCAGTAAAACCAACAAGTGTATCAACCAGGTCTGGAAGCATACGCAGTGTTCCACACCCAGAGTTGTCCCCCACCTCTGCGAAGCCTGAAGGGCCAAGTGCATTTCCTCATCTTTGATGAAGCCAAGCTTGGCCTTTATAATGACATTTTCTTTGTTCTTCTCAGATTTATTCTTTTAGTTATTGTACGGAATCCTTTCTTGTTCCCATCTTTCTTTGCCTTAATTCATAGAAATCTTCTCTTGTTTCTCTGATTTCATCACATTCGTATTTCTGAGGGTGGAGTGCCCAACCACTTTTTGATAACTGAGTTACTTTTTACTTCAGTCTCTTATTTTTTGTCTTAGTAATGTCTCTAAGACAGAAGGGCTAGACATCAGTATTCCAGAAGCCTGACTGCAGTCCTGCTCAAGAAGCTCCAGGCCCTCTCTTGCTTTTGGAATCAAATACCAACCTGCCTGTTGGCTTTTTCAAGTCCTCCCTCATCTGGCTCAACCCATGGACTGGCCCTTTGGCTCTTCTTTGTCCATGGCTGTTCATCTTCCATCCCTACGCCTCTGTGAATGTGAGAGATACCCTCCTCATTTCATTCCCCAGGTCCCTATTTTTCTTCCAAGCTCTTTTCTTCAAACCCCCTAAGGGTCACTATTATAGGAAACTTATACCAATCTACCAAGTTTGGGGCATGTGTGCTCTCTCTCTCCACATCCTCCCACTCCCCCCGTCTGTCTGTCTGACTGTCTGTCTGTCTCTCCTCTCTCTCCTCTCCTCTTTCTCTTCTCCTCTCTCCTCTTTTGTCTCTCTCTCTCTTTTTCCTCTCTCCCCATCTCCCTCTTTTTTCTCTCTTCTCCTGTTTCCTCTTTCCTCTCTCTCTCTTTTTCCTCTCTCTTCCTCTCTCTCTTTCTTCCTC
>NC_058132.1:658790815-658812393 GCF_016433145.1 Gracilinanus agilis
CTTCCTCTCTCTCTCTTTCTTCCTCTCTTCTTCTCTCTCTTTCTTCCTCTGTCTTTCTCTCTGTCTTTCTCTCTTCTCCCCTCTTCCGCTCTCTCTTCCTCTCTCTCTTTCTTCCTCTCTCTCTTCTTCTCTCTCTTTCTTCCACTCTCTCTTTCTCTTTCTCTCTTCCCCCTTTTCTCTCTTCCTCTCCCTCTTCTCTCTTTCTTCCTCTCTCTCTCCCCATCTCTCTTATTTATATCTATTTTGAATGTTTATATTTAATTCTTTTCAGAACCTCTCCACCTTGCCTCTTTCCTCCCCATCCCCATCGAATTAAACTGCTCGAGGTCAAGGACAGTTCTCTTGGTGTCTTATGTCCCAAGTCACCTGGTAGGTCCTTGGTAAATACCCAATGAGAGAATGAATGTGCTACCTTAAAGAAAACTGGAAGATCTCATTGAAAATGCAAACATTTACTCTGCATGGCCCCAGTGACCAGTTCATTCAAGTTAAGTGTTTGTTACACTTCAGACCTTTAATGCTTGTCCACGAGGAGCTGAAGGTTGGCAGCTTCTATCACCATCTCCAAAACCCCACTTTTTACCTGTGTGACCTTGGGCAAATTGCTCAGCTTCTCTGGACCCCATCTGTAAAATGAGAGGGTTGGTAGCAAGTGAACAAAGATGACAAAAGATGGGAATAATCAACATTTGGAAAGGTTATATTAGGACGGGCACACTCATGCAGTGTTGGGGGAGCTCTGAATTGATCCAACCATTCTGGAAGGCAATTTGGAACTATTTGAGGAGAGTAACTAAAACATTAACAGACAGCTGGATAGATGGTGGATAACACAGTGGATAGAGCGCCAGATCTGGAGTCAGGAAGACTCATCTTCCTGAGTTCAAATCTGGCCTCAGACTCTTATTAGCTGTGTGACCCTGGGCAAGTCACTTAACTCTGCCTCAGTTTCCTCATCCATAAAATGAATTAGAGAAAGAAATGACAGACCAATCCATTATCTTTGCTAAGAAAATCCCAAATGGAGCCACAACGGAAAAAAGAAGACTAAATAACAATAAACTAAATCATCCATACTTTTTAATACAATGTTTCAACCATTAGACAACATACCCCAGAGGTCTCCTATATATCAAAATATTTATAGTAGCACTTTACCCTCCTTTTTTAAATTAGTAGAATTTATTTACAAATGTCTCAGCCCCTCCCTCCATCACAGAAGGCATCATCTGGGAGACAGATATCTAAATAGAGATTGTGTCTTTCAGTTCATTCTCTGGAGATAACATTCACAATTTATTCTTCAAGCATTAAATCCATTGCTGTGTATAATGTTCTCATAGTTCTACTTATTTCTCTGTTCATTATCCCATGTAGTTCTTTCCAAGTTGTTTTTTTTAATCAGCCTGCTTATCATTTCTTAGGGCATATTAGTATTTCATCACAATCATACACCACAGTTTATTTAGCCATTCCCCAATTGATGGGCTTCTCCAAAATTTCCAGTTCTTTGCCATCCTGAAGAGAGCTGCTACCAATATTTTGGAACCTCTAGGTTCTTTTCCTTTTTCCCTGTTCTCTTTGGGAATACACCATTGCTGGTTCAAAGGGTATGTTATAATTCTCTGGGTATAATTTCAAATTGCCCTCTAGAATGGTAGGATCAATTTACAGTTCCACCAATAATGTATTAGTGTTCCGCAGCACTTTTTTTTAGTAGTTAAGAACTGGAAATAGTCAATCCCATTGATTGGATAATGACCAAACCCATTGTGGTACATGAATGTAATGACCGAATACTGGTCTGTAAGAAACAAGGAATATGATGAATACAAAGAAGCATGGAAAGATTTATAGAGATTGATCACAAAATAAGTAGAACCAAGAAAGCAATATGCCACAATAATGTGATTCCCAAAGTGGGCACCACTGCCCACTGGTGGGTGCTGCAGAGATCTAGCGGGGTGGTGATGGCCACAGGTGCATTTATTTTTCCTATTAATTGCTATTAAAATTTAAAAAAAATTAATTTCCAGGGGGCTAAGTAATATTTTTTCTGGAAAGGGGGCAGTAGGCCAAAAAAGTTTGGGAACCACTGATGTAGATGGAGGAAACAGGAAAACAGAAGGAAACTGCTGTATGCAAAAAAATATAATGATCAAACTGAACCCCAGAGAGAAGATACCTTCCCTGGCTTCTTCTCAGGGGAGGGGAATCACAAGGATCAGACCCTGCATATAATATTAGCCTTTCTGTTGGTTTGCTTTGCTGGAGTTTTCTTCTGCTTTTTTATTCTTGGCTCTTTGGGACTGGAAGTTGGGGGAAGGAAACAGAAATATAGGTGATATGCCAACAATAGCTATCAATAAAAATTTACTTGAAAAAAATGAAGGGGTTGATTAGATGATTTCTAATTAAATACCTTCCAGTTTGAATATATAAAATCCTCTTAATTTTCTCACTCCCATCCCTCATTTTACTTCCAGCTATCTTTTCAGCTAAATTCTAGAATGTAAAATGCTCTCATTGGTTTTAAGGGATTATGTCGGGGAGAGAGACAGGCTTATAACAATAACACAACTAATGTGGCTTGGGAAGAACACAGTTAAGAGTCAAATGGCTCATATGAGTCCAAAGAATAACTTGATGTAAAGGTATCAAGGTGGGTGGAGAACCCTCCCATTGGTGGGGAAAATGAAGCCAGCCCAATCAAAGAATAGGTCTTAGAAGACCCTGTTCAACTGGGCAGGCAGGCGGTCCTTTGGAGGTAAGAAATAGGGAGAGCTGGGGGAAATGGGCAGTGGAAGAGGGAGGAAGTCATAGGAAAGGGCGAAGGCTTAATAACCAGCCGTCTCTGTTACAGAGATGAAACTGAAATGGGGATGGCCGGACACCCCAACAGAGGACTCCCCTGGGGCAGAAGTATTAGCCTACCTACCCCCACAAATTATCAGCCCCCTAGAACAATTCTCAGGCTGCCCAGGGCTAGGGATAACTTACCTCTCCAGTGTGAGAACACAGCCTTTTGCCTTTATCTGCCTACTAAGTGAGAAATCGAGAGCGAATGGATTTGGAGAAGAAAATGGCGAGGAAAGGTTTGAGGGAAGAGCTGGGTTCAGTGTTGCCATTATTAAAAATTGTGTAGTTTTGTTTACCAAATGCTAAGCTTGGCGAACCAAACAATGGCTTTGTTGACTGCCCAGGTGCCTTAATGCCATTGTGGCCCGACCCCTAGCTTTGGGCTCTGATGTGCTGGGCTGGGCTCAAATCTCAGTTCTTCCACGTACTACCTATGAGACCTTAGGTAGGTCCTTTTTCCTCCGGGGGTTCTCATTTCCTCCTCTGTAAAACAGACAGTTTGGACTCAGTAATTGCCAAGAACTCTGTTTCCTAAGTGGAGTTTTTTCAGTTGTTTTTTGTCATATCTGACTCTTTGTGACCCCATTTGGGGTTTGGGGGCAGAGATTCTAGAGTGGTTTTCCATTTCCTTCTCCAGCTCCTTTACAGATGAGGAGACTGAGGCAAACAAGACTGCGTGATTTGCTCAGGGTCACACAGCTAGTAAGTGTCTGAGGTCAGATGTGAACTCAGGCTTTCCTGATTCTGAGTCTGGCGCTCTATCCACTGAGCCACCCAGCTGCCCACCAGTAAGTATTTATTAAAAAGTGCCTACTATGTGCTGAGCACCATATTGGGCCCTGGAGGTTCAAAGACAAAAAGTGAACGGTCTTTGCCCTCAAGAACCCCATCAGAGGAGATAACATTTACATAAGTCTGTCCATTGGGACAGCTCAGTGTTAAGTTTGGAGTCAGGGAGACCTGAGTTCAGATCTGGGCTCAACCATTTACTAGCTGAACGTCCCCCGGCAAGTCATTTAACACCATTTGCCTAAAAAAAAAAAAAAGTGCATATGCGGGATTTATATCAAGAAGCAGTTCAGTGAAGGGTAATGAGTACTTACTGTAGATTTAGAGGTCTTGGGTTCAAATCCTGACTCCAACTACCTATGTGACCTCTGACAAGTCTCTTTACCTTCTAAGCCTCAGTTTCCCCATATGTAAAACAAAGTGGTTGGACTCCTTGCTCTCTGAGGGCTCTTCCAGCTCTAGACCTGTGTGATTCTTTGATCTCTTCTAAGCAAATTTTGTCTTCTTATATATTCTCTACTTAGTAGGATGGTTTTATATTCCATATGACGAATGTGCCAATATTAGAATTAAAGATGAGACATTTGCTACCTACTTCCTTCTCAGGCTGTAACACACCGAGCCCAAAGATAACTTTCAAATGCAAAGAAAAAATGCATTTATTTATTATCTATGTCTACCAAACACCATATACTTAAAATGTCATATTTAGACTCTCTCTCTCTCTCTCTCTCTCTCTCTCTCTCTCTTTCACTGTCATCTTTTCTTCTCTCTGCCTATCCTCTCTTCCTCTCTTCTCTTTTTCTCTGTTTATCCCCCTTTCCTCTCTCCTCTCCTCTCTGTCTCTCCCTCTGTCTCTCTCTCTCTCTCTTTTTCTCTTTACTTTTCTTTCTCTCTATCCCCCCTCTCCCTCTTCTATTCCCTTCTCTTCTCTCTATCCTCTCTCTATCATCCTTTTCTCTCTTCTCTACCTATCTCCCCTCTCTCTCTCTCTCTGTCTCTCTGTCTCTGTCTCTGTCTCTGTCTCTCTCCATACTGTTTTGTTCCCTTTTCTCTCCATACCTGCACGGTGATTAAATATTGATCAGCAGCCAGGAGGTGACAGGCAGAGGCCTAGGCCACGGTAAATACTGGTGTGTTCGGCAGAATGTAAATACCGAAGGCCTTCCCTGCAGAGAAATGGCTTTTTGTTTGGAGGCAGAAGGAGACAGTAAATATCTTAGATGTCAACTTTCCAAGCTGGATTAAATGAAAACAATCTACAACAACAAATGATTGCCGTCAACGCCACCTATTTCAACTTAACCAAAGATATATTTTGTTGATTAATTTGGATAATAAAGAGAGTGTTTCTTTGAAATTGCAACAAAACCCCCAGTGTGTGCTCCCAGGGCGCCTGGCTCTTTGCAGACACAAAAGAGCCTTGTGTAGCATAGCAGTGGAAGGGCTTGGGCTTTCTTTCACAAAAGAATGAATATAGAAAATTAATCAGTTGGAATTATCAGATTCGTTTTATGACACTCACTGGGAATTTTTTACATCTTCCTTCTGATTTTTTTTGTATAACAAACCAACAGTTGTAGAAGTGATAATTAGGTTCGTTTTCAATAGTTCCCTCCCCACCCCCTACCTTTTTTCTTGGAATGCTTTGGGTAGTCCCTGAAAGCAAATCACGTTCTTTTCATTTTTCTCTATTACTAAGGTCCCTTCCAAATTGAAATATGAGGTTTATTTTCTTGTAGGACAAACCTTGAAGTAAATGCCTGAAAAACACACTCAAATGTTGATTGGTACAGTTATAGTCATTTCAAAACAGTGGCTACATTTAAGCCGAAATAGCCTAACGCAGATCATCATTTATGGTGCATGTTGGTCAAAGAGTGCCCAGTTGTCCTCAAAGCACCAGCAGGTCCTCCCAGAGTTACCAAAACTGGTCTAATCTAGAAGGAGCTCGTGTGTGTGTGTGTGTGTGTGTGTGTGTGTGTGTGTGTGTGTGTGTGCACGTACACATATGGGGGAAGGAGAGAAGAGAAGAATGGGCACTGAGAGAGCCAGAAATATATAAGTGCCCAGGAATATAAGATCATTTGGGAGGGAGGGAGGCAATAATTGGGAGAATCGGCAAAGATTTTATGTAAAAGATGGTGCTGGAGAAGAGAGAAGGAGAAGAGAGGGGAGGGGAGGAAAGGAGAAGAGAAGAGAGGAGAAGAGGGGAAAAGAGAGGAGAAGAGGAGAGGGGAAAGGGAAGGAAAAGGAAGAGGAAATGAAGATGGAAAGAGGTTGTGACTTGAATCAGTGACTTGCTGATGCCAAGAAGCCAGGGAGAATTTGAACCCAAGACTTCAATACTTTACACGGTGCCACATCCTTAATGCATAGACATCAGGGTCTTCAAAATCCTCAGAGGCTCTAAGATGTTTGTTGAGTTTGTGATGAATCTCAAGAGTGAGCCACTTCATTCCACATATTTAAATAGTTTAAATAGTTTCATCCTAGAGGATCCCAAATTAATTAATTAATGGCTTTCTATAGGTTTTCAACAGATTCTAATCCTGGCACCGTGTTAATCCTTTGCCTCTAGAGTTCCCTTCAGAGAAGCCCCAGAGCTGCCAGTAATTTCACATTTTGCTGCCTCTTCCGTACTAGTAAAGTCCTGGAAACTCTTCCCAGGTCCAGGCGAGCCTGCATGGCTCCCCTGACTAATGTCATTCCCCCCTGATACTGTGTGGCCGTCCTGTATCCTTACACCACGGGCATCTTGGCCCAAATCCTCTCCCATCCTGAGTTTTCCCTTAGAACAAAAGGGAACAATGAAGCCCAGCCAGCTGGAAGACCAGCCTGTCATCCAGGGCATCCCGTACTCTGCCCCCAGAGCCCTCCGCTTTCTGTGAGGAGGTGGGAGCAGCGTCTCCTGGTCCATTCTCCAGCCCTGTTTCAGTCTGTTTCAGCACACACTGCTGTGGTCGCCTCCTTTATTCTGTATGTGGTTCCCATCCACGCGCCCTCCTTCCTTCATGCACATCAGATTCTATGCCTCAGGCAGTGTTAAGTTTGGGCCGCCGGGTGTCCCCTGAGTTCTCTTCTGGTGGTTCCATGTGCCGGCTCCCTGCCTTCGCCTTAGGGTCAGGAGCGGGAGTTGGCCAGCCGCTTTCTGGCTAAGCCACGTCTGTTAGACTGTGAGGATGACAGTAATAACAATCACTGAGATTTACTTAGCACTTTCAGGATTGCCAAGTTCTTCCCAAACTTTGGGGTTTGTTTTTGTTTTTGTTTTTTGCTTTGCAACAACCCTAGGAAGCCAAAATTTAGGTGCAGGGAGGGACACTGAGGCACAGAGAATTTGACCATAATCATACAGTTTAGAAGTAACTCAGGCAGAATCCAAACACAGCTCTTTCTAACTCCAAGTCAAACTCCATCTTAACAGTCAACAAGAGTTTTTTAAGTACCTTAAGTGCAAGGAATGAAACAGTCCTTCGCCAGGAGATTGCATTCCATTGAGGGTTCAACACAAACATGTCTGAGTCTAGACAGAATAAATAGAAAGAGAATAAATAAGTGCCTACGAATAGAGGATCATTTGGAAGGAAGGGAGGCAACCACTGGGAGAACGAGCAACGATTTCCTCTGGAAGGGGGTGCTTGAGTTATTTCTCAAAGGCGGAGAGAGTTTCTCTGGGGCAGAGGAAGTGGGAATAAGATGGGCGATTGAGTGTCAGGAGTAACAGAGAAAGAAGCAGGGATCTGGAGCCAGAGAAACCTGAATTCCCATTTTGACTCAGACCTTTAATAAGAGTGACTATTCACAAACCCCATTAATTATCTCTCTCTGCCTCAGTTTCTTCATCTGTAAAATGAGGATGATAGTAATAGCACCTACCTCTCAGAGTTATTGTAAAGATCGTGAGACAAGATCTCTAAGTTGCTTGCAAGCCTTAAATCATTCTACAAATGTTAGCTGTGCTTATAGTGAGGCTGGAAAGATATAAATGCCGTGCCACATAGCCCCTCCGACATCAGGCAGGGGCACCTTCACATTTTGTTTTCTTGTTCTTTGATGAGGATCTAAGATGTCATGGAGATAGAGGACTTTGGGCAGTAAACACCCTCAAGTACTGCCAAGAAAGTAACTGGCGCATCCTTGAGTTTGAGAGAGTTGCCTGGGGGTGTCAGGATTGCCGGGGAGTCGCGTCTTCCTGTAAGAGGGACAATTGGTTTATTGTGTTGTGTCAGAAATATAGAACCGACTCTGGCTGAAATAGAGGAAGCAAAGTGAAAAGTCCAAGGAGCCAAGATGCCAGCCACCAAGCCAAGGTCAAAATGAGAGGAGGGAAGAGCAGGACGATGGGTCAGAGGAAGCTTAGACTAAGACACAAGATGAGAGAAACCATCCGAGTCTACTCCCCGACATTCAGGAAAATCGGTGTGGAGGGCAGCTTGGACCATGGCAGTCACCTGGTAGGGGAGGTCAGCCTGCCTCAAGTCTCTCCCCACTCCAGTCCATCCTGCATTCAGCCAATAAAGTGAGTTTCCTAAAATGAAGATCTGACCATGTCACCTCCCTATTCAATAAACTTCACTGGCTCCCTATTGCCTCTCAGAACAAATGCAAAATGCTCTGTTTGGCATTCAAAGCCTTCCAGCCTTCACACACCTTACTCCCTTACATGGTCTCTTTAATCCAGTGACACCAGCCTCCTGGCTGTTCCTCAAACAAGATGCTTCATCTCTTGACTCTGGGTATTTTCTCTGGCCATTCCCCATGCCAGGGATGCTCTCCCTTCTCTTCTCTGATTATTGACCTCTTTGGCTTTCTTTAAATCTCAACTAAAATCCTACCTCCTACAAGACACCTTTCTCAACCTCTCTTAATTTTTTTAAACCCTTACTTTCTGTCCTAGTAACAACTCTTAAGATAGAAGAAGGGCAAAGGTTAGGGAAATGGGGTTAAATGACTTGCCCAGGGTCACAAAGTTAGGAAGTATTTGAGGCCAGATTTGAACCGAGGTCCTCTTGACTCTCTAGACTCTACATCCACTGTGCTACCCAGCTGCACCTTTTCCCCAAACCCTCTTAATTCTGGTGCCTTCTCTCTGTGAATGATTTCCTCGCTATCTTATGTACAGCTTCCTTTGTATACATTGGGTTGTTTGCTGTCTCAGTCCCAGTGTCCTTGGCCGGTACGGCAAAGTATAAACATCTACAGAATTAAAACAAAATCCAAGCTGATTAATTTTGGTTTTAGCCCAACAACCCAACAGTTGATTCCGCTTTCCCAAAAGCGAGTGTCAGGTGGGGCGAAGACCCCTCTCTCTGTCTCCTTTCCTTGAAGCAGACCCATAAAACACCCCACTCTCCCAGCGTAGCAGGGCTCGCCTCCGTGCCGAGGCTGAGGCTCCACCGAGGATTGAAATGCTTTTAGTGAGTTATTAAAAATTTAGTCTTTACAGCAACTTTTCATTCGATAGACTGATGCTCTGAATTTATGAAAGAGGGATCTGGGGAACTTTCGGATTCCATTTGTTCATGTGGACCCGTCCTGCTTTCTCCTTTCCTCTTTCCCTTCGAGGTTATCATTTGCAAAATTCCCTCCAAGACTTGTTTGCGGCTGCTTTTGTGCATTTAGGGAGCCTGGTCTTGGAGAGGCGATTTACAAAGCTCCCGCTTGCAAAAAATGTAACGTTTCGGAGTGCTATTTGAGCTCCCTGCCCTATTTTTCTAGCTCGTCCTATTTATAAGGTAGAGTTAGAAAATGGGTTTTCCTTACTCAGTGGTGGACTAGCCTCATGGGGAAAGAACTCTAGCCAAGTTCCTGATAAGGAATTGCTTAGGGAGAGGAGGACGAAGGGAAAGGGACAGGAGGAGGGGAAAGGAAGGGAGGGGAAGATATGCTTTGGGGGTATGTTTAATGCCCAAATGCATAGAGTCATGGACCCGCAGTCAGAAAGACCTGAATTCAGATCCAGCCCCAGATACTTATTAACTAGGTGACCCTGGGCAATTCATTTAACTTCTGTTTGCCTCAGTTTCCTCATCTACAAAATGAGAATAATAATAGCATCCACCTCCTAGGATGGTTGTGAAAGTCAAATGAGATATTCGTAAAGTGCTTAGCACAATGCACAACACGGAGGAAGCACTATATAAATATTACTGTCAGTATTATTATTTAAATATGTTTTGGAAAAGCTAGTTGAGGCTCCTGGATGATCATGATAATCAGTGGGAATCCCACTGGTGAGGGTTGGTGAGCAATAGCACGTAGGTTGTCTGGCTGAACCTTGGGGAGGGGAGGTGTGGTGGCTGCTCTCTGGAGACCTGGCCCACCGGGGAGAAGGAGAATCCCTGGAGGCAGATCATGATGATGAAGAGAGGAGGAGGAGGAAGAAGATGAAGAAGAGGAGGAGGAAGAAGATGAGGAAGAGGAGGAAGAGGAGGAAGAATATGAGGAAGAGGAGGAAGAAGATGAGGAAGAGGAGGAAGAAGAAGATGAAGAGGAGGAGGAGGAAGAAGAGGAGGAGGACCAATCATCACAGCAACAATGAGAATATATATGGTGCTGTAAGTTTTGCTAAGTACTTTATAAATATCTCATTTTACCCTACAACAATTCTGGGAGTTCCATGCTATTCTTTTCCCCGTTTTATAGATGTGGTTGGGAAAGGCCAGTTGACTTGCTCAGAATCAGGGTCTGAAGCTAGATTTGAACTCGTGTCTTCCTTCCTCACTTCTCCATCCACCCCACAGCAAAGCTGCCTGCCTGTGATCCCATAGGATTTCTTAAGATCATAGCTGTCAAGAACCTTAAAGGCTACTGAATCCAACCCTTCATTTTACATATGAGGAAACCAAGGCCTAGGAAGTTAAACTATTCACCTAAGATTAAACAGATAGATGTTGGATTTGAATCTGGGTCCTCTGACTCTTTTTTTTTTTTCAACCCTTAACTTCTGTGTATTGGCTCCTTGGTGGAAGAGTGGTGAGGGTGGACCATGGGGGTCAAGTGACTTGCCCAGGGTCACACAGCTGGGAAGTATCTGAGGCCGGATTTGAACCCAGGACTTCCCAACTCTAGACCCGACTCTCCATCCACTGAGCTACCCAGCTGCCCCCTCCTCTGACTCTTAACGCTCATTTCTCTTAAGTAATGGATTTTTAAAATAAACTTTTTGGAAGAGGGCGGGGATAAACTGTATTGTCCCAGGCCTTTTCTTCCTTGAATGAACTGATGAATTTTAAGGTCCGTCTGAACCTGCTTATTACTCCTCCGGATTTAGACATTTACCAAATTGAACGGGTGCATAAAACTCCTGGGAGGAAAATTGTGTGGGAGCCGACACGGCGTCCTCCCTTACAGGGATTCAAACGAATGCATTCAAGCCAGGCCTGCATCTATCTCGTTGCCCTAAAAAAAGTTCTGATGGTTCTGAGGCATCCAGGGAAGACTCTGGTAGGCGTCTGAGCCGCGCCTGGTCTGCCCTTAAGTTACAGAGAGGAGCCAGGTGGATGGCTCAGCCCAAATCTGGAACTGAGAGCCTGGAGGAAGCGCCATCTCAGTGCCGAGCCCCAGTCCTCCGGCTTGGTTATTAGATCAGAGACAAAGAAGTGTGGTTCTCCCTTCCTCACTCACTGAGTCCTCCCTGTTTGCATTTTATTTTATTTTGTCTTTGAGATTTCACATCTTCACTGAACTTTTTTTTAACTCCTACCTTCCATCTTAGGGTCTTTTGTTTACTTTTTTTAAAACACCCCTTTCCTTCTGTCTTAGAATCTGTACTGTGTTTTGGTTCCAAGGCAGAAGAAAAGAATGGGGGTCAAGTGACTTGCCCAGGGTCACACAGCTGGGAAGTGTCTGAGGCTAGATTTGAACTCAAGTCCTTCCATCTCTCTATCCACTGAACCCCCACCCCAGAATTTTTTAACCCCTACATTCCATCTTAGAATCTTTTTTTTTTTTTAAACCCTTGTACTTCTGTGTATTGTCTCATAGGTGGAAGATTGGTAAGGGTGGGCCATGGGGGTCAAGTGACTTGCCCAGGGTCACACAGCTGGGAAGTGGCTGAGGCCAGGTTTGAACCCAGGACCTCCTGTCTCTAGGCCTGACTCTCACTCCACTGAGCTACCCAGCTGCCCTAGAATCTTTTTTTTTTTAACCCTTGTCTTCTTTTTTTTTTTTTTTAAACCCTTAACTTCTGTGTATTGGCTCCTTGGTGGAAGAGTGGTAAGGGTGGGCAATGGGGGTCAAGTGACTTGCCCAGGGTCACACAGCTGGAAGTGTCTGAGGCCGGATTTGAACCCAGGACCTCCCGTCTCTAGGCCTGACTCTCCATCCACTGAGCTACCCAGCTGCCCCTTAACCCTTACCTTCTGTCTAAGAATCTACACCGTATGTTGGTTCCAAGGCAGAAGAACCGTAAGGGCTGGGCAATGAGGGTTAAGTGATTCGTCCAGAGTTACACAGCTGGGAAGTGTCTGAGGCCCACCGTGAGCCCAGGACCTGTTAGGTCTCTGACCACCGAGTCACCCGGCTGCACTCGCCCGCCAGAACTTTTTAAGTTTCTGTTTTAGGTGGCATTTGCTTAACTCCTGGAATTATTTAACCAATTCTCCCATAAAACGTGTTTCCTAGATAGGAAGAATAGAATTCTGCTGATGTGAAATTACTTGAGTAGAAAACTTAGTCTTTCCTCGTGTTTTGTTTCCAAGGACAGTCCAGAGTCCTCGTGTACGATTACCATTTCGTCTGGAGGGACGACCTTGGCCGTGTCTCTGCTCGGTTTATCGTTGCTGTAGCCATTAGTATTTGTGAATAGATGCCCGTCACCCCCAGGGCTTAAGGCGAAGGCAGTCTGGCTCCCTTGTACAACCCAGCCTTTCCTCCACACGGCTGTCCAAGTGATCTTCCTCCCCTAGGAGAAGAGGTCCGCCATCCTCAAACCCGTGCAGCCTGGCAGGCACCCACCTTTCCTACCTTCCCCTTTCCTCCTCCTTGTGGGCTCTACATTCCAGCCAAACTGAGCTACTCCCTCTTCCTCTGATTGGTGACGCCTTATCTTTGCCCGCATTGTGCCATCCAGACCTCCCTCTGCCTCCCTCTGGAGGCATCCTCCCTGGTCCTTCCCTTCACCCTGCCTCAAAACCCCACGGACCCCCGGACTTTCCGGGCCCCCTGCTGCTGCTGCTGGCCCCTCCGCCCCTGGCCCTCTCTCCTCCTCATCCCGCCCCACTCAGATTACAATATAACTTCTTCCAGAGCTGGCACCGCCTCGATTTGCTCTTTGGGCTCCAAGCACTCTTTACAGTGCTGATCACCCGATAAGCGTTTGTCTAACTGCATTATTAGCCCTTTTTTCCAAATGACAAAATGAAGAACAGAGGATCGCCTTAGAGCTAGTTCAACCTCTCTATTCTGCAAGTGGGGAAACTGAGTCCCAGAGAAGTGACTTGTCCATAGTTATAGAAGTGAGAGCTAAACCCTTGATCGCTGACTCCAAAGCTACTGCGCCTTTCTACTCGTTGTCTCCTCATTTTACAGAGATGGATCATTTCCCCCCCCATGTGTCAGTGACCCCTACTAGAAACCAAGAAAGAGAGGAATATGGGGGCAGCTGGGTAGCTCAGTGGATGGAGAATCAGAACTAAAGACGAGAGGTCCTGGGTTCAAATCTGGCCTTAGACACTTCCCAGCTGTGTGACCCTGGGCAAGTCACTTGACCCCCATTGCCCACCCTTACCATTCTTCCACCAAGGAGCCAATACACAGAAGTTAAGGGTTTAAAAAATAAAAAATAAAATAAAATAAAATAAAATAAAATAAAACAATATCTCTATTAAGAAAAAGAAAGAGAGGAATACCAAAGACTGAATAAAGAACCGGCTTCCTACTCTGGAGGACCTGGCTTGAGGTCTTGTCTGTGATAAATACTGGCTGCGTCACCCTCTCGGCACCCCAAGACTATAAATTAGAGAGCCGATGCCAGCGTGCATTGTTAGAGTGGATTTTCTCATTGTGGGCTCCCCAAACCAAGGAAGCCATAAGTTTAGGCAGTTTTGCTTTTGACATAACTTTGTGGGGCTCTTTAAAGATTCTCAATTTTAAAAAACTGTTTTGGACATTTACTCCCTCTGTAACCTTGGATACTCAGTCACTTAATCTGGGAATTACTATTAAAGATGCCACAGGAAAACTGAGAAAAAAAACCCAAAAGTCTGAACGCTAAATATAGAGACAAACAAGTCCGAAATCTTCTGGACGAGGAGTTCAGTCCTTTTCTCCCAAGTGAGGTCATTTAGTCCGAACAAAGGCCCCACATCAAATTCCCTCTTTCCATGACTAACGCTGGATTTTCCTGTTGTTTTTGGCTCTTGGCATGGGTTGCCCAGTAGGCCCACACCCACCAGCTCAACCTCAAACCTTCCTGCAGGGAGGTTTCTAGCCAGAGCTCAGAGCTGCTTCTGAATCTGAGGAGAAGGGATGGCTCCCATCCCTCGTTTCAGAATCGTGTGGGCATCCTATGAAAGGGGGCCCTAGAGTCAGATCCAGGCCCCTCCTCTTACTTTGGGAAACTGAGGCACAGCCGAGACCTAAAGTCACTCAGGAGCCAAGCACCAGAAGTAGGATCCCACCCAAATTCAGGCACTTCTACTGTCAAAAAACTAGTTTCAGAACCTCCCAAAGAGGGTCTTTAAATGCTCTGGAACCTGAGTAACGTCCTCTTTCCTGTTGGTCCTCCTCTCCACCAATCCCAGTACAAAGCCTCATTTCATAATGCTGTTTAGTCTCTAAGACTTGCTCTCCAACATTTCCTACGCTTCTCCATGCTCTGCCTCCTCGGTGGAAGGGAAAATCATCCCTTAAACGTTGGCATTCCATCATTGACCTTTACCCAAGCTTTATTCAGAAGCCACCACAAGCAATATGTGTCTTCTTTCGCAATATGATAAACATAGAAATATGTATTGTACGATAACACATGTATGATCTGCCATCTTGGGGAGGAGAGGAGGAGGGTGGGAGAGACTGAGGGAACACGGATCCCGAAATGTCAGAAAACAATCATTGAAAATTGTATTACCGTGTAATCTGGAAAAAATTAAATTAAAGCAGTGGTTCCCAAATTTTTTTGGCCTCCCACCCCCTTTCCAGAAAAAATATTCCTTATCCCCCTGGAAATTAAATTTTAAAAAAATTTAATAGCAGTTAATAGGAAAGATAAATGCACCTGTGGCCATCACTGTCTCCCTGGATCACTGCAGCACCCACCAGGGGGCGGTGGCGCCCACTTTAGGAATCACTGAATTAAATCGTACATGGGTACATTATGGGATTGTCACATAAGTTGTGTGTTAATTTCATATATCAGAAATCATTCTATTATTACAATTATATTCATGGCACCCTTAGTTAAAAGAACAAGAAGAAGAAGCTACCATGTGGCAGAAGTGTCTGTTCTAGTTCCAGAGAATACCAAGGGAAGGAAAAAGAATGAGCTTTTATTAAGAATGTACTATGTGATGCGGCAGCAAGGTGGCTTACAGATGGAAGGTTGTAGGTTCAAATTGGCCCTCAGATAGCTGTGTGACCCTGGACAAGTCATTTAACCCCTTTGCCTCGCCCTTATTGCTCTTCTGCCTTGGAATCAGTACTTAGTATTATTGATTCTAAGGCAGAAGGTAAAGATTTAAAAAAAGAATCTCCTCTGTGCCAGGCACTGTGCTAAGTGCTTTACAAGATTCATATCATTTGATCCTCACAAAAACCTGTAAGATAATATTATTTTCCCCATTTTATAAATGAGGAAACGAAGGCAAACAATGACTTGCCCAGAATCACCTAGCTAGGAAGTGTCTAAGACTGGATTTGAACTTGGGTCTTCCAGATTCCAGGCTAAGGATTCTATCCACTGTGGCACTTTGCATTCTAGACACTCCGTAAAGCAGCCTCGGTTGGCTCTGTGATCTCCGGCATCCACCTGGAAGCTCCTCCTGGGGATACGCATTCCGGATCGTCCCACACCTGCCTTTCTACATCCTCCCCATTTGTTCAGCGCTGGGAGTTCTCCCTGCGTGCTCCTCCTCCTCCTGGGTTCTCCTGACAGCTTGGGGATGCTCTGAGCCCTTTGGGACCGTGAACTTCCTGAGGGCAGGGACTGCTCGTCCCCTTTTGTCCCCAGGATCTGGTCCTCTCCACAGGCTCTCAATAACTCCTTCCTAAAGAATGAACAAACGGGTGAATGAAGGGCTAAAATCAAGCTTTCAGAGAACGAGTCTGTTCTGTTGGGCCCCTTCCCGGCATTCCATCCTCAGAAGAGCCTGTATTCCCAGACAGAGGCAGGGCCACTTAGACCCTTTAGGTCTGCACCCACGATGGGATTGTTCAGATTTGGAGATCGTCGCCTCCTGCCCTGGCTCCTCGGTGCTTCTTTACTGGTAGCGAGCCACTGGAATTTTCCATTTCATTGTCTTTTGCTAGTGGAGCCCCTTTTGGGTCATAGGGGAGGGCTGTTAGCCAGGACAATGGTTCGCCCTACTTACCTTTATCTCTGAGTCTTTATTTCCTTACCTTTGTGCTCCCTTGAGTAACCATCCAAAGGATTCCGTTCCCTGGGCTGGCTGCCCCAAGGTGATGGATGCGGGGAAAGCTCGGGCGCCTCCCAGACTCCTAGACCACAGGTATGTCCGTAGGTCTGGCTGCTTGCCACAGCCGTGCTTGAGAAGGAAGGAAGGTTAACCAGCGGATCCGATTTCTCTTTATCTGCGGCCATCGCGCCAGAATGTCCTGGGCCATGCTAGGGTGCAGAATTTGGAAATAAAATGCAGCAGCAATAAATGGACGGCTATGCTTACCCCAAATTCCACTTGGCAAATATTTATGAACTACCTCTATGTGCTGGGGAAACAAAGGCAAAGAGAAAAAGTCGGGGGCCTTACTCTTTCCTGTTGGGCGGGGGGCTGGCAAGAAGAAGCGATGAGTAAATGCAAATGATGGACACTAACCCTGAGTAATCAGGAGAAAGAAAACAGCAACAAACCAGAGTGGGATTGGATGGGACTTCCAGTTGGTGGTGGCTGTCCTTTTTTTCTTTTTTAAACTCTCACCTTCCGTCTTAGAATCAATGCTGGTTTCAAGGCAGAAGAACAGTAAAGGGCTAAGCCGTGGGGGATAAGTGACTTGCCCAGGGTCACGTAGCTGGGAAGAGTCCGAGGCCAGATCTGAACCCAGGTCTTCTCATCTCTAAGCCAGGCCCTCAATCCACTGAGCCACCCAGCTGTTCTGGGCAGTATTTTTGAAGGAAGCTTGAGATTCTGATGAGGAGAGGGGAGAAGGGAGTTAAGAAAGACAGGTCCCAGAAGAAGGGGGTGGAATGTCATGTTCTAGAAACAGCTGGTAGGCCAGTTTGACGGGAACACAGGGTGAGTGAGGGGGAGGTGAAGTGGAAAACAAGTCCAGGGAGGTAGGTGTGGACCAGATTGTGGTGGATTTTAAATATAAGGCCGAGGAGGATTTCATCATTTCCCTTAAAGACGATATGAGGACCTGAAGACGTAAGGGCATGGGCTTGTCAGATCTGCCTTTTGAGAATAGCTGTTTGGTGATTGATTGGAGACAGGAGCCAATGGAAGACGGAAGCTTCTAGTCGGGAGTCCAATGAACTAATACGGGCAGGAGTGAAAGAAGGACTGACTTAGGGGGCAGCGACATCCGTGGAGAGAAAAGGACGGATGCAAGAAAGATTATGGCAAGTAGAATCAAGAGTATTTGCAACCAGGTAATGGGCAAGTCAAGGGCAAGAGAAGAGTCCTGGATTCCTCCAAGACTTCCTCATCTGTAAGACGTTTGCTGTGCTAGGAAGGGATGTGTGCAGGTATTGCAACCTCATCTACTTACAGAAGGTTTAGTGGCACTTTGACCTCCTTTTCCTGCCCTACTGCACCCCACGCTGTCATGGGTTCAAATTTAGAATTGGAAGGAAGAGTCTAAATCCCTCATTTTACAGATGAGGAAAGAGAGCCCTGGAGAAGCTAAATGATTTTTCCAGGGTCACACAGGCTGTAAGTGGCAGAGCTGGGATTTGAACCTTTGTCCTCAACTCCAAATCTAGCCTTCTTCCAACACCACCATGCTCTGCTGATTCCGGGGCACCACCTACTGGCCAACTCTTCGGCAGGCCTTTCTGACTTGGCATTTCCCATCGCTTAACCTCCGAACTTCTGATATCCGATCTGGGAAATGAGGGCAGCACCCTCCGTCGCTGGTTCCCCACCTTCCTCAGTATGAACCGTTAAAAAAAATCCAAACCATTCGCCACACTCCCACATGATAGCTGTCATTCCATTTGTCTCCATTGATTAAGAAAATATACCAAAGTCCAAAAGCTGCCATGATTTTAGTCAGGATTTAAAAGGAATTTATGTCATTTATCATAATTTCATCTACATACATTTGCAGAAATCATGATATGTATGTACAAGGCTGTTAGGCAGACTAGACCAGCGGTTCCCAAACTTTTTTGGCCTACCGCCCCCTTTCCAGAAAAAAAACATTACTTAGCACCCTCTGGAAATTATGAAACTATTTATTGAACTAAGAATAGAATGTAATACAAAAAAAGTGTGGCATCACCGCCTCACTGGATCTCTGCGGCATCCACCAGGGGGCGGTGGCGCCCACTTTGGGAATCACTGGTCTAGACTGAGAGTTTCCTTATCTATGATATGAAGTCATACTGTGTACTTTGAGTTAGACGGAGATCAAAATTATAATCCTTAAGGGACACACAGATACTTGGATCAATAACTGAGACCTCCCACCAGGCATTAGCCCACAACTCGTGACTCAGTGGACTCATTTATCTCTAAATCCCTTTCTACATCTGCTTAATAGGGAAGATTTGGGTGGTCCCCATTTCCTTTTCCTTTAGTCCATCCACACATTGGTTAATTTTGTCTCGGACAATCTCTCGTTTTCTAACGTGAGATCAGTGACTTGCTCTCTCGTTCTTTCCATCTATATGTCCCCTAGATGAACCTGGTCAGGATAGATAAATGAGACAATAGAGTCATTGATAACATGATATTAAAGAAAAAGACAAAACTTGAAGTAGAATTAGATACAATAAGTATTAGATGCAGTAAACACTCGATACAGTAAACTTAGCATCATGGCATCATTGATTTAGATCTAGAAAGGATCTTGATCATCTTCAGGTCCACCTTGTTCATTTTGACTTCTTCTCTAGAGCTGAAAGAAGTGATTTGCTATGTGACTGAAGCAAGATTTGAACTCAAGTCTTCCTGATTGCAAGATTCCCTGTTCAGTGCTCTATACACAGTGTCAACTAGCGGTCCCTTAAAGCATCTGCTCACACTTTTTATTCATTCAGAGCTTCAGTTGGACGACTGCTAGATGCTATATCAGGAGCTATAAAGCTTAAGGCTAGGTCCCTGCCTTCGTCTTCCCGAAGACAATTAATTTGTCAGCTGAGGGGTTTCCATGTTCTTCCTTCTCTAGTTCTTACTACAAAAATTAAACCAGCGTAGTTGATGCACAGAGGCAGAAAGATAGTAGCTTCGGCAGTTCATCTCAGGGCTTGACTAGTCTCAGACTCCTTGTGGGGCTTCCTGCCATGAACACGTAAAAGCTGGGGAAGGTGGAATTCTTGAGATTATCTTGGGAGGAGGGAGAGTTCATGAGCTGCCTGATGTTTCTTCATACCAAGGCGATATGGCCGGAGACCTCTGGTAATCCTGGGTGCCTTTCCCAGAGCCCTGAGAAGTCCTGTGACTCAGGCTGGACAGTAGGAAGCTGTCTTGGGCACAGAGAAGCCACGATGATTCTGTGTCCGGAGGTCAGTGACATCTGCAGCTCCTCGGGAGCCCCTCCTAAGCCACCTGCTACTCTGGGAAACCTGCCTATTGCAGAGGGCAGAGAACCCCGCCAGTGCGAGCCACAACTTCCAAACACTTGTGGTTCGAACCTGCTTTTCTCTCCATAGCAGTTCTTTGTAAAACAGTGGGTTTTCGTGCTTTTTCTTATTTTGTCTTCCATTTTCTTGGCTCTGTGACTTCTTGAATTACTAGTATCTTGGCAAAATTGCTTTCTGCTACTTTTTCCCATTGAACACGTCCGATATTTGAGCTCTGGTGTGAGTGTCGCAGGCTTTTGCGGGCCAGCTTAGGAGCTCAACGACTATTTATGACATTGTGTCTGTGGGACAGTGCATTCCGCATTCCGGACCACCATCTTCCAAACTTTTGGAAAACAGTTCATTTGGAAGCTAAGGGAGTGTGTGTGATCCCCACCCAGGGAGGGAAGACAGTAAGCTCAGGGGATTTTCATTTTCCACAGCTCCTTTAGGACACTTCCTCTTTTGGGGATACCCTTGATCATCAGGAATCAAAATCACAAATTTATTTGATTTCCTCCTCCCTTCTTCTCCTCCCTTCTTCACGATCCTCTCTTCCCTCCTCTCCTCTCTTTCTTTTCTCCCTCCCATCATGCCTTCCCTCTTTTCTTTCTTCAGTTCTTTCCCTCCTCCATCCTTCTCTCCCTCCCTTTCTTTTAGACTTCTTCTCCAAGAATCGTTCCTCCACAAATATAGTGATGTCTGGAGAACAAGCTGATGAGTGAGTCACTCACAACCCACCAGGAATTTCCTTTAAAAACTCTTTGCTGAAGGATGACTCAGCTTTGATCTCCAAGATTTGACTCAACTCTGGGCAATGTGCATACACACATTGTGATGGGAACCTTATCAGCCTTCCACAGTGATCTTTTTTATTTATTTTTTATTTTTTTACATTTTTAAACCCTTAACTTCTGTGTATTGGTTCCTAGGTGGAAGAGTGGTAAGAGTAGGCAATGGGGATCAAGTGACTTGTCCAGGGTCACACAGCTGGGAAGTGTCTGAGGTTGGATTTGAACCTAGGATCTCCCATCTCTAGGCCTGGCTCTCAATTCACTGAGCTACCCAGCTGCCCCAACAGTGATCTTTTTAAATTGGATTCGAACGCCAGCCACTCTACTGAACCACCAGACCACAGACACTCAGGGACTCTTGCACGGGTGGGAAGCAGTTGTTTGCATTGGGAATAGTAGGGTAGCCGGCTGTTCTCTCAGGCTCCTTCTGTTCTTCTTCTCTTTCCTCTTGAGGAAAAAATTGAACTGGATGGAGGAGATCTTTTGAACAATTCTAAAGAAGTCTCTCTTCCATCCCAAAGCCTCCTGTTAGAGCTAATGCATTAAAACGGAACGATGGAGGAAATGTGCTCATCGGCCGCGGGACTGGACTAGACTCCACTTCTTAGATTGGTTTTAGTTGACGATATTCCATGTGGAATCATGGTGTGTGTGAGCTGGAGGGGTCCTTGGCCACCTTCTAGGCCAGCTCCCTCATTTTACAGACCAGAAAACTCTGCTCTAGAAAGGTTAAGGGATTCTCTTCAGGTGACAGAGTTAACGATAGCCTCCTTTGTTCTTGGGTCTACGGCTGGCGCCATCGAGTCATGGGAAGTTAGGGCCGCCATCTGAGATTCCCTGCTGTCTGTTTTGTATCTATTTTGCGTATACCGACATAGGTAAGAAGCCGTGTAGTAAGTGGAGAGCCTTCTCCGCCAAGCCAAGGAGGCCTGGTGCCAAGGCTGACCGTCGACTCCTCCTGACTGTGTGACCTTGGGCAAGTCATTGGGAAACTCTTTGAACCCATCATTCGCAGAGAAGGTGCTGGCCTGCGATGGGAGAGGGAGTTTCCTTACCCAGCAGCTCTCCATTATAATGAAATTAAAGGTCCTTTATATATATATATATATATATATATATATATACACAATGATAACTATGTGTAGACATACATATGGGTACATTGTAATAATTAAGAATAATAGAGACTGAGAGTAAAAGGAGAAGTAATATTTTAATTAGGGCCATGTAGG
>NC_058132.1:658812613-658870113 GCF_016433145.1 Gracilinanus agilis
AGCTTGGCGGCACAGTGGATAGAGCACTGGCCCCAGAATCAGGACGCCTTATCTTCATGAATTTAAATTCAGCCTCAGACACCTACCAGCCATGTGACCCTGGGCAAGTCACTTCACTCTCTTTGCCTCAGTTTGCTTGTCTGTAAAATGAGCTGGAGACAGAAATGGTAAACCACTCCAGTATCTTTGCCAAGAAAACCCCTAAGAGGGTCATGAAGAGCCAGACCGAAATACACTTTTTTTTTTTTCAGCATTTATGCTATTTTTTTCTCTTCCATTAGAATGTAAGCTTCTGGGGGGCCAGAATTATTTCACTTGTGTCTTTGTATCCCCATCATTTATCGCAGTGCCTGGAGCATCGTTGTTCAGTTGTTCAGTCTTGCCTGGCTCTTTGGGTTCCCATTTGGGGTTTTCTTGGTAAAGAAACTAGAGTGGTTTGCCACATCCTTCTTCAGCTTATTTTATAGGTGAGTAAATTAAAGCAAACAAGGTAAAGTGACTTGCCCAGGGTCACGTAGCTAATAATTATCTAAGTCTGGATTTGAACTCACGAAGATGCATCTTCCTAGGACTGATACTTTGACCATCGCGCCACCTAGCTGCCCCTCTGGCACGGAGCAGACAATTAACAAATTTTCCACCACATTGAGAGAAATTGAATTCTGAGTTTTGGGGGCTGAAAAAAGAAACAACGAAAGGCCGCTCTTTTTGTACAGAGTTAACAAATGGAAAAAGGAATAAATTCTTCAAAATTAGTTGAGAAAAGAGGACCTGTTAGTGTCCATACTCCACCCCTTTCAAGTACCAGGTTTTTTTTGTTTTTGTTTTTTGTTTGTTTTACATTTTTAAACCCTTAACTTCTATGTATTGGCTCCTAGGTGGAAGAGTGGTAAGAGTGGGCAATGGGGGTCAAGTGACTTGCCCAGGGTCACACAGCTGGGAAGTGTCTGAGACCGGATTTGAACCCAGGACCTCCCGTCTCTAGGCCTGACTCAATCCACTGAGCTACCCAGCTGCCCCCTATTCTATCTAGTTTTGCTTTGTTTGTCTTGCCATGATTCAGAGGGATTGTGAGGATGGATCATAGATCAAATGTCAGAAAGCACATCAAAAGTCACTGTGACTCAACCTCCCCCACCACCACCCGTATTACAGATGAGGAAACCAAAGCAATAAAACCCAACATTGTAGAGGTAGTAAGAGATGGAGACAAAATCAGAACCCAGATCCTCTGACCCCAAATCCAGGCTCTTCGCACTGCCCCGGACAAACTGGCAGGATTTCAGAAGAATAACCTGGCATTTGAGGCTACGTGGCACAGTGGATAGAGCGCTGGGCTAGAGTCAAGAAGACTGGATTCAAATTTAACCTCTCATGTTTACTGCCTGTGTGACCCTAGGTAAGTCACATTCACCTCATTTGCCTCAGTTTCCTCATCTGTAAAATGTGTTAGAGAAGGAAATGACAAACTAGTCCAGTATCTTTGCCAAGAAAACCCCAAATAAGGTGATGAAGAGTCAGGCATGACTTAAAACAACTAAACTACAAAGTAAAATCATTTCCTTCTCAGTCGCTCCAGAGAGATGCCAACCCACTCTCACTGGCCAACCCACCTGTGTCACATTGGCATCGCCCTTTTAATGATGATAATGATAAAATGAGATAATTGATGTGAAAGGGCTCAGAAAAATTAGCACGCAGATGCAAATGTGAGCGGTTATTTTTACAACAAGGCTAACAATACTTAATCAAGTATTTTTGTCCTGTAGAAGAGGAGCTGTCAGGGGCCGGCACCAGGGGAAGCATTTCTGGTGAGGAAAATAGGGCGGGAATCCTTCTGCGGAAGCGGCACCTTTTGGCCATTTTCCAAAGTTATGGAAATGGCTTCATTCTCAGAGAATCTCTCTTTGGAGTCGGGTCTTCTAGGATCTGGAGAATAATAGCCAGCCCTGACTTCAGGATAGTCTAGATCACGCAGAAAGACCCAGAGAGGTGAAGGGAGCCGCCTGGTAGTGATGCACAGACAGTGCTGGTCCGGGCATCAGACCCAGGAGAGGAAAGCAGTACAGCTGCTGCTTCCACTTCCTTTCCTCTCGCTCTCTCCTTCATTCTCCTCCGCGTCTTCCAATCTCATCCTTCAACTGAAACTGCCCTTTCTGGGAGTGCCGACAATCTTTTACCATCTCTTGGCCTCTTCTTAATCCTCATCCTTCTTCACCTCTGCAGCCTTTGGGACTCTGGGGCACCCTCTTTTCCCTGGTACTCTCTTCTCTCTGTCTCTGTCTCTGCCTGGATTTGTCTCTCCTGTGTGTGTATCTCTCTCTCTCTGTCTCTGTGCATATGTCGGTCTCTGTCTGTCTCTCTCTTGGTCTCTGTGTGTATCTGTCTCTCCTCTCACTCTCACTCTCTCTTTCTCTGCCGCTCTGTCTCATTCTCTCTGTCTCTCCACCTCTGTGTGTGTCTTTCTCTGTCTCTGTCTTTGTGTGTGTGTCTCTCTCTCTGTCTGCCTCTCCTTCTATGTGTCTCTTTGTCTCTGTCTCTGTCTCTCTGTCTTGTTCTCTCTCTGTGTGTCTCTCCATCTCTGTGTGTATGTCTTTCTCTGTCTCTGTCTCTGTGTGTCTCTCTGTCTCTCTCTGTCTGCCTCTCTTTCTATGTATCTCTTTGTCTCTGTCTCTGTGTGTCTCTCTGTCTGCCTCTCCTTCTATGTGTCTCTTTGTCTCTTTCTCTGTCTCTCTGTCTTGTTCTCTCTCTGTGTGTCTCTCTGTCTCTCTCTGTCTGCCTCTCCTTTTTCTATGTGTCTCTATGTCTCTTTCTCTGTCTCTGTCTCTGTCTCTATCTCTGTCTCTGTGCCTGTCTGTCTCTCTGTCTGTCTATCTCTCTATCTTTGCCTCTCCTCTTTCTATATGTCTCTATATCTCTGTCTCGGTGCTTGTCTCTCTGTCTCCACTTGTCTCTATCTCTGTCTCTGTTTCTGTGCCTGTCTGTCTCTCTGTCTCTGTCTGTCTCTTCCATCCCCTGGTCTCTCCTCCCTCTCTGTCCACTCGTTCTCCGTCTCCCTTGCTGGATTTTCCCCCAGGTCACCCCCATAAGCCCCTGGTGTCCCAAAGGTCCCCATCCCGGCCGCTCTCCTCTCCTCTCCTCTCCTCTCCTCCCTCTATCTGTCGCCCTTCCCTTTGGGCTCTCGTCCCCCCCAGTAGACTTGGCTCTCCTCTCTCTGGAGCGGATCCTCGGATTTATTCACCTGATTTTATCTCAGTAGTCGGGGCAGACAATGGTATCCTTCCTGTGGCTGCCCCAATAAGGAATCGTCTCGGTGTGAGGGACTCCCGGACGAGAGCAGTCCCTCCGCCAGTGGAGCTCGCCGCCTGCGCGGAGCGCTGGTCACCGGCCGGTGAGGGCCAGAAGCAGCGCTCGGACCCGGCTCTTCCTGCCTCTTGGGGCAGGGTCTCCCAGCTAGCCCTGGAGAAGTCGGAGACAGAACAGACCCCGATTCCCGCCTCCGTAGCCTGGTAGCCCTCCCTGGGACTTGGGACAAGTCACTTAATCACTGTGTGCTCAGCTTTGTCGTCTCTAAAAGGGAGATGGAGGTCCCTAGCCTGTGTATTGCCGTGTTGTCATGAGGCCAAAATGAGGCATCGATAATGGAAATGAAAACGCATCGGAAAGCTTAAGGGACGCGGATGGCGACGTGGACTCAGCGAATCAGGACATCTCAGAACCTTATTAGCTGTGTGACCTTGGACAAGTCCCTTCACCTGTTTGCCTCAGTTTCCTCAGCTGTCAAAGGAGCTGGAAACAGAAATGGCAAACTAGCCGTGTGACCCGGGCGAGTCTCTTCGCCCCCGTGGCCCAGCCCTTCCCACGCTTCTGCCCCGGAACATGCCCAGGATGGATTTCAAGATGGATGTTAAGGCTTTAAAAACCCAACAGCCGCCGTTTCCGTTGAGTGAGAGGGAGGAGCAGACAAGATGCCGGGAGTCCCAGCCTCGTCCGTCTCCGTCTGAGGCCGAGGAGCTGCTGCTGCTGCCGGATGGAAATTTCTGGCGCTGCGTTTCTCCATCCGGAGTCCGAGGGAGAGCCGATGTCTGAGGAACGGAGGAGCTCGAACCCCGAAGAGCTGTTTAGCGAGAGGAAATGAGTGTGAGGCCGCCTTCCTCGCTCCCCGCCGCTCTCCTGCCCTCCCGGCCAGGAGAATAATTAACAATGGATTTGTCTTTTGAAGGGAGAAGGGAAGGGAGTAGAGATGCTCCGGAGACAGTGAAGACACTGTCAGAAGAGAAAAAGAAACGAAAAACAAATCTTAATTCGAGGGCGATCGAAGGCACGAGATGGGAGGAGGATCCGGGGGCTCCCCTGAAGGGGACCGCGGTGTTTTATAAGCACAATCTTGATTTTTATTTATTTGTTTGTTTGTTTTAAACCCTTAACTTCTGTGTATTGGTTCATAGGTGGAAGAGTGGTAAGGGTAGGCAATGAGGGTCAAGTGACTTGCCCAGGGTCACCCAGCTGGGAAGTATCTGAGGCCGGATTTGAACCCAGGACCTCCCGTCTCTAGGCCTGGCTCTCCATCCACTGAGCTACCCAGCTGCCCCGATTTTTTTTTTAATTAAAAGAAACATCGTATTCACCTATTTATTTGTCTTTTAGGCCCTGGCAGTATATTTACTTAGTAAAAGAGGTGTTTCATAAGGGATTGAGCAGTAGATGTATTTATTACCTTGAGCCTTGGGTTCTGGTCCTACCTCTGACACCTAGTAATAACGTGGTATTTCCTTTAGTCCTCACGACCCTGGGAAGTAGGTGTCGTTGTTATCCTCATTTTACAGATCTGGAAACTGAGGCTGGCAGAGGTTCAATAATTTGCCCGAGTCACCCTTATTGGCTGCTGAGCCATTTAACCTCTCAGCCTCGGTTTCCACATCTGTGAAATGGAAATAAGCATCTACTCTGAACTTTCCAGCTGAACATGGGATTAGCCCCGGGATGTCGGCCCCTTTGAGGAAAAGTAAACGCAGCTGCTGTGTGCCAGCCGCTGTTCCAGCAGCCTGGCTGCCTTCTCGGGGATGGTGGCCGCCCTGAGCCCTGCCTGGGTGTCTTTTCCGGGATAAAGCCGTAGCAGACTCTTCTATTAACACAGACCTATTAATATGGCCCCGCGCTAAGGGGTTCCCCAGATTCTCAGCCCAGGCTCTGTTTGCCATCAGACCCAAGTCCAAAGCTGCAAAGCCACTGCCTGTGGCCGGTCTCAAATACTCGCCAGCTTTTGAGCGAGAGTGCCTCGGGACGAGAGGGAGGCTTCTTTGGGGTTCCATTGGGCTGATGTATAAATGGGCTGCTAATGAGTGGCACGGCGGCGCCGCCAGCTAAGCCCGCCAGCACACCTGCCTTCACAAGCCTCAGTGCCTCTCCCCGTCCTTCTCTCTTTTCCTACGTGCCAGATCTATAAATTACGTTGACGTGTTTTTCTGAAGCACGGCTCGCTGGCTGAAAGGAGAGACTGTTGTGTGTCTAGAAGGGAGCTGCTGGGCTTGGCGAGGGCCATGTTTGCCCAATGCATGCTGGCTTTAGATGGAAAGTTTCTGATCCGTTGATTTATTTGTTTTATTTTTTTAAAACCCTCCCTTTCTGGCTTACACTCGATCCTGTGTGTTGGTTCCAAGGTAGAAGAGAGGGAAGGGGTTAAGTGACTTGACCAGGGTCACCCGGCTAGGAAGTGTCTGAAACCAGATTTGAACCCAAGATCTCCTCTCTCTAGACCCGCTTCTCAATCCACTGAGCCACCCAGCTGCCTCTGGTGGTCCATTTGTATGAATTTCACCCCAATATCCACCTTTAGTGGAAGGAGATGCACACTGGCAAATGTGGCGTATGCTGGCAGCCTCGCTTCCCTTTAGCTAGTTGTGCTTAAATGTTTTTCTTGGTTACTAGGGAGGATTCAGTGAGAAAGGTGGAGCCAAGCAGAAGTAATTGGGCGTAACGGTAGAAGGAAACCAGAAGAAAAGAGTAAAAAAGAAAAGTAGCCCAGAAGCGGAGTCTGGAGACGGGTTCAAGCTGAGACTCTGCCGTCGCCGGCGAATGACTGGTTTTCTCCGCTGTAAAATAGGGGCATCCATCTCACCAGGACTCTGGGAAGCTGAAAATTCTGGGACTGGGTGAATTGCTATTGTTTTTGTGATTGCCGGAGAGAAGCCTGAAAAGCATAATCAACCAACCATCACGATGCCCGAGCACACTGCTGGCTGCCTGGCACTGCCAGCTTCTGTGGGGGATATCAGGGAGGGAAAGATGGCTCCCAACTGTCAAATGGGCCGGACTTCAAAAGAGCCCGGGTAAGGCAGCTTTTTGGAAGCTGGAACACATTTTCCCAGAGAAACGATTTTCTGCACGGTGGGTCTGGCCTTAGATCTGGCCCCAAAGTCTATTAACCCATAATGTGAAACCAGCCAGCACATGTCTTCGATTTCCTATGACGAAATGCCTCTGGACTTGCTCTCTGCCCCCACTTCAGGTAATTCTGCAAGAGTAAAAAGTGGAAAGAGCTTGTCCCAAGACTAGAATTCAAATCCTGACTTTGCAACTTGTTATTTGGGACCTTAAACAAATGAAATCACTCCTGGGTCTTTGATTTCAGAGAATCAGAGATTTAGAGCTGAAAAGGACTCGAGAAGCCCTTTACTTTAACTAGATGGAGAAATTGAAGCAAGAGAAGGGTTAAATGGCTTGTGTAGGGCCACATGGGTAAGTAAGGGTCTGAGGCAGGATTTGAACTCAAGTCTTCCCGACTCTTTAAGTCCATTGTCCTATCCACGGGCTGCCTAGGTGACCTGGGATAAATCACTCCAACTCTTGGCTTCATCTGCTGGTATGAGGATTAGATGACTTTGAAGGCTCTTTCCAGCTCTGGAAGATCTGAGATCTTGTGATAATCTATTTTAGGGTGAGAAATCAGTTGAGAAGACAATTCAGAACTCTATAAGGTTCGCTAATAATAGCTCATATTTGTGGAATACTTTGAGATTTTCAAGGTGCTTTCTTTGTGAGGCAAGAGATGCAAGTATTATAGTCCCCATTTTACAAATCAGGAAACTGAGGCTCTTGATGGAAACTTAGTCACTGCACCCCACCTGGCATAGATCCTTTTCCTAGCAGAGTGAAAGCTCCTGGTAGGCAGGCAACTACTCCTTTTTGGTTGGTTGGTTTCGATCAATAAATACTTATTAAGCACCGACTTTGTGCCAGGCTAAGTTCTGGGTTGGGGGTTTGTATTCCCAAAAGGCAGCATAGTGCCAGAGTCACAGGGAGTGAATAGTAACTGCTTCTCAAATGGAATGAGTTCAGTGTTGAAGCCAAGATTCTAAGTGAGCCAATCAAAAAATTCAATGGACAAACATTAATTTAGCGCTTCCTGTGTGTATCACCTTGCTAACCCCTCTCTCTTGACTTAAAGCCAGCATCCTATGGTGCCCCACAATTAAGCACCAAATAGCGGGGTGTCATTGCTGTCAGTGCCAAGGGCTTCAGAGAGGAGACAGGAACGTTGCTGGCAGTCTGAGCAAGGAGGAGTTGAGACCTGAGCAAGAGAGAGGCATGCTAGGCAGTGGAGAGGGCACACCACGAGATAATGTACAAGAACCTTTTTCTTTTGTGAGGGGAAAGGCTGAGAGGCAGGTGAGATCTGGGCGTGATGAAAACTGTGGAGTGAAAAAGAATGGAAGGCTTTGGAAGCATGTACTGGTTTTTGATTGGTAGCTTCAAGTATTATTTATCATCCAGGCTAGTATCTTAATTATTAAGCACTAGCAGTAGATTTGTTGACTTGGGGCATAAAGCCTTGGAATCCAAAGACCCAGGTTTGAATCTTTGTTCTTCCAGTCACCTCTGTAATCTTCTTGGGTAAGTCACTTCCTTGAGGTATCTCAAACAAAATACTCCATCTCCTTTTTTTTTTTTTTTTTTTTTTTTTTTTTTTTTTTAATTTTAAACCCTTTAACTTCTGTGTATTGACTTATAGGTGGAAGAGTGGTAAGAGTAGGCAATGGGGGTCAAGTGACTTGCCCAGGGTCACACAGCTGGAAAGTGTCTGAGGCCGGACTTGAACCTAGGACCTCCCGTCTCTAGGTCTGGCTCTCAATCCACTGAGCCACCCAGCTACCCCCTCCATCTCCCTTTTGCATTTCCCCTGACTGTTCACCATGCTTTGAATGCTCTCCTTCCTTGTGACTTTCCCAGATTCCTTTGAGATTCAACTAAAATCCCAGCTCCTAGCAAAAACTCTTTCCTTGTCCTCTATACTGCTAGTGCCTTCCCTTTAAGATTTTCCCCACTTTACCCTTTCCTTAGCTTGTTTGTATGTTGTCTCCCTTGTTGGGCTCTGAGCTCCTTGAGGCAGGGACCTAAGTATGGGCAGAATAAATACTTGTTGGCCTGACTGGACCTCTCCAGGTCCTTGGTTTCCTCATCTGGGTATTCTGAGGGGATCTACCAAAGTGGGGGGCTGTGGATTCACAATTTTCCATGCATTCTTCCTTCAGTCCTTCTTTGTGTGTGAAAGTTCTCCATTGCTGACTGTCACATTTGTAATAAGAAAATAAAATATTTGGAGCAGAGGACCCCGAAGTGCCGGTCAATTCTAAATCTATGATCCCTAAAAAAAGTAAAGTAAATTAGATAGATAAATAAATCTATAATTCCTGAATAAGTTGGGCTTAGATTGGTTTGGAAATATATTGGATTAGTGCGCAAAGAGAGACAGTTTTGTCCAGACTGCCCATGGTTCATTATTGTTGCTTATCATAATGTAGCCTTACTTGACCTGATCTTTTATTAAGGAGCATCCTAGGTTTAAATGATCAGAAAGAGGTAGGTTCTAAGTGATGTGATATCTGAGGAAAATCCACTGGTTCTGGAGTCAGAGGACCTGGGTTTGTTGGGTTTGTTATTCTCTCTCTGATAGTTATTACCTGTGTGACCTTGGGTAAGTCATTTAACCTCCATCCTCATCTGAAAAAATGAAGGCTTTAGACAAGATGGCCATTGGAAATCCCTTCCACCTGTAAATGCCTCAGTCATTCAGCAGTCTTGATTCTGGCTTTTCCCCGCCTTTTCCTTTTCTTTTTCCTTGGCTTTATTTTTTTAAAACATTTATTAATATTCATTTTTAACATGGTTACATGATTCATGTTCCTACTTTCCCCTTCACCCCTTGCACCCCCCCCCATGGCCAATGCATATTTCCACTGGTTTTATCATGTGTCATTGATCAAGACCTATTTCCAAATTGTTGATAGTTGCATTGGTGTGGTAGTTTCGAGTCTACATCCCAAATCATGTCTGCATCAACCCATGTGTTCAAGCAGTTCCTTTTCTTCTATGTTTCCTCTCCTGCAGTTCTTCCTCTGAATGTGGGTAGCGTCTTTACCATAAATCCCTCAGAATTGTCTTGGATCATTGCATTGCTGCTTGTACAGAGGTCCATTACATTCAATTTTACCACAGTGTATCCGTCTCTGTGTACAATGTTCTTCTGGCTCTGCTCCCTTCGCTCTGCATCAGTTCCTGGAGGTCTCTCCAGTTCACATGGAATTCTTCCAGTTTATTATTCCTTTGTGCACAATAGTATTCCATCACCTGCATATACCACAATTTGTTCAGCCATTCCCCAATTGAAGGACATCCCCTCATTTTCCAGTTTTTTGCCACCACAAAAAGCACTGCTATAAATATTTTCGTACAAGTCTGTTTATCTATGATCTCTTTGGGGTACAAACCCAACAATGGTATGGCTGGATCAAAGGGCAGGCAGTCTCTTATAGCCCTTTGAGCATAGTTCCAAATTGCCATCCAGAATGGTTGGATCAGTTCACAACTCCACCAGCAATGCATTAATGTCCCAATTTTGTCCTTGGCTTTATTTTTTATGCCCAGGAAAGAAATATTTTTAAATTGGGTAAATTGGTTTAATTATGCTCTCCCTTCAGAGCCTTCACTAGGACTAATAATTATATGATGACTTTGAAGATAAGAATAGCAACTAAAATAATCATAGGGTTTGTCAAACACTTTGTACCTATGTTCCTATTTGACCCTCACAGCAATCCTGTGAGGGAAGGTGCTATTGCTATCCCCATTTTACAAATGAGGAAACCGAGACTAACTGTGGTCAATGAGTGGTTCCTGGTTCAATAGCTGCCGAATGTTGTAGCCCAGGCTCAATCTCCAACCTGTGGGCCATTCTGGAATCACAGAGAGTGGAACGCAACAATACAAACCTCCCGAAGCAGGGTCATCCGCACCTGAGTCTACCTTAACCAATTCGATTAGGGTTCCGTGTGGCGTTGACCTTGGAGCTCATTACCGAGGAACTGAAGTCAGATGCTCATTACCACGAGGGGTGTACCCGTCACCCATCACTTGACCTCATTTAACCGAAACAGCAATAAGAATCAAAGGGGCCCATCGGAGAATTGAACTACACGACAGTTATTTCCCAGGAAGCATCTTTCTCCAGGCATTAGAAATGACTCTGACAACCAGCCGGGAAGGCTTGGGGGATTTAAGGGGGGAAGAAAAGCCACGGGGAGTTTTTGATGGAGAACGGAGAACCGAATAGATTTCTAATAACCTTAAGCCCGATATAAAGCAACCGAGTCTTTGAATTGGGTCTGTTTTCCAACAGAAGAAAATTGCTTTGGAAGGTACTTAACCAGGTCTAAAGCAATTTTCCTATTAACGTGAAGATGTTTTTGAGTGTTGGCTGGTCTCTTCCCCTACCGCTTCCATCAAAGAAACAATTAGCCACGTTGTTCTCTGAAGGGTCTCTTTAAGAAGGGATTTGCTTGTTCCTGATTAGCGAGATTTACATCAGCTCCTGCTGACCCAAAGGTGAACTACTTGGATCGCACAGAGGAGGGACACAGGCGAGCCAGCGTGTTCTGTATGAGGAGGGATCCGACGCGAGCTGGCGGCCTCTGGCGAGACCCTCCTTCGGCTCTGGGTTGAGGAGTTCCTCTCTCCCCTTTAGAGGATTCCTGGCTGGCCCAGGCTCCCACCTTATTCTTCAGGGGCAGGAGACGGCCTGGGTAGGGCACCCACTCAAAGAGAAACAAGGCTACTATGGCGCCGGCCAGGAGGGTCCTTGGGGCACATCCTGACTTGTCTGAAAATGGAACGGCACTTATCGTTTATTGAGTTTTTAAAACTTATTTTGTGAATCGTTCCCGAATTATTTTGGCCTGAATCGGCAGCCTCCGCTAGTGTAGAGGATAAAGCTCCAAGCCAGGCGTTAGAAAGACAGAGTTCAAATCCTGCCTCAGCCACTTCGGAGCTGGGTGACCTCAGGCTAGTAATCCTGCTTACCTCAGTTTCCTCACCTGTGTAAAATGAGCCAGAGAAGGAAACGACAAACCACTCCAGGCTCTTTGCCAAGAAAACTCCAAATGACTTTGCTACTAGCAGCGGGACACTCCTGGAAGGCTTATGGGAAGGAATGCTGCCCACATTGAGAGAAAGAACTGTGGGAGTAGCAATAGAAAAGAAAAACGTGGCATCACTTATCACGTGTATGTATGGGGATGTGATTTGGGGTTTAGGCCTTAAAAAATCGCTCTATAGCAAAAATGAATAATATGGAAATGGGTATCAAGTGACAACATTTGTGCAACCCAGTGGAATAGCTTGCTGGCTCTGGGAGGGGGGAAGGAAGGAGGGAGGGAAAGAAAATGAATCATGAAAACATGGGAAAATACTTTAAATTTTTATAAAAGGAAGGGGAAAAAAGAAAAATCCAAATGGCTTAGGGTAGTGATGGCAAACTATGGCCAGATGCGGCCCTCTGAAATGCTCTATCCAGCTGCCTGACTTTATTCCTAATCTGACAAATACAATGAAACTTCCAAAGAGTTGCCTTAGAAACAGACTGACAGAGGAGCATTTCCTTTCCTTTGGCCCCTCTTTAAAAAGTTTGCCCATCACTAGCTTAGAGGCATCTAGGTGGCACAGTGGATAGAGACCTGAATTCAAATCCTCCTTCCGACCTAGCTATCCTGGACAAATCACTTAATTTTTCTTTGCCTCTGTTTCTTCATCTGCAAAACGGAGATGAAAGTCATAGCACTTACTTCCCACGGTTATGATTATCACTTACATAGATAATGATCATCACACACATACATAGACACACACAATGCTTTGCACAACCTTGAAGCACTTTGTAAATGTTCGCTTCTATTATTATTAATATTGCACTGTGGAAATCTCCCTAGTTGCTTCTGTTTACTTTTTCTCCTACAATAAAATGTGCTCCACTTTTTAAAAATTCCCTATAGGAAAGATGAAGCAATGCATCACTTTTCTGCCCTCTAGATTCAGTGTGCTCCGGTTTTATGGAACCTTCACTCATCCAGAAGACATTCTCCTCTCCACACACCCTCCCCGCCCTTAGGATCTTAAGAGAAATGGAAATGCTGGCTTGCTAGGTTCCACTGTAGTCTGGAGAATTTCCTGCCTCCTAGATTTCCTCTGGCCTGCAGATCTGCCCCAAGGGAACTTTTCTCCCCTTGATCCCTTCCTGAGGGAAGCCAAAGATGGAGGAATACAAAGAAGTCCCAAAGCTGGGGGAAATGATTAACTATCAAATTAGCATTACAAAGGAGAGGAAAGAAGAGTGGTAACACCCTGGGGCTTAGTCTGCTAAAAGAGGAATGGATTTGCCTCCTTAGGATCTGCCCTTTCCCCTGGAGATTTCTGAGTCTTCCACAGGGTGGTTGTTTGCTCGCCTACCTTTTTCTCTGTCTTGTCCCCTTTGCTCTCACTTTATTCATCCCCACAGCCCTTGTCTTCACTCAGCTTCTCCCAAACTGAACTCATTTCTTAATCCCAACATCAGGCCTCTCCCAGACTTTCTTATTCCCATTGGAGTCCCCCTCGGCTTCCCCAACTGCAAGACATTCTCCATTCCTCGTTCTCTCTCTCACCCTACCCATCTAAGCAGCATTGTCAAGTCTTGTCCCTTCTACCTGAGCTACACTTCTGGAAAACTGGCTCCCTTTTCTCCTTTAACATCCTGCGCATTTTCTCTGGCCATCCTCCCTGCCTGGGACTCTCCTCCCTCCTCTGCTCCAACTTCTAATCTCCAGAGCTTTCTTTAAGTCCCAACTAACATCTCTTCTTTGGGATGCCTTCCTGACCTCTCTTAAATTTGGGGTTTCCTCCTTGATGTTATCTCTGGTTTATCCTATACGCAGCAGCTTGCTTTGTATATACAGTACTTGCTTATGCGCTGGCTCCCCCTTTCAATTGGAAGCTCCTTGAGGGCAAGGACTGTCTTTCCTCTCTTATTGTATCCCCAGCATTCAGCTCGGTGCCTTACATAGCAGACATTTAATAAATGGTGACTGATTGATGGCTGCAGGTCCTTCTCCCCTTTTTCCTGGATCGTCCCAGATCATTGCCTCCAAATGGCTCTTCTTAAAGTGGGGTCCTGATCGTGTCACCACCATCAACCTCATTCCTTGAACTCCAGTAGCTCCCTGTTTCCTCCAGGATTGACTCCCAAATCCTCTGTTTGGCTCACAAAGCCCTCCATGACCTGGCCCCCTCCTCCCATTCCAGTCCTCTTATACATTATCCCCCTCTCCCCTCCAAATATCCTCTGCAACCCAGTGACCCTGGGCTCCCTGATGATTCTGCAACAAGAGGTCTTTAAGAAGATGCTCCATCTCCCAGCCCTTCAGGTTTTCAGGGGTCCATCTGCCTCCTCATCTCTCCCTCCTGGTTTCCCTGATTGCCTTCAAGGCCCAACTAAAGTCCCACCTTCTTCCAGAGACTCTTCATGATTCCCCTTAAGGGGGGCACTTTTTCTCTTTTAACTATCTTGTTTATACCTGTTGACATGGAATCTAGAAACCCCAACTTGTAGCCCCATAAGATCTGATGAACCCCAAGTTTTAGGGCTTGTAAATTGGAGACCCCAAAGCTTGTACTTGTTCCCTGTTCTCATGAGAATCCACCCTGAAGGTTCCATGTTGACATGCCAAATAGATCTTTGGTTCTGCCTACCATCTTCCCCATTAGACTAGAAACCCTCCAAGGGCAGGGAACATCTTGTAACTTTCACTGTATCCCTAGCACTTAACACAGCATCTGGCACAGAGAAGGCAATTAGGAAATTCTCACCCACTACTCTGTGTATGTGTACAGATGTGTGTATGTATATATAGTGTATATGCGAATACACATACGTGTAATTTAAATTTTTTAAAATCTCAATTGTAGAATGACTAAAGGCTGGGACTGTAAAATCTAGAGGCATCATAGGAAGGTTTTCCATTGAATTCCTAGTTTTTAATCTTAATTTTTAAATTCCTAATTTAATTTTAATTTTCAGTAAGAAAATTGCTTATTTCACTTTTTCCCTTTGTATCTCTACATTGGCTCAGTGCTGGCCACATACGTGGTAGGACCGTAATAAGTGGGTAAGGATTGAGAGTTTCTTATTGAGGCTGTTATTGTGATCGTTAGGCCCTGGTAGGGTATTTGTGGAGTAGAATGTGGTGTGGGGATAGAGGACAAGGACTTAGAAGGCTAAGGAAATGGCACCAGAGAATGCCTCCAAGTTTTCAGGTGAATTCTAGGGGGAGCGTGCTGAATTTTTCTGTGATAAGAGATCATCGGGCCAAAGCAAATGAAACTGGGGAGTGATATGGATAAAAGAAAAAGGAATGTGACTTTCCATTTTTCTATGTCTTTGTTATACATCATCTGTCCATTTTTGTAATAGCTCTCACAGGAATTCCTCTCTTTGGCTGGATACTGAGTGGCCGACCCAAGTATTGGGAATCTATACCCCTCTGATCATTGCCTCTGTTATCCTCCTTCCCCATCATAAATGTCCCATAGAGATAGACCAATCACTTTAAGTCTGGATTATTTTATTGCTAGTCACTTTTAAATTATCTTAATCCTTCCTTAGCAGGATGCATTTTATTTAGTTTTTTCCTCTCATTAAAAAAAAATTATTTCTCTTTTCTAGTGCTCCAGTGCCAAAGAATTACAGTCTTTTTCCATCAAAATTTTTAGAGAACTTCTACAGCTCCTAATGAGACTCATTCTCATTTCTTTCATCCTTTTCTTTTCTCCCTACCCCCTTTCTAAAAAAGGGGGGAGGAGGGGGGAAAATTAACTATTCATGCAAACAAGATAATTGACAGAAGCTGATTGCAGTGGAGGAAGGTAATTTAGTTTATCATCAGATTTCAGTTTCAAGCTTTTCACTGATGATGGAAATTTTCAAAATAATGAAAAACATCTTAACCATGTCATTTGTAAATAAGGAAATAATTGAGAGTATCAAAAACCTGGTGAACTACTCAATTTCCATCTTTTTTTTAAATTTGCATGAAGGTCATATCATAAGATTGTTATGGGGAAAAGCATCCCTCAAGCAAGGGATGAATGTAAGTCAAAAGCTACTCTTATTGTACCCTTGGTTTCAGAATAAAAGTATTAAGAGAATTTTATTTCTAATTTAGAAATTAGAGGAATGCCAAAATAGTGTCACCAAAAAGAAAAGAAAATTGAAACCATAGCTTAGTTTGATTTTTCCCCTTTGTTTTCCTTTTTTCTTCCTCTATCTTTTCCTATCTTTTTCTTTCTTTCCTTTCCTCTTTCCTTCCTCCCTCCCTCCTTCTTCCCACCCTCCTTCCTCCCACCTCCTTTCTTTCTTTTTTCTTTCTTTCTTTCTTTCTTTCTTCTTTCTTTCTCTCTTCCTTCCTTCCTTCCTTCCTTCCTTCTTTCCTTCCTTCCTTTCTTTCCTCTTTTCTTCCTCTCTCTCTTCCTTCCTTTCCTTNCAGTGTGTTGGTTCCCAAGAGGGTTCAAGGTATTCTGTGAGTGTGGATTCTTGAAACTATAGCTCCCGAGACCCCACTGGTACATTTACCTTTACAAGTCAGCTGTAGAATGCAATGAGCTCAGAGCAAACCAATTTATGAAGATGGCATCATCATGATCAATGGTATCCAGTGAGCTTGTGAGAGAGAAATGGCAGATTGCTAGGTTCTGGGAGGTGATCATTATGGGAGTTTGTCTTGCTTTGCTCTGCATATTTGTTACAGGGGTTTTGATTTTCTTTTTTTTTTCTTCTTCTTCTTCTAAATCGGAGGCCATGAGAAGGAGCAAAAATAAAGGCTTGTTCACTGTTTGTTTGTTTGTTTGTTTTTTGATGTCATCGAATGAACAGGAGCTTGAAAAGCCACAAACTCTAGATGTGCTCTCCCGAAAATACACCCAGCATCAGGGCATAGCTTGGATACACACACAGAGGACGATTGTCGCTGAGCACACCCTTAGTGACAAAGTCCCAGTGGCCTTTCTCGTCTCACCATGTCCCTCTCACCCTCCCTGAAGGTCTCTTCAGGTAGGGCCATTCGCTGGCCACCCTCTTTCTCCATAGCTTGCCCCTCGACTACCTTAGCTAGCTCAGTTCCCAGAGCTTCTGCACTGGACCCCCTGCCTGCTCCCTGCTGGCCAGCATCTCCAGCTGAGGGGGGGAGGAGCTCTTATGGCAGATGCCCTAGACAATAAGGGAAAGAGTAAGGAGGAGAGAGAAAATCCGTGTCCCACTCTGCCCCTAACCCCCACCTGCCGAGGTCCTCTTGGAGATTTCTCTCTGGAGAGCAGGATTATTCTTCCTGGCTCTCTTCCCAGCTGCCAGAGCTCATGGTTCTTAGAGTTATCTCTTGCCTTGACTAACTCCCCGGAGAATGTGTCTCGAATTTTAAAGGACCCCCAAGGCCTTGGCTGAGCCTTCAGCCAATCAGTGGCTAGCTGTCCTCTAATAACATTAACTTTGATTCATGCTTTGCAAAGGGAGATAAATTGTTTTCCAGTTTTACCAGCTAGCAGTTGTTTCTGTTACCTACCCCTTTCTTTCTTAGTCCTTTTTTTTAAACCCTTACCTTCCATCTTAGAATCAATACTGTGTATCGATTCCAAGGCAGAAGTAAAGGCTAGGCAATTGGGGTTAGGTGACTTGCCCAAGATCACACAGCTAGGAAGTGTCTGAGGTCAGATTTGAACCTAGGACCTCCCGTCTCTAGGCCTGACTCACCATCCACTAAGCCATGTAGCTGTCTTCCTGCCTTTTACTTTCTATAATTTCTCCCTGGGGGGAGATGGGAGGAGAAGGGGAAGGAAGGGAAGGAATCAATTGATTAGGGGTAATCTGATCAATTCCTCCTCTTCCCCCAATACAGTTGATATTTTTTGTCTTTCTGTATCGCCATCATTTCTGGGAATGCCCCTCCCCAGCTCTGGACTGATCATTCTCTTGTGACAAAGAAAAAACAAGTTAGCAAAGAGACCAGATTCATGGGTGGCAGTTCCATTGCTCTATGCAGAATCTTGTTCTAGCCATCCACCATCTTTCTTTGATGACATGGAAGGTACGTTCCTAGCTCGTAGACCTAAAGATGGAGGCCATCGAATCGGTGCCATCTTTTTTTTTACAGAGGAGTGAACTGAGATTCTTTATCAGTTTTCTGAGGCCTTTTCCAGTTTGGGGATTCTTTGTAGTCCTTCTTTTATTCATTTCCATTGCTGTAGCCATAATGTATATTGTTTTTTATTTCTTCTTTTTTTATTTCTTATTTCTTCCTGCATCCATTCTTAGCGGTCTCCGCCTCTTTCTCAGATGTCCTTATATGCATTATCCCTGCGGGATGATATTGTTCCAGTGCACGCATTTATCAGGGTTTGTTTTTTAAGCCACTCCTCCTTTTTCATTTCTCAGTGCTGTTTATTTTGCTCCTGAACAATCCCACCAGTGGAATTTCACTCCTAATGAAACACTGTGCACGTCAAGCTCAGGCATTTTCTGTTTCCTTGAAAGTATTTCTGAGCATTGAAGTATGTCGGGGCTTGTTTGGACTGGCTGTTTGGCGAGCTAGCTTGGCCTTCCAGGTGTACAGGGGGGAACGACAGCCTCCAGGCAAGGAGAAAGAATCCAGCTCTCTGGCAGGGAGGCATTCCCGAGCGAGTGAGGAGCATCACCTCCTAAAAGAGGGATTGTGGCTGCCTCATTCTACTAAGCTTCTACATCCTGGGCTTAGTCACATGAAGTGATCTATGGAACATGATGAATCCCGCTTGTTGTTGTTCAGTCCCACTCTTCATGACCTCCTTTGGGTTTGTTTGGCAAAGATACTAGAGTGGTTCGCCATTTTCTTTTCCATCTCATTTCACAGATAAAGAAACTGAGTCAAGCAGGGCTAAGTGACTTGCCTAGGGTTACACAATTAGTAAGCATCTAACGTCAGATTTGAACTCTGGTCTTCCTGACCCCAAATCTGGCACTATTCAGTGCACCACCTCGCTATCCCATATGAATAATGCTACAGGTAGTCAACACTGATCCAGTAGAAGAGCTCTACTGGAAAGGTTCTTCATGACCTGAATTCTGATAGGATTTGCCATAGAAACAGGACAACCATTTGTCCGAGTCACCCGAATGTTAGCGGCTGTTTTATTGGGGAACATCACCTTTAGAATCCAAGGACAGCTGCATAATGCAGTCTCCATTTTCTTCCGGAGTTAACAGAAAGTTAAAAAACTCTTATGTGAATTGTATTTATTGGAGTGACTTAGAAATGAGGAACAATTAATTAATCAACAAACATTCGTTAAGCACCTGCCATCTACCAGGCACTGAGCTAAGACAAAACCATCCCTGCCCTCAAGGAGCTTACATTCAACTAGGAAAGAAAGCACGAACGTTTTTCAAAGTATTTGCAAGATGGATTTTTAAATGGTGGACAAGGGAGGCGACCAGCCATTGGAGAGCCCCGGAAAGGCTTCCTGTCCAAAGTGGTGCTTGTGTGAGTTATAAAGGGAAACAGGGATTTCAAGAAATGGAGGTGAGGGAGAGAGGACATTGTAGGAATGAGGGAAAGCCAGAGGGAAGGTCGAGTGACGGAGCATCCTGTATCTTGGTGCCCACGCCTGGGATGCTCTCCCTCCTCCTCTCCACATCCCTCCCTCCCTGACTTCCTTCAGGTCTAGGCTGCACTCATGCCGTTCCCCATCTCCCTTAGTGCTGGTGCCTTCCCTCCAGGATTATCTCCAGCTTATCCAATGCATGCTGGGTTAGTACAGGTTGTTTACACGTTGCCTCCCCCATTAAACTGCAAGTTCCTTGAGGGCAGGGACTATTTTTTTTTTGCCTTTCTTTATATCTCCAGCATTTTGCCCAGTGCCTGGCACCAAGTAGGAACTTAATAAGTACCCATCGAGTACCTGGGAAACAGAACAAGAAGTCCATTGTGGATGGAGAGTTCACAGAGGGGAATGATGGGTAAGAAGACTGAAAGGGTCAAAGGGAGAAAGGCTCTGGAAAGATTCAGATGCCAAGCAGAGAAATAAAGGTTTATACTAGATTCTAGAAACCATGGGGAGCCATTGCAACTTAATGAACAGGTCCACCTTAGAAAAGTTACGTTGTCAGCCTCGTGGAGGATGGAATGAAGCAGAAAGAAGCTTTGGGCGAGGAAACCAAAATGGAGACTATTAGGATACTCTTTTTTTTTTTTAAACCTTTACCTTCTTGTCTTATAATCAATACTAAATATATCGATTCTAAGACAAAAGAGCAATAAGAGCTAGGCTATTGGAGTTAAGCGACTTGCCCAAGATCACACAGCTAGAAAGTATCTGAGGTCAGATTTGAACCCAGACCTTCCTGACTCCAAGCCTTGTATTCTATCCACTGGGCTGTTGAGCTGCCCCTGTTACAACAGTCTTGAGGGGAGGTGATAAGACCCCAAACTGGAGTGATGGGTATGTGAGTAGACAGGAGGGAGATGTTACAGAGACAGAAACTATAGGATGTGTCAGTAGACTACAAGAGGTGTAAGAAATCATAGCCTGAATAATTGTATTTTTTCATAATTGTTTTTAAATGCTATTTAGAATTTTTCATATCCAATCCAACAAGGATTTATAGCTCTTACTAAGCACCAGATGGAACAACAAGGTGGCCCAGGGGATAGAGCTCTGGGCCTGGAGTCAGGAAGTCACTGAATTCAAGTCTGGCTTCAGACACGTACTAGCTCTGTGACCCTTAGCAAGCCATTTAACCCGGCCTGCCTCAGTTTCCTCATCTGTAAAAACGAGCTAGAGAAGGAATGGCAAACCTCTCCAGTATCTTTGCCAAGAAAACCCCAAATGGGGTCCACGAGGAGTCAGACACGACTGAAAGAACTCAGCAACAGCAACATGCCCCAGACACTGTTAAGCATCAGGAATTCAGAAATGAAATCAAAAACATTCCCAGTCTTCAAGGATTTGATATTCTGCCGGAGGCAGCCCAGCTTGTAAAGAGAATAGTAAAAACAAGGTCATTTCATGAAAAACAGAGTACAAACAACTCAGGGGATCCAAGAAGTCTGGCTTTAGGAAATTGGTGCGTGATATGAGTCTGGAGACAAGCTGAGAGGGAGAGAAGTCAGCTGGGTGGCTCAGTGGATTGAGAGCCAGGTTTAAAGATGGGGGTCCTGGGTTCAAATCTGGCCTCAGACACCTTCAAGCTTGGTGACCCTGGGCAAGGCACTTAACCCCACTTGCCTAACTCTTACTATTCTTCTGCCTTGCGACCAACACACAGAATTGATTCTAAGGTGGAAGTAAGGGTTGGTTTGGTTTGGTTTGTTTTTGTTTTTGTTTTTTTATGAAAAAGAATAAGAAAGGGGCAGCTGGGTAGCTCAGTGGATTGAGAGTCAAGCCTAGAGACAGGAGGTCCTTGGTTCAAATCTGGCCTCAGGCACTTCCCAGCTCTGTGACCCTGGGCAAGTCACTTGACCCCTATTGCCCACCCTTACCACTCTTCCACCTAGGAGCCAATACACAGAAGTTAAGGGTTTAAAAATGTAAAAAAAAATTTTTTTAATAGAACAAGAACAAGAAAAGAAATCAATTCTTTTATTTTCTAGGAAAGCTTTTTGGTTTTGGGGGGGTTTGGTTTTTTTTTTTATTTAGAAGTGATTTTGTTGTAACAAAATTGTGTTCAAGATAAATTATTTGGATGGCATTTCTATCCTTTAACAAGCACTTGCCCCCAGCAGGAGCAGTGTGACCCAGAAGAGAGAGCTTTTCACCCAGAGTTGTCTGAGTTTCAGCTTTGCCCACATCCTGCATGCCATCCCTCACCCTCAGTACGTCCTTCCTCCCTCCTCAGTGTGCAAAGTACTGTGCTGGCTGCTGAGGATCTAGAAGATATAGAGATAACAAGAAAATAGTCCTCTCCTCCCTGGAGACTCTATTTGTGCATGTACACATAAATATAGAATATAGAAAAATAACGATGGTGATAATTGCATTTATGTAATGCTTCAAAGTTTGTAAAGCATTTTCTGGATATTCTCTCATTTAAACTTTGCAATGACCATTGCAGGAAAGTGCTATTATTACCCATTTTATAGAAGAAGGAACTGAGGCTGAGAAAGGTTAAGTGGCTTGCCCTGGGTGGCCCAGCTAATAAGTGTTTGAGATAAAATTTGAACTCAGATCTTCCAGATTATTCATTATTTCTCTTTGCTCATCATCTCTGAAATCCAGGAAAGGAGAAGCTTTTATAGCTTTCAAAGTTCCATCCCTCATATCATTTTGTTTTTTCATGGGATCCTGGGTTAATCACTGTAAGAGATTTTAGAGATCAGAGAGTCCAGCCCAGTTCTTTTCTATAAGAGGGACTTGAGGCTGGGGGAAATTATGTGATTAATCCCTGGTCACACACCTAGGATTTGAAGGAGCTTCATTTAAAAAAAAATTTTTTTTAAGCCCTTACCTTCTGCCGTAGAATCAATTTGATATATTGGTTCCAAGGAAGAAGAGAAGTAAAGGCTAGACAATGGGGATCAAGTGACTTGCCCAGGGTCACACAGCTAGGAAGTGTCTGAGGTCAAATTTGAACCCATGACCTCCCAAATCTCAACCTACTGAGCCACCTAGCTGCCCCTGAGCCTCATCTTCTCACTCCTAATTCAGAATCCTTTCTTTTGGACACCAGGAAAATGTCAATATTTTATATACTTTCCCCTTCATTTATTTATTCACTTATTTATTTGTGCATTTACTTCTGTATAAATATGTACATATAGTTAGTTAGGTAATTAGTTGGGTCCAGACTAGTGATTTCTTTAGCACTGGGGGCTCCCCTTTGTGAAGCTCCTTCCACACATTAATGATCCACGATTCTCCCCTAGTGGCCAGTCTCAATGAGTTACCTGGCACAGAGGCATCGCCATGCCCAGTGTCACTTAGCCACTGGGTGTCAGAAGCATTATTTGAGTCCATATTGTCCTGACTCTGAGTTGGGCTCTCAGGCTTCTGCCACAACTGCCTCAGTTGTAAATTTGAACATATCATGGAGCTGAGTAAGATAGAGAGCCTCAGGGCTTCCAAACCATTCTTTGAGTTGTAGGAATAAGTTAGGGATGGTCTGGTTTTCTAGGGATAGTTGAAAGAAGGGAATTTTGAGATAAGCCCTGGAAAGGATTCTGGGTAAGAAAGGAATTGTGGGTCTACAACTGAAAATAACTGAACTTCACTTCCTCCTTGGATTTTGGCCAAACTGTAAAGAGGTTTTGTGTCTCTGCCTACAATTCCCTTCAAGCTGAAGGAGGCTTTTTCCTCTGATAGATTCTCCCCGAAAGGTCAGGATTTTGTGGAGAAGTCCTTGGCATCCAGGTAGAGGATTTACGTGGAGGGAAACAATTTCCCTGAGAACAGGTTTCATCTGCCAGTGGTCCAGCTGTCAGAATTTCTATTGGTTAAGGTAATCCAAAGCTTTCCATCTATAACTTTGGTTACTTAGTACAGCAAACAAACCCAGGGTTTTTCCCTTTCTTTCTTATTAATTATTGGTAATAAGTTTAGATTAAGTTAGATAGGTTGGGAAAGGGTTTAGATAGCATAGGGAGGATTAAGTAGGGCCCAGAGAAGAAACAGAAGACTTCCCTAAGCAGGGAATGTAGAAGTCTGGTGGAGGTAGTGTGAATAGTTAGGGTCATACTTACCCAGTTACCTTTATTCCTTTTTTGTTAAATAAACTTTGTTCCCAAGATAAAGGATTTTTCCTGAGGAGTTCCCAGGTGGGTTGTAACTTCTGATATCCATTTAGGATACTTCCACAATGCAGTGTCCTGGACCCTTCTAGAAGTCAGTCCAGTAAAGCCGGTGGACCCCTCTCAGCACCATCTTTTTAAATAAAATCCATGGGATTCCAAAGGAAACCAATTCTGTTTGAATAAAGCTGTAATTTTTTCCCCTTCCAATTTCATGGACCTCCTGAAATCTGTGCCCAGACCCTAAGGTGCATTAGAAGCTTTTCTTTCCATCTTTGAAAGTTCAACCTTGAAAGTTGATTTAACATCAAAGAGGGACCAGCATACCCCAGTGAGCAGAGGGCTGGCCCTAGAGGGGATACTCAGGTTAAGTCCTGCTGCTTGAGCCATGAAATTGCGTGGCCACACACAAGGGACATCGCCCTGAAACTCTGCTGTACCCAAGAGTTGGTGATCTGTCTTAGGGAAAAGAGTTTCCACCCTGGGAGTTCCCAACCCAGCTAAAACCACAGGTACGGACCAAGGAACCAATAAACTAAAACTCCATGATGTGTGTTTGTGCAAAAATGGACCGTGGTGCTTTATTACAGAAAAGTGGCCTCCAGAGAAAAGCAATTTTCAGGAAAAACATCCCATTTTTATATATGAATACTAGAGCATTGCAGAAAGAGGACGGCTTGCATCTGGGGGCAGAGGACCTTGGTTCAAATCCTGCCCCTGCCACATAGCGTCCATGGGAGCCTTCATTTCCGCAGCTCCTTATTGGACTCAATGACTCGCTTCCCATCCCTCGCGGTGTCCACTGGTTAATCTTTAAATGTGGAGGCTGGTTGAAAGCCCTTGTCCACTAGGGGGCGCCTTTTTACAAGAAGAAGGTCAATAGTTTCTCTTAAAAGGCTGCCGACTACTGGAAAATGTCACCTTCCAGAAACCATTAAACCTGTTTTTTTGGGTTTTTTTTCTATTAAAAAATAATTTTTTTTCCCAGCACGTCACGCAACGTGTCTTTGGCTCGCCACCCCATATGTCTATAGTCATGCATGTGTGTGATGGCCAAAGGGAAGAAGAAGAGAGCGAGCCCGCATCTCGCATCTCGGGCATTTCATGGGCTGTCCATTAGGATCACATTAAACATTGATTTCCATTCAGAACCTTCCTCGTTGCCCTGGGCGTGTTTAGACTACTTTGAGCCTCCGGGTGGTTCCAGGGGCCGGGATTAGTGCTTTGTGTTCAGGCACAGCCCCACAAACAGCTGAATGGGAAAAGGACCCTTCCCCAGAAGTTGACACAAATCTGGACCGGAAACACGCCAACTTTGCCCAAATTAGCCTTTGAAGCCTGCTATTTGGAGCTCGGAGGGAATTTCAATCAGCTTTGGGCAGAATGGAGGGCGCTGGGCAGGGAAGGGGCGGGGGCGGGGGAGGGGGCGGACCGTGGCCAATCCTAGAGGATTTGGGCATAGGCTGGAGAGACAAAGCATCTCATTAATGGCGGGGAGGGGGAGGAGATGGGGAAGGGCGGAGAGCTGGGGATGGGGCTGGGAGACAATAGAGCTGTCCAATGTATTGAGTTTCAGCCCATGTCTGAGGAAACCTAGAATTCCCCAGAGTTCTGGTAGCGGCTCCTGCCTTCTCCATCCTGTCTGGACTCTTGTTTATCTGACCCTCACCGAGAGGAAGGCTTGAGGTTAGAAAAAACCAAATAGGAGGTTTCCAAGAACGAAAAGCCCCGAGTTCATAGCAAAAGAGGACTCACTCAAAGTTGTCTGGGCACCCCCAGTGGGGGCTGCCTTGAGCAACTTTTTCTTTTCAGTCGTAAAGTAAGAGCATCCCTTTGGATACTGGATCATCGATATCAAGACAAAAGTGACTTTGGAGGCCATTTAGTCCTGCACCTTCGGTTTGCAGATAGGGAAACTGAGGCCCATAACATTTAAGTGGCCTGTCCCAAGGTTAGATTTGTAGTATGTAGCATTTAGGATTTGAACCCAGGTCCTTAGGCTCCAAAGGTGGCACTGTATTCTACCTCTCTATAGCAGCTGAGTGGCTTGTTGGATCTTCTCAGAATAAGCATTCTTTTAAAAGATAATAATTTTTTAAATTTTATTTTATTAATTAATTTAGAATATTTTTCCTTGGTTACAAGATTCATGTTCTTTCCTTCCTCTCCCCCCTCCTCTTCCCCTTCTGTAGCCCACTCGAAATTCCACTGGCTTTTACATGTGTCAATTGATTTCTAATTTGGGCAAAGTTGGCATGTTTCTGATCCAAATTTGTGTCAACTCCTAAGGAAGATAGGTGACCAGAAGATCTAAGCTACATGTAGTAGTCTAATGATGATGATGATGATGATGATAATAATAGTAACAAAACATTTCAAGATTTCTTCACAACCCATTGAGATAAGTGTTAATTTTGTGCCCATTTTAAAAATAAGGAAACTGAGGCACACAGCGGTTGAGTGACATTTTCAGGGTCACACAACTAGTAAAGTGCCTGAAACATGATTCATGTCTTCCTGAGCACTGGGCCCAGTGTTCTGCCCACCATGTTAGCCAGCTATTTCTATCATGTCAGCCTTTTTCACTTCCCCACCTACAGAGTGTATTTCCAAGTATCTTGAAAGTTTTCTTAATTTCTTGAGTTGGGAATACAGCCAAGAAAAAGGGGAAAGAGAGTGAAGTCTGAAAGGGAATCTTGAAATTAGTAGTGATGGTAATAATATTAATAATATTATTGACTATTTAATAATAATACTTTAAATAATATATTGTTCCTTATGAAGCAGCTAAGTGACAGTAAATAGAGCACTGGTCAGGAAGACTGGAGTTCAAATCCAGTCTCAAACATTTACTAGCTAGAGCACCCTGAGCAAAAAATTTAACCTCTGTCTGCCTCAATTTCCTCATTATAAAATGGAGATAATAATAACACCTACGTCCCAGGGTTATTTTGAGGATCAAATGAGAGAATATTTATAAAATGCTTTTAAGACCTTAAATTATTATTACTATTATTATTAATTGTATTGTAGCCATCAAATGAAATAATACATATAAAGTCTTTTGTAAACCTTAAACTGTTGTATCGATGCTAGTTATTATATTATATATAATAATATATTGTTATATATTATTATATTATTAACATGTTAATAGACTACCCTCTTGCATTTGTGTAATCCTCTTAGCTTTATCAAGACTTTTACACTTCACTCATTACTCTCCAGCCCCATTTTTTCTTACTAACATCTTGGTGTCTTGGAGGAACTACTGCTCTGAGCTGTCTCTCCCTATACCACCACTCCCCCCCACCCCCAGTCCTGATTGAGGACTGCCGACTGCCGATGACTCTCCTACCATTTCCTTTTCTCCAAGCACCCACCATTTCCTCCCCTACTCTCTGCCATCACACCCTCTCCCCTTTTTATTTTTATTTTTTTATGTTTTTAATTCCAGTTCTAAATGCTCTCCTTCCCTTTATCCCCCTTCCCCACCCATTGAGAAGGCAAGAGATAAAATACCCATTGTGCATATAAAATCACGAAAAATATGTTTCCCCATTAGCCATGTCAGAGGGGAGAGGAGAGGAATGAAAAAAAAAGTCAAGATAGTGTGGGGGAAAAAGTCTGCTTCAATCGACATTGAGCTCCTCAGTTCTCTCTCTGGAGATGGAGAGCATTTTTCATCACAGGTCCTTTGGAATTGTCCTGGGTCATTGTATTGATCATGGCAGCTAAGTCTTTCACAGTTGATCGTTGTTTCAATATTGATCTTCCTGTGTACCATATTTTGGTTCTACTCGCTTCACTTTGCATCATTCAGACAAATCTTCCCAGACTTTTCTGAAACCATTCCCCTCGGCATTTCTCATAGCACAATGGTATCCCATCCCAGCCACATACCACAACTTGTTCAGCCATTCCCCTCAGTTTCTAATTCTTTGCTACCACAGAAAGAGCTGCTAGAAATACCATTGTCCATGCACGGGTCTTTCCCCTTTTCCTTTGATCTCTTTGGGGTAGAGACATAGTGGCAGTATTGCTGGGTCAGAGAGTTGGGTCCAATATGGTTGGACCAGATCACAACTCCAACAGCAGTGCATTAGAGTCCTCGCTTTCCCCAGCCCTTCCAGCATTTATCATTTTTTGATCCTGTTTGTTCATCCGATGAGTGTGAGGTGATATCGCTGGGTGGTTTACATTTTTAGTCATTGAGAGTATTTTTTCATATGACTATTGATAACGTTGAGTTCCTCTTCTGAAAACTGCCTGTCTATATCCCTTGACCATTAATCTTTTCCTCTTAATTCTGGAACCATCAACCATAGTCAAATCAATTCTGCCATTGTTCCTGGATGAGACGTGGCCATGTAAACCTCTGTGGTCTCACCTGACATCCACTAATTTTCCCCCTGGCCATAACCTCTCAGAGTTAGAAAGAGGACAGGGACGCTCTTGGCATTTGTATTTCTATTCAATTTAGCACAGTGCTTGGCACAAAGTAAGCCCTTAATATTTTTCTTCACTGGTTCATCTATTATTCATTTATTCCTCATGGAAAACTCAGTGAGTTAAGGTGGGCCACAGGTCACTCTGCCAGTTGACGAATGAGAAGACTAAAGCCTTCAGAGATCCAGTTATTTCTTTGAGGTTAAACAGTCAGTTTGTGTCAGAGCTGGGACAAGATATAGAACTCGATAAATGTAGTCCATGAAAAGCGTAGACTAAATTAAAAACAAAAAACAAAAAATCCCTCACATTCAGTCTTAAAACCAATACTGGGTGTTGGTTCTAAGGCAGAAGAGCAGTTAGAGCTAGGCAATGAGGGTTAGGTGACTTGGCCAGGGTCACACAGCTAGGAAGTATCTGAGGTCATATTTGAATCCAGGATCTTCCATCTCGAGCACTAGCTTTCCATTCACTGATCCACTTAGCTGCTCCTAGGACTTAATTTTTTTCAAACAATCACAGAAACCTGCTCTTCTGTTGACTCAGAAGGACTCCTAGAATTTCAGGAAGGAAGAGGGACTGTGTGAAGCGGTCAGTCTCTGGCCTTCCCGCTGCATCCCAGGCATAGCTTCCAAAGGCTAGGGAAGGCTTTGCATTTGTTCGTGTTGGTCCACACACATGGGTTAATTAGCACAGGAAGCCAGGGGTGGAACTCTTTGTGGAACTAATCCACAAGTTGGAATCTCAGAATTGTTGGGAGGTGAGGGATATGCCCTAGTTTAAACAGCCGGATTGCCAGAGGCAGCACTTGAACCCAGGGCCAGCTGTCCATCCTCTGACCCTACCAAGCCCCAGCAAAGCCCCTTCTCTCTCTAGTCTGTGCCCAAGTCTTACTGCTTTTCATAGAAGTAGCTCCTTTTATAAGGGGAAGAACCCAGTAGAAGGAGGGATGGGTCTTACAGGCAGGGAAGATCTTGAGTTCGAGTCTTAGCCATGACATATACTGGCTGTGTGACTTGGGGAACATTGCTTAACCACTCAGTAGCCCAGATAGAGTAGAACAGTTGCTGCTCTGCATTGGACAGGGATAACAATAATAATTAATAATAATAAATTAATGGATTAATAGGTTATGTTAACATAGTATAATATCCCATATATTATTCTGTAACATAATATAGACTTTATTGTTAGTGTTTTAAGCTCTATAAGTGCTTTACAAATATTACCTCAATATCAAATATATCAAATAATATATCAAATATTACCTGTGTTTCTCACAGCAGCTCTGGAAGGTAGGTGCTATTATTATTCCCATTTTACAGATGAGATAACTGAGACAGTCAGAGATTAAGTGACTTGACAGGGTCATACAGCTTATAAGTATCTGAGACTGGATTTGAACTCAGCTCATCCCACCTGCAGATTCATTGCTTTATCCAATGTGTCACCTGGCTCCTTTCTAAGAAATAATTCTATAATGTGTCACCTGGCACGACACCATCCCAATTTCCTTCTCTTTACCCTCTAGTGCCTTTCTGGTTATGAGGGTAGCTAGTTGGGCTCAGACATTTACTAGTTCTTGGACTGTGGGCACATCACTTAACTGCAGGGAGCCTCAGTTTCCTTTTCTGTAATATGGGTATAACAATAGCATCTGCTTTCCAAGGCTGTTGTTGTAGCCATCAAATGAAATAATACATATAAAGTCTTTTGTAAACCTTAAACTGTTGTATCGATGCTAGTTATTATATTATATGTAATAATATATTGTTATATATTATTATATTATTAGTTTATTGCTCCCATCAAAACAGGAAGGGATCAGAGAGGGAGCATGTAAGTTGTCAAGCAATGGACTGATTCTGCTCTAAGATGGATGTGCTTCAGTCTGAGTGAAGACTCTGCATCCTGGGAAGATAAAGGTGGATGATGGAGGGATGCCAGAGTCTCCTGAGAGCTGTTAGTTTGTCCCAACATCTGGAATCAAGAGCTTTGTCCCCATGAAAGGAATTTCTGGCGTGAGCTAATGGAAAGATGGCCTTAGGCTACTCCCCACCAGCATTGAGTTTTCTTATCTCTAAAGTGCCTGAACTACCTCCAAGGTCCCTTTCTTCAACAATCTATGACTCAGAGGGAGCTGGGTAGCTCAGTGGATTGAGAGCCAGGCCTGGGGATGGGAGGTCCTGGTTTCAAATCTGGCCTCAGACACTTCCCGGCTGTGTGACCCTGGGCAAGTCACTTGACCCCCATTGCCTAGCCCTTCCCGCTCTTCTGCCTTGGAATCAATACACAGTATTGATTCTAAGATGGAAGATAAAGTTTAAAATAATAATAACAATAATAATAATCTATGATTCCCTAAGATATTTGGGGCTGAGTATACCTCATTGTGCTCCCTTGTGAGGCCAGCCCCTAAGGTATTCTGGTTGGGTCCTTTCTAGAGCAGATGCCATGGAGAAAGATAGAAGATCCAGCCCCTAGTCTTGTCCTGCCTTCTGTCCCTGCACCCTGGGTGGCTGGCCTGGCTGTGGTTGTGGCTGCTGGAGGCTCCTGGGATCTGCTGGGGTTGCAACAAAATTGTGGAAAAGTCTTTTCCAGGCCCCCAAACTGATCTGCCATCACTCTGAGCCTCCCTCTAGTTTGGAGGTTCTTAACCTGGATCCGTGAACCTATTCTTAATATACATTTTAGAAACTCTGCTTCAGTATCTTTAGTATCTTTCCCCCCCCCTGGATTTGATTTCATGTCTAGAGCCGTGGTTCTGAGTGGGAATGCTTGGCTTCATCCCACTGAGAACGCCTCTCCCTGTATCCTCCGTCTTCCCTCCTTTCCCTTCTACTCCTTGTCTTTGCTCCATCAGCCATCCATTCGTGCATGATCAGTCTTTTCCTATAGCCAGCAGATATATCCTGGTCCCCCCCTTTCTCAAAAAAGGAAAAAGACCCCTTTACTGAGCCCCTTTGCCCTCCAACGTGGATATCCCAGTCTGCCTCTCAGCTCCTCACACCCACTCGTTCTTCACTCCCTCCAGTCCTGGCATCCCTCCCCATCACCTTACCGAAATAGCTCCCTCTGAGGTCACTGACTAATGCCTTGTCTGAGGTCTGGTGACTGACCTCAGTTTTCCTGTTCTCATCCTCCCACACCTCAGAGAGTCCAGAGTTGAGCAAAATGGGCAGGCGCGGGCCAGTCCTGCTCTGCACCGTTAGAGAGAAAATCCACATCGAGGCAATCCGGGTCCTATTTGCCCAGCGGGTCATCTCCCTTAGGCTGGCTGCTCCAGCAATGGGGCGATAATGCCTGTGTTCATCACCACCCCCTTCGTGAAGCTGCTCCTCCCTTCACTTTCATCAGACTGTATTCCTGCGGCTCTGCTGCACCCCTGAGCACCCCACCACATCCTTGACTAGCTTGCCATCTTCTTCCCTCCTGGAGACGGCAGTCCCCCTCCAAGGGTCTTTCTTCCACTCCCTCTTCACACGGCCCATTGGGGATCTTGTGTACTCCTATAATTCAGTGACCAGCACCATGCAAATGACCCCAATCTCTACCTCCACCCCAGTCTCCCCCCAGAGCTTCCATCTTACCTTTCCAACTCTTCTAGATGCCGCCAACTCCAATAAGTTTTTCTGGTGAATCGTATCTCCCTTTTGAGCCTTTTGGGACTTTCTCGTTATTGTTCCATGTTCCCTTGGAAGTCCACCAGAGGTCTGGAGCCCCAAGCACGAGTCAGAGAGCTTGCTTGGACTCATTGCCCTGGGTAGGTGGGGTAGAGTATGGGCAAGTTGGCGAGAAGGCGGTACGAGGGAGGCCCCTCACTCCACGTCATGGAGTATCTAACATCACCAGATTTATTAATTCATAACTTCAGTTTCCTCATCTGCAGAATGGGAATAATCACTTATCTTCCAGGGTTATTGGGAAAACCAAATTAGGTAACATATATAAAACCTTAAACATAGTGCAAATGCTAGCTTGTATTATTGTTGTTGTTATTATTATCGGCTTTTTACCTTCCCCCCGTTCTGTATCTCCCTGTGGATTGATTTATACTTCCTCTGCCCCGGCATATACTTCTTTGCTTTGGAGCCAAAAGGGTTAAAGAGGCTTATTTTTTTTTTTTTATTGTTTCGGTCAATGCCCAACTCTTCATGGTTTTCTCATCAAAGATCCTGGAGCGGTGGGCCATTTCCTTCTCTGGCTCGTTTTACAGTTGAGGAAAACGGAGACCAATGGGGTGACGTGACCTGCCCAGGACCCCACAGCTAGGAAATGTCTGAGGCTAGATTGGAACTCAGGAAGACGAGTCTCTATCCACTGCACCACCTAGCTGCCCGAAGAGTTTGGGAAATGATTACTCTGCCATATTGCTGCTTCTGTGACCTTCAACAAGCCTTTATTGAGCATTCAGTGGGGATACAAAGACAAAAATAAAAGGTCCTTTCTCTTAATTTATAGTCATTTCCCAGGGAGACACATCACTCTACCACCTGGTGGGATCAGGAAAGGTCTCCTGTGGGAGGTGGCTATCGTAGAGACCCAGAGATTCCGAAAGGCTGAGGCAGGAAGGGATGCTATTCCAGGCATGTCTGTGGTGGCCGGACATGAAGCACAATGAACAGAGTAGACTTAAGTCAGTCAGTTTGGTTGGGAAACATGGAAGTAAGAGTAGGATGAAATCCATCTGGAAAAATATGGCGGGTCCAAATTGGCTTTTGATATGTTTATAGTTTAGCTAAGAAGCAATATTGGGAGACTCCAATTTCTTGAGGCGGGGCGTCATGAGATGAGACTTGTGCTTTACAAATATCAACTTAGCAGCTCTCAGGAACAAGTCGATTGGAAATCTGGAGGAATGGTGGCCAGAAGACTATGGCAAGAACCCAATTCCAAACAGAGAGTACCTTGGGAGGAGCTAGATTCATCACAGAGCAATCAGTGAGGATAAAGACTGGGTGGTCCATGTGGATTTGCATACAGAAATGCAATGAAGCAACTCTGAGCTTTCGATTCACATCTAGAAAATTGGCAGAAATCTCAAAGGATGGGAATAGTGTGTGAAAAGGTGAAAACACAACCAATACAATATTGGTAGAACTAGGAACCGATCGGGTCCATTTTGAAAAGTAATTTGGAATCCTGCCTCTCCACCCCCCATTATAATGGCTTAAATGGTCATCCCATTTGACCCAGAGATATCCAACTGAGAAGTATATTCCTTAAGGAGGTCAAAGACAGAAAGACCCCACCCACCCACCCACCCAAATAAACCAACATATTCAGGGCCACACTTTTTGTGATAACAAAGACCTGGAAACAGAATAGATGCTCATTGACTGGGAAAGGCTAAAGAAGTTGCATTATATTTACTGTACTTTAAATGGGGATGAATTGGAGAATTCAGAGAAACATGGGAAGACTTATATGATCTGAGACAAAAATCAATAAGCAGAACCAGGAAAAAATATGCATAATGACTACAGTAATCTAAGTGAAAAAGAACAACAACAACAACAAAATCCTGAACACCACAATAATTTTGGTGACTAAGCCTGAACCTAAAGAAGAATTGAGAAAAATGTAGCCTTCTCCCTCTTTGCCAACATGGGAGACTATATTGGCAGCTTCTGTTTCAGTGATGATTTGTTTGCCAGAACTGTTTTTTTGTTGTTGTTACAAAGTTTGGCTCATTGAGTAGATAAGGTGAGAAGGATATATTTGGAAATGAAAGTTAGGAAAAGATAAGATTAAAAAAAAATTGGAAAAGAATTAGGCAAGTCATTTCACCATCTTCTCCATCTGTGAAATAGAGATTGGAACCAAACACTTTCCTTGGTCCCACCCTGCTCTAAAGTGTCATCCTTCCCCTGTTTCTTCAAAGGGAACGTAGCTTTAAATAAAGACATTTTAAAATTAAAAAAAAAAAATAACAATCACCTGAGTGTCAAGTTTTCTCCCCAACACTCACAGGAAAATTTCGTTGTTATATTTCACTTAGTTAAAAATAACATCCAGCACTACTTTGGGAAGTATTTCTGGCTTAAATAATCTTTTAACATCTGGTTTCTCTTCAAAAGTTTTCTGCTTTAGCAAACCACTGGGTAAATCACTGCACAAAGTCATTTTTGATGAATGACTATAAAAGGAAGGAAGCTTGAGATCTCCCTTTTTTAATCTTGTTTACACCTTGCAGCATTTTTTGACAAGATTTGGGCTACAATTTTCAGAAATCTGTTCTCTCCTAAACACTTTCTGAGTCACCTCTGCTATTCATAGACGAGCAAGTGTGAACAGTGGGGGAACATGGAGGCTCATGGCAGTGACTCAGGATTAATGCTTTTGAGAACTTATGTAATGTATACAAGTGCCCTCTTCCTTCAGCTGGGGGTGGGGTGGGGGGAGGATGCAGGGAGTTTCTTTGAGAAGCTTCTTTCCTCTTCTCTGAGGAGGGGAGGGATTCAATATACATCGTCAGGGAGGGAGTTGACTGGGACATCTCCCATGGAGCTGGGCAGCCATCTGGCCCTGTTAAAAGATATATACAGGGGCAGCTAGGTGGCTTAATGGATAAAGATCCAGGCCTGAAAATGGGAGGTTGGTCCTGGGTTCAAATCTGGTCTCAGACACTTCCTAGCTATGTAATCCTGGGCAAGTCAGTTTACTCCCATTGTCTAACCCTTACTGCTCTTCTGCCCTGGAACCAATACAGTATGGTTTAATTTTGAAAATTATTTAAAAATTTAACATTTTTTTAATTTAAAAAAAATGTTAAATTTTAAATTTTTTAATTTAAAAAATTTTTTTAAATTTTTTAAATTTAAAAACATTTTAAAGATTTTTTTAAATTTAAAAACATTTTTAAGATTTTTAAATTTAAAAACATTTTTAAGATTTTTTATATTCAAAAACATTTTTAAGATTTTTTTAAATTCAAAAACATTTTTAAGATTTTTTAAATTTAAAAACATTTTAAGATTTTTTTAATTTAAAAATATTAAAAAAATTTTTAATTAAGAAAAAGGCATGTGCAACTTTCATTACTGGGGGAAGGGAGGCAGAAGGAACCAATGAGAGTGGCTAGACACTGTGGTTCTTTAGTAAGAAGCCATATTGGTGGCGAAAGGTGGCTTTGTGTGGCTGCATCCACTTGTGACCTTCCTGTAAAACTACTCACTGTTCAGGGTCCACGGCAAATGTATTTTCAGTTCCTGTTTGGCCAGCCATGGATGTCACTGCAGGAAAGTGTAGGATTAAAATGATCCTGGCTTATAAAAACAAAAAGGGAGCCAGAGGGCATGGCCAACTCCGGGAGAAGGGCTACCGTCCATTTCCTGACCGCTTTGTTCCAAAGGAAGGGTTCCGTGGGGGGGCAGCTTCTGGGGCTGTGCTGAGCATGGGACATTTAGGCAACCCAGAAATTCAGGCGGTCAAGTAGAAGAGAGACCCCGTGGCTAGAGGGCGAGTCTTCCGTCGGAGTCAGGACGGCCTCCGTTCAGGTCCCATGTCCAACCTCTGACAGCCACTGGCCAGGTCGCCCCAGGGGAGTCCTATGCCCTGGCCCAGGGCTCTCTCGTGGCAGCTCCCCAACATGAAAAGTTCCTGAGAAGGTGCCATTTGGCCGTGGGAGAAGGGGTTCTCTGTTCGATGAGGGGGCAGGTCTTAGTCCTTATCCCTCTCAGAGTAGTTCGGGGCTCCGTGCAGACCGCTATTTGTCATCTCCTCTGTTGGGGCAGTTGGGATGGGAAAGATGGGCTTGGCTGTTACTACCTTCAAGCTCCCTGAGGGCAGGGCCTGGGAGTGAATGAATGAATGAATGAATGAATGAATGAATGAATGAATGAGTGAGGAGTGAGTGGGTGAGTGAGTGAGTGAGTGAGTGAGTGAGTGAGTGAGTGATGAGTGAGTGATGAGTGAAAAACCATGCTTGAAGCACTAGGGATAGAAAGAGAAAATCCATGTTCTAAGAAAGGAGTCAAAAATGTAAAAGTCAAAAATGTACACACACACACACACACACACACACACACACACACACACACACACACACCCCTGTGTTTATCTGTGGATGCATAGACATGTGTGTTTCTTATATAAACAAATGTTCTCTGTGCAGATATTCTATATAATATGTTTTCTGGGTCCTTATATATAGATATGTGATATCTGTGTATACATTTATTTATAAAATGAGGGACAGAGGGAGGGAGAAAGAAAGAAAAGGTTGCTTGTAAGCCAAAAGGAAAGGCCACCATGGTGCTCTCTCGGTTGGAAATGCACCTTCATTATGGCCATTTCTGCGGAGAGCCTGCGGCCGAGCCACTGGACAGCGCCAAGGACTCTAGTGATAAGGGCTTTCCTTTGGTGGCGGGGGTTCAGGGCTCTTTGAGGGGAGGGATTGCCCAGCACTTAGCGCAGTGCCTGGCACACAGGAGGCACTTAATAAATGCTGATTGGCTACTTAAGGGAAACTAGGGACCTGTAGAGACGTTTGCCCAGGCTACGCCTCCACAAGGGTGGCTTCCCAGGTTTGGAGAGAGGCGTGAGGGGCCAAACTAAAGGAGGGGACGCCTCTTGGTCTTGGGTGTGCACTGAAGGCAATGGGTCAACAGAGGCAGGTAGGGCAAGTCCATGCTCTATACAAATCTCCAGCACCTGATTTCATCTTTGTGTCCCCAAGTCCGGCCCCAACACCCCAGCTTCTTTCGGGGCTGTTTCTGTGATTTCATCCATCTGGGGTACTCCTTATGAGTTAGTCATTCCCTCCAGGAGTAGAAGGTGCCCCTGCTCAGTTCTGTATAGTCGTAGGGACTTATCTGGGACACCCAGAGCTTAAGATTTGTCCAGTCTGTATCAATGGCAGGTCTTGAACCCAGACCTTCCTGAGGACTATGGGGCCAGCCCGCAATCCATTAGCTCTGATCATGGTGGGGACTTGGTAAATGTTAGTGAAATCAAACCAGAATCTCAGTTCTCCTTGTTTTCTACCTGCCACTCATCAAAGATCCCCTTTTTCACTCTGAAGCCTCTTTTTTTTCCCTCTTACAACTGGCAGGATTAAAAGGAAGACAGATGTGGGGGGTGGAAGGAGATGGACCAAGAACATCTACAGCGTCTTTTGGGGGGGCAGGGCCTTTGGGACCTCTCGTAAAAAGGAGGGGATTTCTTCCTTTCCTCGGCCCAGCACGTGTGGCCCAACACCAGGCTATGGCAGTGGAGTTCAACTACATGAGTAAACCTTTCTGGGGGGGCAGGGGGGAAAGGGGCATCTGTGTCTCCATTCTGGATTTTAGAATTCCACCTGAGTTTCAGTATCATTTGGTGGCAAATTTCTGTTTCCTTCCAGGGAAACTTAGAAAATTGTTTGTTTGTTTTTTTTCATTTTTTTTAAACCCTTAACTTCTGTGTATTGGTTCCTTGGTGGAAGAGTGGTAAGGGTAGGCCATGGGGGTCAAGTGACTTGCCCAGGGTCACACAGCTGGGAAGTGTCTGAGGCCGGACTTGAACCCAGGACCTTTTGTCTCCAGGCCTGGCTCTCCATCCACTGAGCCACCCAGCTGCCCCCAGAAAATTGTTTTAAAATGAAAAGCACATTAACAAAAATTCCTAGCATGACTTCATACCAATCTGTCAGATTGGTCTTGATATGGAAACTTGTCAAACACGCTGATTTCATTCCAGAGACAAAGGAGGGCTTTGTCTCCACCAGCAGCTCACCGAGGAAGGCATGGTTTCCCCCAACCCTTTGGTTTCTCTTGATACCAAGAGAAGTCATTGGGAATGGAAATTTTTGTTCAGCAAGATACCCCATGGAGAATATTCTTTGTGAAGGCAAGTGGGGGCTGGGGCCGGAGTCATTTAATCAGTCAGCCCGCAGATCCTGGGCACCTACTATGGGTCAATACCAGGTAAACAAAGTTGGCTGGGGAAAGGTCTCTGGTGCCATGAGAAAACTGAAGCATTTTCTATTTAATTGGCTTTTGTTTTTAAAGACAAAATATAACCCAACTCTGACCTTTTCTTAGTCTCAGAAGATTGGCAAACTGGTTATTTTTTATATCAAGGAAATGAGATGAAAATATTTTAGAAATGGACTCTCTTTATTGAAATAGGGAACTAAGTAAATATTAGTAATAAATATTTAAGGGAGCGGTAAAAATGTACCATCCAGACTATAACATTATGGGGGTACAATGGGGTACGATATATAATTCCACAAGGTATTAAAGAAATGAAAAATTCGTATTGTCTTGGATGGCTTCCTTAAATGTAAGGATTAAAAATGATAAGGCTGATATTGTGAGGAAAAATAATATTTTAATTACCACGGCCATGTTGGGAAAATTATATACGACCACGCCTGACTATTTAAAAATCCGGAAACTTATTGGATCACGGAAAATGTAGTCTCAAAGTCCCCCACATGTCCACAGGAAGTTTGTCAAATACTTTTAAATGGGACCCCCCAAATTCCAAATAACACAGAATCCTGCTGTATGTTTTGTTTGGGGACCATAAGAGGCCAGTAGGGCAGGGAAGGGGAGGTACTTCCTCTCTTTACTAATTACTCTTTTTAACTAGAGGCTTTTGCCCTATTGTTTCCAGCTATGGAAAGATGGCAGATGCCGGCTGCTCCCTCTAAATTCAGGGCCCTGGGGAAAAGCCCAGGTCACTCTGCCTTAGTTACTGGTTCCCAGTGTTAAAGCTGTCCTGTGTCAGTGCCTTTTAGGCATGATCGTTGCCTATTTCAAGGTCCAGAGAGACGCGGTTCCTTGTGTGGCGTTTTCCAGTTTCCAAATGAGCAAATATGGATCTAAAATGCTCGAGTCCCCCAAAGCTTGAGGAAGAAGAATTTGCATATTGAAAAATGAACGAACTACAGTTATTTTCATCCAATGGCATAATTACCACTGTAATTTGGGTAAGGAAAGCCCAGTAGCTATTTACTGTTACAAAAAACAAAAGCCCAAATGCAAGCAGGAATTTAATAAATTGCAAAATAGTATTTTATGAGTACAGACATATCATGGCTCTTGGCTTCGAACGAGCTTAGAGCAGTTTTTAAAACGCCGCCACCCATAATACTTATCTCTGCGGGACGAAATCCAGAATCGATTTTTTTTTTAACCCCAAATGCTAAAACTTCAAAAAAAAAAAAAATCAAACCCCCCATTTTGAGCACCTTCTCTGCCTGGCGTTTTCTCGATAACTGTTTTGTTCAGGCAGGAGGACACCGGAGGTCCAAGTGGTCAGCGACAGCAGGGATGTAGCTAAGCATCTCCTTTTGATTGGGCGTTTTTTCCTCCTTTTAATGAGGACCAGCACATTTCCACATTAGTTGGCTGCCTTCATAAAGCACCCAAAGGTCACAGCAGCCCAGCCTGATCCTTTCCTTTGTGCCTATAATATAATTGGCTGATTGTGCCAGTGATGAGTGAGCCCCCTCCCCCAGCGCAGCCCTGGCTCATGTTATTAAAGCCTCGTTGCTGGTTTCCCGGGGAGAGTGTTGTGCTGTGCCTCGCCTCGGCTCCGCTCCGCTCCTCTTGGCTCGGCTCCGCTCCGCTCGGCTCTGGGGGAAGGCAGGACCATTGCGGCAATCGGAGCGGCAGAAACAGCATCCATTTTAACCTGCAGGAAGGCTCTCTCCCTCTCCCCGTCCTCTCCCCGGTCCATGCCCAGCTCTCCCGCTCGCCGGCTCCGGAAACCGTTCCTGCGCGTTGGTGGCTGCCCTCTATGATGCACTGAGATGGTCCACCAGGAGAATTGCTCGTATCAGGTAAGAGGACGAGCATCCTCCGGGAGGAGAGGCCTGCGCCCCTCTCCCGAGCAGCAGGTTGCCCCCTTTTCCGCTGCTCTCCCAGGGATCCTGCAGCCCTCTGCTTCCTTCTCTGGAGCATAACAACCTCTGAATTGTAATTAGGTTTTCTGGGGGTAATGTAGCAGAGAATACTGCTTCCTTGGCCTTTAAAGTGTTCAGAAAAGCCATGGAGGTACCGCTCTCTGCAATTCTGTGTGCCTTGGGGGGGCACGCAGGGGGGCTTTAAATGTAATTGAATTTCGGGGAAGGGGGAGCAGAGGGGGAAAAAAATTCTGTTCAGCATTATATAACACCAAAACGTATGGCCTTCCCTCCTGGGGTTCAGCGTGGGAATGAGTCCATCCCCCACGTTTTTTAGTCAAATCTTTGCTCATTACAGGGAAAGGGGCCAATAATGGAAACGAGACGTTTACCAAACGGTCCCTGCTTTGCATTCGAGGTTCTTGTACTTGTCTCAAGTTGCATCGGTGCGTTTTTTCTGGGCTCCTTTTATTTTTTAAACCACGATGTTGCCTTGAAATGGGAAAAAACGTAGCAAGAAAATCTCAGGATGGAGAACCTACGCAAATTAGCTTTTTTTTTTTTTTTTTAAACCCTTGTACTTCGGTGTATTGTCTCATAGGTGGAAGATTGGTAAGGGTGGGCCATGGGGGTCAAGTGACTTTTTTTTTTTAAAGTAGATTCGCTTCTGGTGCCCATGTTTGATTGATGTGTGGAGTTATGAAACGAGTCGGGTCCGGTCTATTTTGTATGCCCCCCCCCCCCCTCGGCGTTTAGCCATTCCTTCTGGATTCTTTTGGTGGCCTGAACAGGGCGGTGGTTCCGAATAACAAGCTAAGCCGTATTTTTATTTATTTTATTTTTTTTAACGGTGGCATTAAACAGCTGGCCCCGGTGCCAAGCGAGAGCTGGCGCTTGATTGGTGGGGGTATGATTTCAGGTGACAGAGTGTTACCCAGACACGGAGTGTGTAATTCCATAACTTGGGGCTGTGCCTTCTTCCGTGGGACCTGTTACTTGAGACGAGCAGCTGTTTCTCCCAGGAGATGGGGTNGAGAGAGAGAGAGAGAGAGAGAGAGAGAGAGAGAGAGGATTATTTAGCACCATTTGGAAGCTGGTAGGATCCTAACTCCAGAGCTGAAATAGTCTTTGGAAACCACCTAGTCCATGAATGAGGAAACTGAGGCCCAGGAGATTCAGTGCGTTGCCCGAGCTCCCATGGGAAGACCACGCCACATGCTCCTTGAGGACAAGGACTGCTCCATCTTTCCATGTCCTCTGCCCGGTACCATCCCTGGCATACAGCAAGTTCTTAGTAAACAAATGTTGGCTGAGTTGATCTATTGATTGGTAACGTCCTAATGGCAATGGCGGTTCCTCCAGCCCCACCACTGGGAGTTGTGGGCTGAGTGGGAACGCATGCCCCTGGTTCTCTGGCAGCAGGACTGAGTGACGGGAAGTGATTAGCCCACAGTAATGGCTTTACTTTTAAAGGCTCTGAGCTGGCCCATTACTGCAGTACCTTTAATAGTTGCTGTTTGGCCCTTCCTGAGAAAAATAAATGCACTGGTGAGTCATTACAAAGAAGATGAAGCCTGGATTTTGCACCCTGATGATATTCTTCAGCTAGAACTGTCATTCGAGTGGAGTTTCTTCTACAATCTGCTGTGCTGCTTGGGCCCGTGGGGCAGGGTGGGGATCTGGGGAATCGAGGAGCCCATTAACCTTGCAGGAAAATAAAAACTCAGCTCCAAAATCCCAGAGTCACAACCAAAGCTGAGGTCATGGAACACTGGCTTTGGGAAATGGAAATCTAAAAAGCCTAAATCTCGGCCTGAAGGGAAGAAGAGGGTGAGGCCAGGTGAGATTGCCTGAGTCAGCTGTGAGATCAGCGGTTCCATGCCTTACACTCTCCATTCCAGGAAAACCGGCCATTCCCTGACCTCTGCTTTCTGACTCCGGCCTTTGTTTCTTTAGAATGTCAGCCCCTCCCAAGGCCCTCCTCATCCCCTTCTCAGAATCCTTAGCTTCTTCCAAGACTCAGCTCATGTACCAACTCCTCCTGGAATAGCAGAATCCCGACCTCATCCTCCCCCAAACCGATGGAGCCCTACATGGCCTCCCTCAAATTATTATGCAGCTACTTCCATCCTGGATCATCAGTCTGAAAGCTTCTTGCGAAGGGCCGTCGTTTTGTTTTGTCTTTGAATCTGCTGCGTTTTATTCAGGAGATGCTCAGCTGATGCCTGCTGGATTCGATGGTTGGGATGTGGGCTTTCATCTTTCAAGAGAGAAAAGATCGCCAGCTCCCTGAGTTGGAAAATAAAAACACTTTCGTTAGTATTCATTTCAATAATCCACATTTTTTCCAACACACATAGTTCTTCCATCTCGATCACTCTGGGCACTTGGGGTCCCAGGTTCGTTCTTATTTGACAAATGAGAAAACTGAGGCCCCCAGAGGTGGAGGGTGCATATCTTTTAAGTCACTGAACAGAGGCTCGAATTCAAGTCTCCGAATTTCAAGTCCAGCATGCTTTGACTACAGGCAAGTTCACTTTCGGAGCTGTCTTCCGTACGGATCCATTTTAGGTCCACACTCCATTGATAAAAGTAAAGGCAGAAAATCTCTCTTTAATGCAAAACTTTCTCTTCTTAAGTCGCTTAGAAGACAGCAGCTATTAACACTCAGGGCTGCAGTAGATGGAGTGCCGGCTGTGAAGTCAGAAAGACGCATCTTCCTGAGTTCAAATCCAGCCTCTGATACTTAGCAGACGTGTGCCCCTGGGCAAGTTACTAACCCTGCTGGCCTCAGTTTCTTCATCTGAAAAATGGGCTGGATAAGGAAATGGCAAACCCTTCCAGTGTCTTTGCCAAGAAAACCCCAAATGGAGTCACAAAGAATCGAACATGGCTGAAAACGAGTGAACCGCAACAGAAATAAAACCATCTGATGTTATTTTCCAGAGTAGCCATTGCTTAGATATTCACGTTCCTTTGAAGTCAGCTAATATGAATAAGCCTGTCAATGTATGGGCTACATCTCTAGGATGAGAGAATTGGCAAACGGCCTGTCATGGGTTTTCTTTTTTATGCATCTGTTTTAGTAGGGTCAGATTTAGAGCAACCAGAGACCTCTCATGGCAGAGACATGCCAACCCCCTTATTTTACAGTTAAGGAAACTGAGGTTCACAGGGTAATTTGTGCAAGTCACACAAATAGCAAATTTGTGGTAGGTCAAGTTTCAAGCCTGACTTCCCTGATGCCAAACCCAGGATTTTTTTCCGCCGCACTAAATCTATGTCTAATTATTTGTCTCGGCACATCGTTATGTTCTAAAATATTTAATTAGTGACGCTTAAGAGGCCCACAAGAAAATCTGTCTTCCCTTTTTCCATCCCTCCTCATTCCTGAAATAGTAAACATTGGCTGTAAGATGTAGCCCAAAAAGGAGCAGAACTTAAAATGGGGCTCAAAGCAAATGTCACCTATAAGCCCTTTCTGTGATGAATGAATGAGTGGATAAATGAATGAGGAAAGATTTATTAAACCCTTTCTATGTGCTCAGAAAGCAGTTACTAGTGCTGGTGGTGTTATAAATGTTCAATAACAACAACAACAAAGACCAGCAACACAAAATGGAACCTCTGCTTCCCTAAAGGAAATTATCTACATGTCCAAAAAAACAAAATCCAACAACAACCACCTTAAATATTTTAAAATTAATGTTGTAAAAGGAAGGGAAACTTGAACCCGCTGTACTGTGCAAATGTCAGGCCTAGACATTTTAATGCTAGTCCTAGATTACTTATTGATTTCAAAACAAAAAAAAATAAGAAAAAATATAAAAATATTAATGTTTTCTAGATCTGAGAGTACAAGCATAACAAAAACTCTAAAAAATAGTAAAATATAAAAACATTTTCTAGATCTGAGGGAGAGTTTTCGGAAGAGTACAAGCATTTAAAACATTCTTAAGAACTAGGATTATGGGAAAGTCTCTGTCCTCAAGGAATTCACACTCTAATGCGGAAGATAACTCATTTGGGGGATCTGTTGCAGAAAGGTCCAGAGGTCCTCTTGGCGTGATGGAGGGGCAAATGGAGGGTCCAAGGGTTCTTGGAGTGGACCTCAGCAGGAACCTGCTGCCATCAGGAAGAGGGAGGGGGCCAAAGGGTTGGAGTGGGGCGGGGATTCTGAGTTCCTCTTAGAAGGCAGGGTTGTGATGTGGGGGACAATAGCATCCAGATAGGAAAGAAGAGGAAAGAGCTCATTGTTAGGAAAATTGGAGTGGGATCTTGGCAGCCCGGGACATGGAAGGAGAAGGCAGCCTCTGCTTGGCATTATCTTCAGCTCATTACCGGAGTGCCCAGGACCCTCGAGCCTAGGATTCGGTGGCCTTGTGACTTCTTTTTTTTTTTAAACCCTTAACTTCTGTGTATTGGCTCCTTGGTGGAAGAGTGGTAAGGGTGGGCAATGGGGGTCAAGTGACTTGCCCAAGGTCACCCAGCTGGGAAGTGTCTGAGGCCAGATTTGAACTTAAGACTTCCCATCTCTAGGCCTGACTCTCCATCCACTGAGCGACCCAGCAGCCCCGGCCTTCTGACTTCTGATCAGTCTGATGAGTCCATCTCTTGGACCCCTAGAAGCCTTCAGTTGGATGAGCCCCCAGCATTGCTTTATAAACCTCCTTGAATGCAGAGTGGTTGGAAAGATGGGTTTTGAATGGTCCAATATCAGATTGTTGTCTCTTGAAGCCCAAGACCTCGGACTGCATTTTTCTCTCTCTTACAGGGTTTGGCCAATGCTTTTGGAGAAAATTGTTAGTTGATCAATTCATTCATTTAACAAATATTTTTTTAGATTTGTGTAGGACACAGGGAAGATGCGAAGCTGTGTAAAACCTGGTCCCCAGAGCTTACTTCCTAGCAGTGAAGATGAGGCAGGGGGCTAAATGCCTCTGATCCAGGCAGCAGCTGAGAAAAGTCCAAATCAAATTCTGTAGTTGTTCAGAGGAAGGACCTGTCTCCTTGGGCTGAGGGACCTGGCTAGGCTTCGGAGAGGAGGTGGTGTTTGAGCCAAGCCATGAAGAGATGGGTCAGATGCTAAGAGGCAGAATGAGGGGCGTGTTCTAGGTAAAGACAATGACACGTGCCAATCCGTGCAGTCAGGCGAGGCCGAGACGTGCTAGCGAATTGCCTCAGTTTACCTGTTTGGGGGACAGGCAAAGTTGGAAGAGAACCTCTGAGCAATAAGGTTCTAACAACAGTGGAGGCTGGAGAAAAGAAGGCGGCAGCTGTAGGGATAAAGAAGGGGCAGACCAGGGAGGCACTCATCGCCAGGGAGGCCTTGGCAGGGTGCCGAGTCCAACTGGTTATAGAGGTTTAATGGGGAAGGAATCCAGTGGACTCCCATCCAAGCTTCCCTCCTGTCTGCTCCAGGCGCCTCCTGCTCCTTCTGCTTGGCCTTCGCCTGCGTTACCTCCTCCTGGCGAATCTGCTCCGGGAGGGCAGGGACTGTCTCACCTGCGTCTTTATCTCTAGCATTGAGCAGAGCTCCCAGCACACAGTAGGTGCCTATTAAATGCCCTTTGGTTAACTGATTGAAGTTCAAGGCGGAGGTGGAGCATCTTAGCTGCTAAAGCCCAGGGCCTCCCCCAGGATGAACTCGTGAGACTGTGCTGGGCACTTGGGGGAAATAGTGAGTTTAGATGGGAGATGTCTCCCCAACATGAAGTTTGCTGTCTAGTTTAACCGGATGAGCACATGGATGGATGCATGGATAGATAGAAAAAGAGAAGAAACAAGGAGGAAAGAAGGAGAGAAAAGGAAAAAAGAAGGAGAGGGAGAGAAGGAGGGAAACAGAGAAAAAGAGGAGAGGGAGAGAGGGAGGGAAACAGAGAAAAAGAGGAGAGGGAGAGAAGGAGGGAAACAGAAAAAGAGGAGAGGGAGAGAAGGAGGGAAACAGAGAAAAAGAGGAGAGGGAGAGAAGGAGGGAAACAGAGAAAAAGAGGAGAGGGAGAGGGAGGAAGGGAGAGAGAGGAGACATTGTTATTATATGTTTATTATGTACAATGCACTATGCTAAGTGCTAAGTATACAAATTTAAGCAAAGAAGAAGACAGTCCATTTCCTTAAGGAGCTCATTTTCTAATGGGATAAGACCACACATGTTAAGGGGCTACAAAGGGAGGGAGGAGGACAGAAGGAACAAGTTAGAGAAGTCCATCTTGGAAAGAATATAGCATATAATATCAAACCTAATCATATGTGTAATAATAATAATAATAATAATACATGATTCATATATCAAAGGATACAAAATAAAGCACTCTGGGAAGACATAAGATCCTAAATTTAGAGCAGGACAGGATGGAGCCAGGGCATCTGGGAAGGCTTCCTGGAGAAGGCAGCATTTTAAATAAGCTTTACAGAATGTAAAGGAATTTAACCAGATAAATGGTTTGGAATCAGAGGACCTGGGTTCATAGTCTACCTTTGATGCTTACTTTGAGTATCTGTGCAACCTTGGACGAGTCACCTCCTTTCCTTGGACCTTAGTCTTCTCCTTTCTGAGATGATCACTGACTTCGATGCCCTCCTAGATGACTGCCCATTTTAAATCCATGATTCTAAGGGGAAGAGAAGGAAGAAAAGTAATCCAGATCCTTAGAGTGGAAGGTAGGGAAGGGAGGTGAGTCCTCAAGGGAAGGAGAAATATGAATTACAGCTGCAAAGATCAGGTAGAACCACACCATGAAAGGCTTTGAAAGCCAAAGGGGAAAAGCTTGAACTTTGGAGCAATAGGAAGGCACTGACCACTCATTCATTCATTCATTCATTCATTCATTTTTGTCAAAAGGATGGCATGACAAGAAGCTGCCTGGCCAACTGCAGATTCTTTTGGTGGTGGCGGCCCCAGCAGCAGCACAAAGGATAGACTAGAAAGGGGAGGGGGAAGGGATGGTCAGAGGACTTATCAGGAAGCTGCCTTGGCAGCAAGGCGAGGGGCTCAGGTGATGGAGGAGAGGACAAGAGCAGAGGAGCCAGGCGGAGGTCCGCTGTTGGCTTCTGGCTTATTTCTGTGGCTCGCCTAGTTGAGGAGGGGCAGAGAATAATTCCAACCCAATCTGGGTGATTCCTGGTGTTACAGGATCACTGGGCCCCGGCTCGGTCCTCGTTTCCCCACCCCTTAGGAGTGTACTGAGGGACACGTCATTTACGGCTGGAGCCCTGTTAAGAGATGGAGTTATCAACCTCCATTTTCCTCTCTTGGAATGGAGCCAGTGTGTTCAGGGAAGAGCGCTGTCCTCGGGATCCATCTTGGCACCTCTTCAGAAGCTACCCTCTCAGATTCAGAACAGGGGATTCAGAAGAACTTGGAACTCAAAACTTTAAAAAGTGAATGTTAAAATTATCTTCATATGTAATAGGGGAAATAAAATTTAAAAAGAAAAAGAGGGAAAAAAAGAAGCTCTCTTCCCCAGATAATCTCTGATGCCGTAGAAAAATAACAGCCACCCAGAAGCTTGGGGGAAGGGATAGAGCTTATATTTGTTAAAATCTTTAATTTCCCCAGAGTTGGATTTGGGTGTGTGTGTGTGTGTGTGTGTGTGTGTGTGTGTGTGTGTGTGTGTGTTGAAATCATTCTGGCACACCAAGATTTCCCCCTGCCTCACCCCCACCCCAGTAAGGATTGTTTTTATTTATTGTTGTTTTGAGCCCCCGTGTAATGCTGACACAGAACTGGCCCTTGGCTAACGGTGGAGTGGGTGTTAGGAATGGTCTGTGACCCTGACTCGCCTCTCTTTGGGGTGTCTACCCAGCTGAGGGAGGCCTGCCCGGGCTCTGCTCTGCTGAGACTGGATGGCCCAGGAGTTGTGCTCTGAGCCTGGAGTTCCGAACTCCACCCTGAGAGATGCTCCTGAAATAGCCCCAAGTCCTTTCCAGTCTGGGTTGATCTGGTCTGTGGCCATGTCTCAGCACACTGGGCAGGACAGTAAGGCTTTGTAGCAAAACTGGCGCATTGGGAAGCAGCCGGTTTACCGAGATCCACCACCAAGGAGGGCTTTTGGCCAACATACAAATGGGGCAGGTGTGGAATGGAAGAAAGGACGTAGCATCCAAGGATGGAGGGTCTGGGTTCAGGGACTTTGGGCCTCAGGTTCCGCATCTGTAAAATGAGGGGGTTGCTAATGTCCTTATCCAATCGTTCAGTCAGTGAGGTACTAGCCTTCTAAGATAAATATAGAGAGATACATACATACATACATGGATGGATGGATGGATGGATGGATGGATGGATGGATGGATGGACAAATAGATGAATGCATACATATATACATACATGGATGAATAGATGGATAGATGAATAGATGAATGGATGGATGGATGGATGGATGGATAGACAGAAGACAGATGATAGATAGATAGATAGATAGATAGATAGATAGATAGATAGATAGACAGATAGACACATATGTGTGTTATAGGTATATCTACAAATATATAGACATGTCTATAAACTTCTTAAACCCTTACCTTCTGTCTTAGATTTGATACTCAATTATCAGTCTCCAAGCAGAAGAGAAAGGGCTAAGCAATTGGGGTTAATCGACTTTCCCAGGATCACACAGTTAGGAAGTATCTGAGGCTAAATTTGAACTAGGATCTCCCATCTCCAGACCTGGTTCTCGAGCCACCGAGCTACCTCCATATATCAATTTTTGAGGTTACCTCTGGCTATTTTCAAGATTTCTTTACTTGATTTGTTGAATTTCCCAAGAGCACCAGAATGTTCCGAGGTCTCTGCCCTGATCAGACCACATACCCCTGAAAGATTACGCTCAGTTCTAGACAGGGACAAATAAGATGGCCTTGGGTCCTTGCCATGTGGGGACTGGCTAAAGGAATGAGAAAAGAGGAAACTTGAGGAGATATGACAGTCTTTGAGTAGTTGAAGGATTGCCTGCCTCAGAGGCAGAAAAAACTAGGAACCAAGGGTGAAAGTTGCCCCAGGAAATGGTGGGCTGCCTCTCATCCTAGACTTTCCTGGAGGACCTGGAGGGCCGTATCCTGGTACCATATAGGGTGGATTCTTTGGGAGGCCCAGTTTGGACTGGAAGGCCTCGAGGGTCCTTCCTAACTCTAAAATCCTGTGAATAGCTAACCCCCTTCTGAAATACTGAAATACTCCCCCAGGGGGGACGGAGGAGGAGGAATTTAACGTTTTCTAGACTGCTGATTGAAATGTTGTGCTCAGACTTAGCAGATGAATTAGAGGGCTGTAAACTAGGTCACAGATGGGAAAACTGGGTCGAGTGTGATGGCACCCGTTTAATTTAGAGCAGGACACCCTAGGTCTTTTTGGCTGATTACAGAAGAGAATACCCAGACTTCAATGGTTAAAAATAAAGAGGGAAGAAGGAGAGGGGGAGGGAGAGAATATTTTAGATGCCAAGCGCGAGATGGCTCATTTCTCAGGCCCATCTTCTTGTGGAGCTGTGTTATACCTCCTTTCACATAAGGTATTGCATTTAGGTTCATTTCAGATCCTGCTCATTTATTTCCCACAGTCATCCCTGATGGAGAGAAAGCTAGCTAAATGGAATGGATAGGCTTCCTTCCCATAATGTTTACCCACTAAAAGCCAATGGCTCCCTGTTACCTCTAGGCTCAAACACAAACTCCTCTCTCCGGCATTTAAAGTCCTTCACATCCTTCCTTGGCTTATAATGGATTCCTCCCCACTACACACTTCTGGGTCCAAACTGACCTTTTTGCTCTCCCCAACAAAAAGCATCATTTCCCCTCTCCACGACTTTGCACTGAGTGCTACCCCCATGTCTACCCCCTCCTTTGCCTCTTAGAATTCATAGTTTCCATTAAAGCTTATTCCATGTGCATAAGACTTCCTGATCTGCCCAAATGCTAAGGCTCCTCCCCAAGTTACCGTGTATTTATTCTGTATCTGTTTCACATAGAGGTAGGCAGTGACAAAACTAAAAAGATTACGAGTTCAAATCCTACCTGCATCACATATTGACTATATGAAATTGCTTGGGGAAATGGCTTAATCTCTCGATGTTCTATGCAACTTTCTGAGACTGTAGAGAAGGCACCAACTTGCAATGGTAAAGGGAGTTTCTCCTCTCTTGGGATTTCTGGACATCAAAGAAATTAAAAGGTCTGGTTGCTATTCTTGGACCTATGGATGTTCCTATGCATAGCTATTGGTTGTCTTCTACTGTGGAATGAAAGTTCCCAGAACCCTTTCATTTTTGTCTTTGTCCCTTCAGAGCCTGGCACATGGTAGGCCCTTAGAAAGTCAGATGTTTGACTGATTGATTGATTACATTGGAACCCAACCCAATGGTGACTTCCGTTTGGCCTTTCACCCATTTTATAGCAAGGTTTCCCTATAACTGCCCCTCCTAACATCATTTCACCCATCATCATGTTTTCACATAAGCAGTTAATTCTATTTGAGTTCTGCGTATATGATATGTCATGGTTTTGGCCCTCTTGGTGGACATGATACTGCACTCCTTTAGTATAAGCTTTAGAAAACATTCTGCATTTTATTCAGTTTAATTTAGATTTCAATTTAGATTTTTTTTAAAAATATTTCAGATTTTCACTGATGGAAGGTCAAAAACTCCTGTTATACACTATTCTTTTGTGGTTTGGAATTGTTAAGGTGTGTCGCTTTGGGGAAAACACAAGCTTGCAGGATCTCGTAGAGAATGCAGGCTCTGCCATATGTTGCCTGGATGGCCTTGGGTAAGACATTTAACATCTAGGCTCCAGGCTCCCCGTGAAGACTTGAACTAGATAATCCCTGAGATCCCTCCCAATTCCAAATTTTAATCATGTGATAAGACACACCAAAACGTGTTCACATGCTTTCACCCAAAGAAGAGGTTTTAAAAAATGGAGGTTTATATGCTAACACCGAGAAACCCATCACCAAATAGAGAGGTGCTAGAATCAATGCAGCACAATTCCTGTCAGATTGAAGTCCAGAGCATGTTGTGAGACAGGGACAGAACAGGCACAGGCCACTTGCTCATACTTAGAGTGTCCCTTCAGGATTGGGACTCAGACCCCAGTGATTAAAAAACTACATCATGCTAACAGAGGCTGGACTTTAAAGAAACCTCCTGCCTCCTTCTGGAAGAAGATGGTGATGGGGGAAAGGGAAGGAAATGTGACCACTGTATTGGAATAAATCCCTGCACAGATGCTTCTGGGGGCAAGGGGTGCTTTACGATCTCATGTAAAATAATCGCCTTTATCTCAGACACAGAGTAAGACATCATAGCTTCACAGACAAACTCAGCCTCATAGGAGACAAGAGGATCCTGGCTGAGTTGTTGGTTGTCTGTCTATCTATCTATCTATCTATCTATCTATCTATCTATCTCTCCCTTTATCTATCTCTCCCTCTATCTATCTATCTATCTATCTATCTATCTATCTACCTATCTATGTCTGTCTATCTATCCATCTATCTCTCTATCCATCCATCCATCCATCTCTCTATTTCTCTCTATGTCTATCTATCTATCTATCTATTTATCCATCCATCCATCTATCTCTCTATCCATCCATCTATCAATCCATCCATCTATCTATCTGTCTGTCTATCTATCTATCTATCTATCTATCTATCTATCTATCTATCTATCTATCTATCTATCTATCTATCTATGTCTATCTATCTGTCTCTCTGTCTCTCTACCTGCCTGCCTATCTGTCTGTCTGTCTGCTTGCCTATCTGCCTGCCTGTCTATCCATCTATCTGTCTTTGTCTATCTCTCTATCATCTATCTGTCCATCTAACCATCTTCAAACTATATTTCTAATTCTCCATGCAGCCATCCATCTATCTATAAACTCATTACATCTAACATCAATCTGTGTATATCATCTATCTATATCATTTATTTGCAAGTTTGCTTATTTATATTTCTCCTCCGTGGCCAAGGAGAAACTGGAAATACACTGAGAGAAGGAATGGCGACTACCACTACTAAAGTCTTCTGAAGGAGATGTTAACTTTTGACAAAACCATGTAGCTTTAGGACATGAACATCAATGGAAGCTTTAGGGCAGACATCTCCCGTTGAGGTGGAAGGTGTAATTACACCATGGGAAGACATAATTCTCAGGAGATTACTTTGGGGAACACTTTCCCATCATGGTTTATGTTACAGCCTTCTCCATTCCAGTTTCTCTGGTCAGTTGAGCTCTTCTGCAATGTAATACGGCATCCCTACCCTTCATATCTTTGCACTCTTGGATCTTCATGTCAAGAATAGTCTCTCTCCTCACCTCTACCTCTCAGAGACTCTAGGTTCTCTCACATCACTCAGTTCATCAATAAGCTATTAGGTACTTCTGTTGTTGTCTAACTCTTCATGATGCCATTTGGAGTTTTCTTGGCAAAGATACTGGAGTAGTTTGCCATTTCCTTCTCCAGATTAAGCCTCTATTTCGGTGTGCTGGGCTGTGTGCTAGGCATTGGCCATACAAAAACAATTCCATTGGGAGGAATCAAGCCCAACTTATATCTCAACTCCTCCCTCAGTCCTTTCTTCATTCCTCCTAGGGGTTAATGATATCTTCCTCTTGAAACGTCTTTGAATTATTTTGTTTATTTTATTGTCTCGTCTGAATACATGTTATATTTTTCCAATAGAATATAAATTCCTCAAGGGTGGGGTCTTTCATTGTCCTCTTCTTTGGGGGGGGCAGGGAAGAGGAATGGCCTGCCATAGGGGCTCAATTAATAAATGGGTTGAATGAAAATGAGTTACATGTGTTGAATCTTAGCAGGTGTAGCAGAAATATTTGTGACATTGGTCGTCAGGGCCTTGCAGATGATGCCACAGGGCCCACGAGCCTCTGACCTGCTCCATAATAGAGCCATCCCTCAAGACTATGATCTTCCATATTTTTATGTAAATAATACTTTGTAGTGGAAGAGAAATTATCTACAACTTTTCTTGACCTCCCTTTCTGTAATGTGTGCCATTTTGAGCTATCCAAGGGTATTCATTGAAAGTGACTGATCTGTTTTTCATCAGCACAAGCTCAGACAGACACAAAGAAAATGTGGTTTATTGGGAGAAAAAAACTACAAATCTGATATCAGCTTGTGCAACATATGGAATTGGCTATTAACAGTGGAGGGAAGAAGGTTGGGCCAACAGAATGGGAAGGCAGAGATACAGTTTGTGGGATCATAATACTATAATTGGAAGAGGTCTTAGAGGACATCTAGTCCAATGCTCTTGATTTTAAAATGGAGAAACTGAGGCACAGAGCCATAAAGTGATTTACCTAAGGTCACACAGAAAATGGTGTGTGGCAGAGATGGAGTTTAAACACATGTAGGTCCCATGAAAGCTCTTTTTTACACTACAGTCTCTACTATCCACACTTAATGAAAATCTTTTGGTCATATATATAAATGCATTAAGTGACATGGACAAGGCTATCAGTGGTAATGATGGTAGTTTAGAAGCATTTGTCTTGGTTTTCATTACATAAACACACACACATACTTAAGGTTTTCTCTCCACGTCCTTATATAAAATATACACATATAAAATTAATGAATTCATACATAGGTATCAGTCATTTCTTTTTAAAATTTATTTGTTTGTTACATTAAAATACCCCCATGAACTCACTAAATTCCCTCCCTCATTAGAAAAAGCAGCATTTGACCAAAAAAATAGGTATATGTAAAACTACATCTTATTTGTATTTGTTGGTTCTTTCTCTAGAAGTGGACACACACAAGTCATTCTTCAAACAATATTTCTGTTGCTGTATAGAATGTTCTCTTGGTTCTGCTTGTTTTATTCTTCATAATTTCATGTAGATCCTTCCATGATTCTCCAAAATTAACCTGCTCATCATTTCTTATAATGCAGTAATTACGTCACAATCATATGCTACAACTTAATAACTATAGATAGAATAAAATACCTAGGAGTTTATCTGCCAAAGAAAACACAAAAACATAAACACTTTTTATAAAATCAGATTTAAGTAATTGGAGAAATATCAATTGTTCATGGGTGGGCAGAACCAATATAATTAAAATGACAATCCTCCCTAAACTAGACAGCTTATTCAATGCCATCCCAATTAAATTACCAAAAAATATTTTATTGAACTAGAAAAAAATAATAACAAAATTCATTTGAGGGAAAAAGTCAAGAATAGCAAAGGAATTAATTTTAAACATATAAAGGAATGAGGTCTAGCAGAACCAGATTTTGAACGGTATTTTAAAGCAGTAATGATCAAAACCACTTGCTACTGGCAAAGAAATAGAAAAGTATATCAGTGGAATGGAATGGACATACAACAAAGATTATACTATCTTTCTGTTTGGCAAAAGTAAAGCTCAAAATTTTGGGGATAAAAATTCACTATTTGGTAAAAAAAATTATTGGGAAAACTGGAAATTGATCTGGCAGAAATTAGATATAGACCAGTATCTTATACCATTTACTAAGATAAGATATCAACCATTTCTATAAACTCTTCTCTCTCTCTTCTCCCAGAATTAAACCCACCTCTTTAACAAAGAGAAACTGTTAAACAAAACCAACCAATATGGTAACTGTTTCTGACAGAGTGTGTAGCATTCTGCCCCTGTAGCCCTTCCTCTCTGCCAAGAGAGAAGAAGCATGTTTCCTTCACTGTTCTCCAAAGTCATCATGCCATTATAACTTTGCTCATGGACTTATGGCACTGGAAGAAAACTAGAGAACTCCCTGAAACTCCCAGACCCAGGGAACTGTTATTCACTAGGAAATAAATGTTGAGTTCATGAGTGAGTGTGTGCATTGTGGAACGAGATCCCCTAAATCTAGGCAGGCAAGCATTTTAGGACCCCTTTACACCAAGAAAGTTAAATTTAGAGATACTGGGGGATAATCATTTGTCAACAACCTTGAGAAGAACCAAAAAAAGAATAAAGCATTGGGACAGTTAAGTGACTCAGTGGATAGAGAAGCCAGGTCTGGAGATGGGAGATTCTTGGTTGAAACCTACATTTCCTAGATGTATGACCCTGGGCAAGTCACCTAACCCCAGTTGCCTAGCCCTTACTACTCTTCTGTTTTGGAACTAATACTTAGTACCGCTTCCAAGACAGAGTGTAAGAATTAAAAAAAAGAAGAAGAAGAAGAAAACATAGAATGTATTTTTAAAGCTATATTTTTAAAGCAAATACAATTTCATCTTTACAGTGTTCTTTTTTAATTGTATCTGAAGTTCACTTAGTGACCTGGGAATTCTGATTCATTTTGATTTTGTAGTAAGCTTGGTATGAGTCAGTAGTGTGGCAACAGTCCTGAAAAGGTTATTGGGATGATGAGCTCCATTAATAGAAGCAGTGTCTAGAATCAAGGGAGGGATAAGTCCCACAGAACACAGCCTGAGTTAGATCATGTGGGAAAGCTGGGTTTGGACCTGAACAGCACCTTTGAGTTGGCCTGTGTTTAAAGGGATGTGGCCAGGGGATGAGGAGGTTAGCAATCCTACAATACACTTGGAAGCACCTTTGAAGAAAATGAAGGAGTTTTTTTAGTCTGGAAAAGACAGATCTGAGATGAGAGCAGGAGCTTGTTATCCTTTGTCTTACTTTAAGGCTGCTTTATGGCAGAGAGATTTGGGCCATTTAATTTTATCCTCAATGGCTGAACGAGGAACAATAAGTGGAAGTTACTGAGGGATGATTTAGGCTCGGGCAACAGAAAAACTTCTTAGCAGCATGCAAGTTCCTTGAGGGAAGAGATTGTTAAGCTTCAGTGTTTATATTCCCAGCACCTGGCTCATGGGTGGTGTGAAAAGCTCTCATGGAGTTGGTAATAATTAGAGCTGTTCAAACATCAGATGTACTAGCTTGGAAAGTCGTGAATTTCCAACTCGAGAAGTCTTCAAAAGGAGGCCAGATGGTGGAGTGGGGGGAAAATTTAACTGAAGTCATGGTCAAAAACCAAGGTGGTCTCTAAGGTCACTTGAGATTATAGGATCCTGGGAAGCCCTTCCTTTCATTTTTTTTTATTGTTTATTTTTTTACTCAACCCCTCCCTCCCCTCCTCACTCTATAGAAGACAACATCTGGCAAAATATAGAGATTATGTCTTTTGTGTTTCTGTTTCTCTGGAGCATTTATTTTTTAAAACTAATTAATTAACTTGTTTGTTACATTAAGATTTCCAAGTGTCTGCCTCCCTTCCTCTCCTCCCTGCCCTAGAGAAGGAGTCATTTGACAAAGAGATTCTGTCAAACGATGTCTTCCTTTCATTTAACTTATTATCAGGGCTTAGAATTATCAGAGTATTTTTATTGTATGTGGGAAATTGTTATTACGTGTAATTGGTAAAATCAAATCTCTTTACCAAAACAAATTGAAATAAAATAAAAATAAACTCATTTTGCCTGTTTAAAAAAAAAAGAATATTTTTTTCTCAAAAGAGTCAAAGGTTTCATCAGGATATTTAAATTGTAACATTTGAAGATAATTTGTCATAGACACGTGGAGAATGATAAGTTTGGGGGCAATTTCCTTTTAAATTTATCAGGCAGAAAAAAAACTATTAATTCTCAATAATAATAGTAGTTATGGTTATTTTGTTGTTGTTCAGTCGTTTCAGTTGTGTCCGACTCTGTGGGTTTTCTTGGCAAAGATACTGGAGTGTTTGACATTTCCTTTTCCAGCTCATTTTATGGGTGGGGAAACTGAGGCAAATAGAGTTAAGTGATGTGCCTAGGGTCACACAGCTAATAAGTGTCTGAGGCCAGATTTGAACTCATAAAGATGAGTCTTAATGATCCAAGTACTGACATTCTATCCACCACCCTAATTATTATTGTTATTGCTGCCATTTACACAGTGCTTTACAGTTTACAAAGTGATTTCCACGTTAACTCATTTGAGCATCACAACAACCCTGTTGTAGTAGGTTCTATTATTATCCTTCTTTATAGATTAGGAAATTGAGGTAAATTGAAGTTAAGTGTTTTATCCAAGGTCACATAGCTAGTTATTGTCCAAGGCAGGTTTCAAACTAGGTCTTCCATTACTCCAGGTCTCACCGTCTATCCATTGCTCCATCTAGCTGCCTACAATAATAGCCAACATTTATTTATGTTTCTCTTTAAGGTTTGCAAAGATCTTTACAAATATTATCCCATCACGACAACTCTGTGAGAAAGGTGCTCTTATCCTCATTTTTAAAATGAGGAAACTGAGGCAAACAGATTAAGTGATTTGTCCAGAGGAACACAACAAATTAATGTCTCTGGCTAGATTTGAATTCAGGTCCTTCTGGCTCCCAGATCTCTATCCAGGGCAATACCAAGTCCTGATTTGGATCTGCAGGTTCAAGCATTGTCAAGGCTATTGTTTCTGCCAAAATTTAAACACATTTGAGAACCACTGATTCAAAGGAGAATGAAGTTTTAGAATTTAATTCTAATTTGATTTAAAAAAAAAAAAGAACACCTCCTACCCTTTATTCAAACCAAGACAGGATTTCCTCCTCCTTCAGACCTTTCACAGCAAGTGAGTGAGGGGGCAGCTCTATTTTTTATGTATACAAAGATCAAATATGACCTTAAATATTCAGAGCAGCTTAGCTTCCCAAAGCTGTGCTTAACAGAGACAGAGAGAGTATCAGGCTTCCTCACTTGCCATTACTTTTTCTATTAAAACAGAATGAGGGTGGAGAGAGGGAAAGACAGTCAGAGAGAGGAGGGGAGGGGAAGACAGAGACAAAGAAACAGACAGAAAAAATGGAGACAGAGAGAAACAGACAGAGAGACAGAAGGAAGGGGAGACAAAAGAGAAGAGAGGAATGAGGAATAGACAAAAGAAAAGAGGAGAAAAGAAAAGAAAGGAAAAGAGGAGAAGAAAGAGGAGAGAAGGGGAGAAGAGAGACAAGAAATGATGGGGAGAAGGGAGGAAAAGAATAAGGAGAGGAGAGGACAGGACAGGACAGGACAGGGCAGGGCAGGAGAAGGGAGAGGACAGGAGAAGACAGGAGAGGACAGAAGAGGAGAGGAGAGGAGTGAATTATATCTTCATTGTA
>NC_058132.1:658875113-658890342 GCF_016433145.1 Gracilinanus agilis
TGGTTTAGTACAAAGAACCGGTAGAGGAAGCTCCCAGGATGTGTCCCTGGCCAGAGAGTTCCAGAATACATTTGTATGTCTTGCTCTGTTCCTGAGAATGAGAAATGGCATGTCTGTATGTCCACACTGCCAGTAGACTTTTCTCCCTTAACTGTGAGTGTGCCCGCTTTGGGGGGCGAAAGGAGTTCAGGTTCACGAGTGGCATCGTTACTCTGAAAACACCCTAACCGAATGCTGGGTCCATTCTTCTCAGAGGTACCACCAAGCTAGCAGTCAGTCCCTGGTGAGTTGACAGGGAAACAGGACAAAAACAGCCTGAATTGGGGGCAGCTGGGAAGCTCTGTGGATGGAGAGCCAGGCCTAGAGACGGGAGGTCCTGGGTTCAAATCTGGCCTCAGACACTTCCCAGCTGTGTGACCCTGGGCAAGTCACTTGCCCCCCATTGCCTACCCTTACCACTCTTCTGCCTTAGAGCCAATACACAGTATTGACTCCAAGACGGAAGGTGAGGGTTTAAAAAAAACAGCCTGAATAATTCTTTCAGATAGGAAGAAACATTTGACAACAGAGAAGGGAAGTTACCACCATCAGCTCCCTATAGTTTCTCCTCGACATCTTGCTATTTTATTGCCTGAGACAAAAACGAGATCCCCCTCAGATATGGGAATCAGCACCCAGTCTGTTGGTCGTGCATGGAGCTGTAGAGACCCGTTGCATGGAAGGCCAGGCCACTGATGAACGGCTTCGGTTTATTTTACCAGGAGCATTCGAAAAGCAAACAAAACAGTCTTGTAGTCAAGGTCGCTTTCCTGTAATTAAAATGGGATTCTCTGGTGGCAAAGGAAGGAAAAGGTGATGTAACGGCTCCCTTTCCTGAAGGAAGGGCCCAGCGGCCCACAGAATGGTACGCTGTTGCCGTCTGCTAATAATGGGGAAATGGTCATCAGAAAAATATATCGCTTCTCAAAGCTCATTTCCAGCCAGATGGGATGGCAAGAGACAGCTGGCTTTCCAGAATCCTCCATCTACAATATCCAGGCCATCTCTCTCCTCTCTTTCCTGCTTAATATCTCTTAATTTGTTTTTAGCAACTCCCCATGAAATCGATGGTTTCAAGCGGTTAAAGATGGTTAGCAAGCCAGCCAATCCCCCGGGCTCATCAAATCAAATATCACTGTACATACCCAGTAGACTTGCAAAATTAGGTGGCTGTGCAGCTACCATTGGGCAGTAAATCAAATTTTACTGATTGAGCAAGAGAGAAGAAAATGATGGAAATTATATAAAAATGCAGCCTCTAATTTTTCACAGCAGAGAAAATAGGTATGTTAGAAAACATAGTCCCAAAAGGACATTCTGCGGGACATCAGAAGGATGTCGGAGGACTCTGTGGGCCAGGCAAAAGAGGGTTGACTCCGCCATTTTTAAAAACGTGCGTGTGTTTTTTTTAAATCGCATTTGCCTGGGGTACTGTCCTCTGGCCCCCACAGTGTTAGAAGGTTAGGGAGAAACCCATGAAAAATTAAAAAGCTGGGAAGAGCTACTTTTTCATATGCTTGCAGCTGTGTTTGTGTCCTTTTGGAGACAAATCGCAATGACTGTTTGTTAGAAGCGACAATAAATAGAAGCCGTTCTGGACAAGGATTACTCTTACTCTACAATTAAAAGGGATCAGCCCGAGTCGGGTCTCTCTTGGCCCTCCCAAGTTCCTGACTTGTAAGTGCTGACAGATTCTGAGTGGCTGGAAATATTATGGAGTTAAATAGTGATTAAATAGTGCGATAATCATGCCCGTTTATACAGGCCTTCCCAAGGTGCTGACATAATTCTAGGATTTCGTCTGGGAGGTGGTCTAAGTGTGATTCCCAGTGCTGAGATCTCAGGGTCGTAGACTTTGAGACCGAAGGAAGCTCGGAATTCCGAGGGCAGCTAGTCTGGACTGCAGGGGATGTCTGCACTCCTCACTGCTCTTCTGTTTTACAGATGACAAAACTGAGTAGTTTGGAATGATTTGCCTAAGGTGTCCCATGGGTGGCTAAAGAACAAAGTCAGGATTTGAATCCAAGTCCTCTGACCCCAAATCCAGAGCTCTTTTCACTGAATCCTGCTGGAAGCATTCCAGATAACTGAGATTTCTAGTTACACATTTCAGCAACGTACACTGCCCACTATATCATTGCTCTGTTGGTTGGCTACACTGAAATGTTTTCATTTGAAGGGAGCAGGGTTGCTGGTTCACTTTGCCATCTCCTCAAGCTACCCTTCTCTTCCTTTCCGGGGACTATTTCTTCTTGTATCTAACTTCCAGGAAAGGCCTTGGCAAATAATGAGAATTTAAGAAATACCTGTTGAATCGAATGCCTCCTTTTACAACCAAATGCATAGAAAGGATTGTCTGGACTCCCTACTACTCAGACACTTCCCAGTTGTGTGACCCTGGGCAAGTCACTTCACTCTGTTTGCCTCAATTTCCTCATCTGTAAAATGAGAAGGAAATGGGAAAAACCATTCTAGGATCTTAGCTGTATGACCCTGGGTAAGTCACTTCATCCTGTTTACCTCAGTTTCCTCATCTGTAAAATGAACTGGAGAAGGAAATGACAAACCACTCAGTGTAGTTGCCAAGAAAATCTGAAAAACAGCTGAAAAACAACCCAGAGAACTCCTTGCCTTTATTTCCTCTCCTTCTATTCACTTCGGTCCTTGCCATCAAACGTTGGATGCCAACACCACACTGGAACTGCTCTCTCCAAGATCACAGTCATCTCAGAATTGCTAAGTCTGATGATCTTCTCCCAGACCTCACGTTTGTTGAGTTTTCTGTAATTTTCCCCTCTGTCGACTGTCTGAACACGGCCTCCTCCCTTACCTTCAGGGACAGCACTCACTCTCAGGTCCTCTCCTATCACTCCTTCTTCATCTCCTTTGTAGGAACCTTGTGTCCTTCCTGCTCCCTAAGGGTGAGCATCTTTTCTCAGACTCCTTTCTCTCTACGTTCTCTCCCTTGGTGACTTCATCATCTCCCGGGAGCTCAGTTAGCATCCCTGTGAAGATAAATCCCCAATCTATCCAGCCAGCTCTATTCTCTCTCCTTATCTCCATTCCTATATTGCCAACTCTCTGTGAGGTCAGAGGATTTGGGTTCAGTCCCCCAATATGGCCACCATGCTACTTCAGCCAAGTCACTTCTCTTCTGTGTCCTTCTCTCTCCTCATCTGTAAAACAAGAGGGGGAGATGTGGATGGGGAGGGGAGGGAGAGAGGTTGTCTCTAGACTGGAGGATCCATTGCAGTTCCAAACCTATGACCTGATCATCTCAAACTTACCATTTCTAAATGAGAACTTGGAGGTTCCCCATAAACCCATCCACCTTCCAAATCACTGAATTTCTATTGATGGTAGCACTATCTTTCCCATCACTTGGGTTTGCCATCTTGAAATCATCACTGACTTTTCTCTGCTGTGCCCCCATACCCAGGATGCCACAAAACATAAAACAGTTGCCAAGTTTTATCCATCTTTCTTCCACAGTATCTCTTTTGTTGGCCTCTTGCTATCCACGTGCACAGCTTCTACCCTAGTTCTTATTGGCATGTAGGTGATGTAGTAGTGAGAGTGCTTGACTTGGAGTCAGGAAGACCTGAGTTCAAATCCTGCCTGAGTTCAAATCCTACCTCAGTTACTTCCTAGCGATGTGATTCTGGGTAAATTACTCAACCACTACCTCATCTCTAAAATGGAGATAATAATAATAACATCTATCTCACAGAGTTATTGTAAGCTCTAAATGATAAGTGCTTCATAAACCTTAAAGTGTTCTAGAAATGATAACTGCCTTCCTCATGGGCTTTGCCATTGTCTCTAAATTGGTCTCCTTGCTTTAGTGTCTCCCCTATCTCCCTCCTCTACTTTCCTCTTTATTCAATCTTCTTTTTAAAAAAAAATCGGTTCTTTTCCATTACAGTCATTTACAGATTGCTCTTGCTTTAGGAGAGGTCTCTTGCCACAGAATAAAACGATCCAATAAAATTAGCAATATGCTGACCTCATCTGAAAGTACATGAAACATTTCATAGTAAAAAACCACACGCACAAACCCCACCTCTCTACAAAAAAAAAAAAATGAGCAGAAATCAGTTTTCTCTCACTCTCAACCATGAAGGGAAAAGGAAGGGGGAAATTTCTTTGAACAAATCTGTTATCAAACAAAACAAATTCTCCCAATGGCCGTATACAGCAATATCGATGTCTCACCCTGTACCCCAAATCTATCCGTCTCTCTGTAACTGGGAGCACCTTTCCTCGTCGGTCCTCTTGAGTCATGGATGGTCATGGTAGTGATCATGGTTCTTGCAGCTCTCAAAGCTCTCTCTTTATAGTATTGTTGGCGTCGTGTCCATTGCTGTTCTGGCTTTGCTCGTTTCATTCTTTATCAGCCTATAAAAGCCCACAAATGCTCATTTTCATAATATTGACATTATTGTCTGTCTCCCACATTACTCCCCAATGGATATTCCTACAGCAGAGACTTGATCTTGTTACAGGCTCCTTACTGATTCTAGGATAATACAGGAAATCCTCCGTCTGGCTGTCAAAGCCCTCAGTAGTCAGCCTCCTACCTACATTTCCAATTGGGCTTAACTCAGACTCCCATCCGCTTATTTCTCCTTATTTCTCCCCTTCTTGAAATGACTTTGAATTACTTTGTATAGACAGTAAGTGCGTTGCTGTTTTCATCGTACACCCTGCTGTCTCCAAGCTGCTCAAGGCAAGAACAGTTTTTTTTCTCCTCTTTGTATTACACTCTTTAGGCAATTATTTTTTTAAAACCCTGACCCTCCATCTTGGAATCAATACTTTGTATTGGTTCCCAGGCAGAAGGGCGGTAAGGGCTAGGCAATGGAAGTTAAGTGACTTGCCCAAGTTCACATAACTAGGAAATGTCTGAGGTCAGATTTGAACCCAGGACCTCCCATTTCTGGGCCTGATTCTCAATCCACTGAGTATCTTAGTAAATCTTAGTGATCTTCGTAAAAAACTTTTATTTATAAAAAACAATTATTAAATTTTTAAGTGAATTATAATTAAACAGTTCCTCAAGTTTTTTACTTTTTCTTTTTCCCCATCTTTCCATCTTACCTTCCCCTCACCCCCCCATCTTCCTACTCCTCCCTTTTCTTGATTTCCCCAGTCTTTCTGTTCTCTTCTTTAGGCAAGTAGGTGACATAGTGTATAAAGTGCTTTACTTAGAGACGGGGAGACCTGAGTTCAAATCCTGCCTTAGAAAGGTGTCCAATGAGACAAATGTGTGATGCTGAGCAAATTAGTTTCATCTCCTTCATTTGTAAAATGGGGGTATTAACAGTACCTATATCCTTGGGTTGTTGTGGAAAATCAAGTAAGACCTATAAAGCTCCTTGTGAGCCTTAGAGTAGTACATAAATTTTAGTTGTTGTTATTATTATCATCATTGTCATCATCATTATTATTGTTGCCTCCCTGGATCCTTCCTGGCCATTCAGAGCCCTTCTTCCTTTCATTGTAAATCTTTGACTATTGGCATTGACTTCCATGTTGGCCGCAGCACCCAGGTGCTGAGCAGCCAGAACTTTAATGACCACTTCGGATGTGTTTTGCAGCGTCAACGTCGGCGGTGGGAGGGTGGTAGAGACCCGCAGACTTTCCCTTCTACTTCAAAACACATCAGTGGATAAGACAGACATGGCCTCGCTAGCGGGACAGTCTGGCAACATGAAATTATGTATTGGGGTTGGGAGGATGGACTGAATTGGAAAGCGGAGACGGGCCTCGGAGAGTTGTTTAGGCAGGAAGTCTCAGAGATAAACAAGATGATCTCAGAGGATCCCAGCACCCAGGCGGACATTCAGTCCTTGTCTTGTCTTACAGGAGGAAAACTTGGCATTTCTTTGGTCTTCCCAGCCCCATTTTGGGATCTGATACTGAACCTTGTGATCACCTCTCTTGCTATTGTGTATTATTCCAAGGCAAAGAGGTAAATGAAGGTTAGGTGACTTGCCTACAGTCACATAGCTAGTAAGTATCTGAGACTAGATTTGAACCGAAGACCTCCCTTCTCTAAGCCTGGCTCTCTATCCACTGAGCCACTTAGCTGCTCCAACCACATTTCCTACTATTCCCTTTCCTGCCTCCTATGTGCCAGCCAAATTGGCAACTAAGAATGAACAAATATGTGCCTGACATGGGCACAGATCAAATGTCGAGAATAACCACATGAAAGGAAGATAGCCCCTGCCCTCTGGGAGAATATCTTCTCATAGAGGAAGACAGCCCAAAGGGGAGTCACGTTCAGGGAAGGGTGAAGTCTCAGGCATGGCGAGTGGCACAGAACCAGGAGAGAGGTCGTAGGGACGGATAGAAGACGTAGCAAGACTCTCAAGTTAGGCGGGCACCATTTTCTTGGTGGATGGCAGGACTGAATAGGAAACATAGTATGGCCCATGTCTCTCTGATGGGTTAAGTGACCATTCACCCACCAATCAGGACAGCCCCACCCCAGGGCAGAGCCCCAAAGCTGAATGAATAGGACATGGTACTACTAGGACATTCCAGACTACTAGGGAATTCTTGTTCTTGATGTGGATTCATGCTGGCTAAGAGGCATTTGCTCTTCATTTCTGCCTTTCAAAATCCTTTTCTTCCTCCAAAGCTCAGGCAAGGGGCATCCTCTTCCATCAAGCCTTCCCTGATTCCCCCAGCCTCCAAACCCCACTGAAAAAGGGTGTCCTAACCTTCCTCGAATTCATACTTTGTCTCCATCTCTCTTTTGCAACTTTCTCACATCCTTTTTTGTAATGTGTTCATTCTCATACATGTCATATATTCTTTCATAGGAGGTAAGCTCCTTAAGGTAGAGATGGTATTGTCCTAGTTGTATGACTGTGGGCAAGTCACTTAACCCCCATAGCCTAGCCCAGTGATGGGCAAACGTCAGCCCTCGAGCCCCCGGAAATTTTCTGTCCAGCTGCCCGACATTATTCCTAATCTGACAAATACAATGCATAGGATATAATACAACGAGACTTTGAAAGAGTTGCCTTAGAAACAGACTGACAGATGAGCATTTCCTTTCCTTTGGGCCCTCTTTAAGAAGTTTGCCCATCACTGGCCTAGCCCTTACCACCCTTCTGCCTTGGAACTGATGCATAGTATCAATTCTAAGACAAAAGATAAGAGTAGAAAAAAAAAAGATTAGAGATGGTGCCATTTTTAACTTTGTGTCCCCAGTGTCTATCATAATGTCTTGTGAAGGGGCTCCTTAGAAAATGGCTTTTTGTTTTTGTGGTTGAAAAAATAGTTTATTTTCAAAAGCCTATAAATAGGAATCATAAAATAGTGTCAGAGCTGTCCCCGTTTGGCAGTGTGTACCCTACACAAAAATATTTTATATTTAAGGATGTGTAATAAAAAAACAATTCTTACCCATGTGCTTATTAAAAAGCAGTTGGGTTGTATCCAGAGGTCCCCATTCCTCTGCTGGGCTTGGTAATGTGCTAGCACTCTGGAAAACTCTCCAAACTAAAAAAAGAACAGGGTGCCACGGGGCCCTCGAATCCCCTCCCTTGGGCTCTGCCAGTTCTCCGACTCTTGGACTTTCTCAATACTTCCATGATGGCAGGTCTTCTGTGGGTTGACACAGGGGACTTTTAGCTCCCCAGCCATTATGGGATATAGGAGGCCCTTTGGCAGATTGGAAAAAATGCTCCCTTAGGAGCTGGGAGATTCAGATTCTGCTCCTGGCTCCGGCACTCACCAGCTAAGGGACCTCAGGAAAGGGGATGAGCTTCTCTGGGTCTTGATTCTGGGTCATCTGTAAAATAAGGAAGTTGGGCTAAGCGTGAGCTCCCTTCTCACTCTCAAGCCATTCCGTTCCAAAGGATCACATGTGTACAGCTTGGACGCCACAACAGTCAGCCTCTCAGGAAGCCTCTTCTTGGATTTCAGGTGTCTCTGTTAGACGCCTTAGTCTCCTCCGTGCACCCTCAGACCCAACTGTATTGTCCTACTTGCTGTTCCTCACAGATGACCTCTCCCAGCCACTCCTCTGCCCTGGCTGTCCCCTCATGCCCTCTCTACCTCCACCTCCTAGTTTCTCCTGCTTCAAGACTCAGCTTCCCAAGCCCCCCTTCCTAACTAGTTTGCTCCCCGACTGTCTAATATATGACTTCTAATTCAAAGGTCAGAAAGGACCCAGAGATAGTAAAGACTAGTCATGTGTCTAATCAGTGACAGAAAAGGAAAAGAAGAATCCTCAGAGGTGCCCAGTACTTTAAAGCCGGAAAGGACCCCCCACACACCCCAAGACTGACGGATGAAGAAACTCGAGGGGCCACCCAAGGCTGCCCAGCTGGATAATAGCAGAGTCAAGGTTTAGATCCCTGACAGTCTTCCTTTCCTATGGCACAACCGTGCACCATTATTGCACATTCCTCTCACCAGATGATGGGCACCCGTATTGTTTCCAGTGTTGTGGGACCACAGAGAGAATTGCCATGCGTGTAGCTACCTAGGGGACCTTCTTTTCTGCCACTGCCCTCCTTGGAGGATGAACCTAAGAGCATGGGGTTGTTTGGTCTAAGGCAGTGATTCCCAAAGTGGGCGCCACTGCCCCCTGGTGGGTGCTGCAGTGATCCAGGGGGGTGGGGATATTTATCTTTCCTATTAATTGCTATTAAAATTTTTAAAAAATTAGTTTCCAGGGGGCTAAGGAATATTTTTTCTGGAAAGGGGGCAGTAGGACAAAAAAGTTTGGGAACCCCTGGTCTAAGGGTATAAACAGTTGGGTGCCATTTTCTCCATGATTTCAAATGGTTTCCCAGATGGGTAACCCATGACTTAACTCTACTGCTACAGAGTTCCCAAGCCTCGCTGAGGAAGGGAGCAAGAGAAATGTTCTTTTAGTAAAGAGAATAGCATCGCAAGCCAGGGGCTCCGGATTTACAACCTTATTCCCTGCAGCTTGTGCTAAGGGGAGGGATGCCAGAAATCACGAGGCTGGAGATTCCATGGAGGCCAAGGGCTCCTGCTAATTGCTTCAAAACAGACCATATGGCAGAACCTGGGAAGAGCACAAACAGCTTACAAACGAAATTAGCCTCGTTCCGAGGTCTATGGGGAAGGGCCACATGAAACTCATTCTTCATCAGTTCACATTGAAGGGGGGTGTAAATATATGTATATGGGTATTGCATATTAGTCCACATAGAGCTTTCCACCCATACATTCCTATCAGGAAATTTGTGGGAAAAGGATGCGCCTTGAACCTAGACCAAAACAGCTTAGAAGATGCTCTCAAAACAACTTAGTAAAATGATTTCACTTGGGAGTGGGGGAAAGAAACCTCGGGCCTTAGAATGGATCTGGAGAGGCCCCGGGGTGCCAGGGGGCCATTGCTGGGGAACGAGTGGTGTGGGGCCAAGTAGGGGTGGGAGAGCTCACCGGGGCCAAATGTAGTCCCTGGAGGGAGGAAGGGCACCATCTGGTAGCTTCCTAATTTAACTAATTGTTCATGCTACGTTCACTTGTTTTTCTACCTGCTAAGGAGTACACCACCCTCTGAATGTTGGCCCTCTGGGACAAAGGCCCCATCGACCCACCTTAGCTATGGATCTAGTAATCAGTTATTCCTATGTGTCTGTTTCAGTGGACACTTAGAAGCTCATCGAGGAGGGTGTCTCTGTTTTGTTTCTCAGGAAATCGGGAGCTTTGGGGTCCATTCTCGAAGGAGGCTTGACACTTAAAGTTAAATTTAGTTCAATCCCTTATTTTCCAGACCACAATCCCAAGAATTTTTCCTTGACAGAGTGGGAAATAGAAGCATTTTTCATCCTATTCCTAAAGAAGGTTTCTTTTTAGGTCAACAGCACAAGCATCTTCTAAGTATCTCCATCTCCATCCCCAGTGCTTGGGCATTTTTTTTTGTTATTGTTGTTGTTATTTGGTCGTGTCCAACCCTTTGTGACCCCATTTGGGGTTTTCTTGGCAGAGATACTGGAGTAGTTTGTCATTTCCTTCTCCAATGCATTTTCTATATAAGGAAACTGAGGCAAATAAGATTAAGTAACTTGTCTGGGGTCACAGAGCTAGTAAGTATCTGATGATGAATCATGATGATCCATCTGATCATGAAGATGAGTCTTCCTGACTCCAGACCCAGTTCTCCATCCACTGCGCCACCAGCTGCCCTGCGCTTTCATGCAATAAGGACTCAATAAATGTTTGTTAACTCCCTGATAGCCGACTATATTCATTATTCTCAATGTATAAGCATGAGCTATTGCAGTGTGGCCAGCATCCAAAATGTCCAGATTTCTAAATGTCCAAAAATCTAAACAACAAGCCGATTGTCATAGTTTGGCCAAGAAAGATTCGTGGAAGAGATCAGTTTGATCTCTGGCCATTGGAAGTGAAGTAGAAGATGCCGTTTCCTGGCTGCTGGTGGGGCAGGAAACAGAAAGGAAAGAACCCCAGCTTTGGGTCAGAATCTGGGCTTCGAGGATGTTTACTTCTTATTGGCGTTCTCGGCCAAGTGCTTTCACCGTTCTAGACCAGAAGAGGGTGGAACCTGATGTCCTGTATGATCCCTTCCAGATCTTTGCATGGGCCAAGATATAGAATTAGGAATGAGTGGGGCTTGTGCCTAAGGGACCAAAAGGGACTTCTCTGGTTAGATCAGAGGAGCCTTGTTGGACATCCAAAGGGAGGAAGCATCGGATCACTCACCAAGTGGGGAATGAGCTAGTTTGAGGAACTGGGATTTGATCTGATGAGCTGAAAGTAAGGAACTCTTTCCTGATCTTCCCCAACTGCTGAAATGAAAATCATCTTGTAGTTAATTATGTTTATTATTATTGATTTTTTTCTGCTTATTATCCTGTTTCTTATTACTGATTCTCTATTTATTCTGTTTATACTTATAGGCATTCTTGTAAAACTCTCAGCACAGTGCCTGGCACAGAGTGGGTGCTTTTAAGTGTCCCTCCTTTCTCTCTCCCATTCAAATATAAGCTTCTTGCTCCTTGCTATTATCCATTCTTTGGATGTGTATCCCCAGCCACTAGCATAGTGCCTGGCACATAGTAGGTGCTTTAAAATGTCTCTTCTTTCTCTCCCCCATTCAAATATAGACCTCTTGCTCCTATTCCATTCTTTGGATATGTGATATATACCTCTAACTCCTAGCATATACAGGAGGTACCAAATTCCTCACTAAGCGCCTGATTGGATTGCTTTGGGTGGATTGGATTGAGCTATTGAGGGCCTTATAACAGTGGAAAATAACTTAACCTGGAAGGAAGGGAGTTAAAGACCTTTTGATGGGCTCTATCCATTAAGATCTGAAAGTTCAAAATGGTATTAATGAGTCCTGAGGACTCAGTTTACCCATCTATAAGAGGAGGATATTGGACTAGATGGCCTCCGAGGTCTCTCTGATTCTGTGTTGAATAACATGTTAAGTTTGTCTTATGACCAGGTAAGAGACAGGTGAGTAAGAGCGCTGAGTGGGGTAGTCAGACACTAAGCAGGATGGGTCTGCCCATTGCTCTTCTTCCCCCTTTTATAAACTCAATGTACTGAGCTACCCAGCTGCTCCCGGGGCCTCCTTTAGAGCTGGGAATCTTCCAGCTCTGAAATCCACAGGCTCCATCCCAGGCATAAAGGTATGAGATGGAGCACCATAATATGAGGAGCAACCAGGAGGTCTAATGTAGAGGACATGAGAGGGATAGACTCACAACAGCCCCGTGAAGTCAGTGCTATCATCATCGTCCCCATTTTGATCTGAGAAAAATTAAGAGACTTTCCCAGCATCCCTCAGCTAGTAACTGTCTGAAGCTTGATTTGAACTCAGGTCTTCTTGACCCCAAGAGTGTCTGACAAGATAGACTGGAGCCAAATCTGGGAAATGGAGAGTTGTGATAAGGAAAATGTTTGAATACCTTAAAGACCTAGGACATGGGAGCAGTGATGATGGGTAGCTTTGCTCTCATCCCTGAGGGCCCCTGTTAATCCCATCATGATTAGTGGGTATTTCTCCCACAGACTCCCTACATGCCTTGTTTTAATGCACTTAAAGAATCTTTGGAGGCTTTTTCCAGGGGAAAACCACCCCATCCCTTTAGTCAAAAGGCAGCTAAAGCCTGATGACTTTGGCCAAGGGCCTCATTAACCCCTCTGTGACTCTATTTCATTCCTGATAAAATGAGTTACTAACATCTACCCTGCTTACCTTGGAGGGGAAGCTTCATTTTTAATTAATTAATGTATTTGTTTCATTAAAATTCCCAGGTATCTCCCACCCTCCCTCTCCTCCCCATACTCGAGAAGGCATCATTTAACAAAAAGATATCTGTAGAGGGCATCTGGGTAGCTCAGTGGATTGAGAGCCAAGCCTAGAGACGGGAGGTCCTAGGTTCAAATCTGGCCTCAGACACTTCCCAGCTGTGTGATCCTGGGCAAGTCACTTGACCCCCATTGCCTACCCTTACCACTCTTCCACCTATAAGTCAATACACAGAAGTTAAGGGTTTAAAATTTAAAAAAAATTAAAAAAAAAAAGATATCTGTAGCTATAAATGTGCGTCTTGTTATATAAACTTCAGTTTCCAGCTAGAAAGGACCTTGGAGTCCATTTACTCCAACCACCTCTTTTTCATGAATAAACTCAGGCTCAAGAAGTTGAGAGTGAATCTGGGGCAGGATTCGAATTCAGTTCTCCCTGACTCCAAAGCCAGAGTTCTACCCATTGTGCCTCAGTGAAATCACCCAAATTATCTCACATACCTGAAAACGCCTTGTATTTTGCTGAAGAAATTCTCAGGCTATTGTTATCATTAATATTCATGTGTGTGTATACATTTAGGCTCATGCTCTGATGCGAAAATAGCCCAAGCAAAGTCCTGGTGGGCTCCTGAGAAGGAGAGGGATAGGTTGAGAACAGGGTTTGATGAGTCATCGGGTTGCAAAGGGGAGGGAAAAGGCCAATGTTATAATCCAAGCATGGAGAGAAGAGGCCTGAATGGAGCTGTTGGTGATTGGGAACACAAGAGGAAGGAGCCAGTGAAAGGGACATTTGTTACTGGGACAAAAGAATCCAGAAAACGAGAATTGTGAGCCCGAAGACCTACGAGCACAAAGGCAAACTGGAAAGGGGAATCATCCATTTGGAGATGGGCTCCATCTATGTCCTCGTTTATGGAGACTGACCTAATGGAAATACCATTGGCTCAGAGTGAGAGGACCTGGGTTCCGATTCCACTTCTCCCACCGACTACCATAGCTCAGCCTTCTGGCCAGTCAATTAACATTGATGGGCTTCTTTTCTTTCGAATTTCTTTCCAATTTCAAAAATTGAAAAGCAGCACGTTAGAATGAGCTCTGACTCTGGAATCAGAGCCTCTGGGGGTGGCCACCTTTGTGACTTTAGACATCTCACCCTCCCTAGATCTCAGCTCCCTTACCTAGAAGACAAGATGGTTAGATGAGACCCTCCTACAGTCCCTTCCAGCCCCAAATGGGAGACCCTGAAATGAGATTTGTCTTTCTCTTTTACCAAGTACCCTTTTTTGTACTCATTTGTTTTGAGTGTTACCGTGGACAAGTATTCTGCTGATGATGACGATGAACATGATGATGGTGGTGGCTGACATTCATAGAGTGCTTTAAAGGTTGGCAGTGGACTATACAGATGCCACATCATTCAGTCCTCACAACAACCCTGAGTAATCAGTGCTACCATTATCATCCCCATTTTACATTTGAGTAAATAGTCTGAGAAAAAAATAAGAGACTTTCTTTCCCAGGGTCACACAGCTAGTAAGTGCCTGAAGCAGGATTTGAATTCAGATCTCCTTGACTCTAAGTCCACTACCCCACCTAGTTGACTAGAAATACAAGTATGGGGAAGGATGGGAGAGGGGCACATTGTTTCTAAAAGGTTCTTGGGCTCCTACAATGCTACTTAAACCCTGTGATTTGGCCAGACCCCCACCTGGGCAATTCCTTTTGAAATTAGGTATCCAGAGGCTGTAAGAGTAGGGGTAAGGAAGAATCCTGTAGAACAAAGTCCAGTAGAAAGTGTGGCAGGGAGACTTGGGGATGTGAGGAGGAAGATAACTGGCCCAAGAGAGGCTCCAAGGAAATGGGATTCCTGGAGGTGGGAGCTAGGGGCTGTCATGCCCTATGACGAGCAGGACAGTGAAGTAGGGGGTGAGGATGGAGATAGCTGTGGGGAGGAATCACACCCCCTCCCCATGTTGATGCCCTGTGGCAAAGTCCTGTTAGCCAAGGGCTAGTTCCAGCTTTGCTCTTGTCATAGTCATTGTGAGTCTTGAAGGTCTTCCTAAGCAAGGTGGCAGAGGGGAATTCAGCAAGAGGATATGGGCAGTGATAGCCCAGGGCTAAATATGGCTGAATCCAAAGATGATTTTAGTTTTGTCTGACTCTGAACTACTTTCCTGCTTCATAAAGACAAGATTCTGTACTTTAATGGCAGTAGAAAGAAGGGACTTAGAACCAGAGGCTGTAGAATCAGTTCCACCTCTGGTTTTATTAGCTGGCTGACCTTGGACAGCGACCTAACCTCTCCTGGCCTCAGTTTGCTCATCTCTAAATGAGGGGGTTGGTTTACATGGCTTTGGAGGCTCCTTCCAGCTCTCAATCTGTGAATCTATGATCCTTTGCTTTTCATAATCAGAACCAGCCTGAAGCTGCCCCATGTGTGTTTTGAGTATCTCCAAAAGCTGGTTTTCAGAGCTGAAATGGGCACAGCTTGCTCCAACCATGGCCAAAAAAGGTAGATTTGCCAAACCTCCCCATGTGCTGCTGAGATACTCGGGCGATGTGCAGCTGTTCCTCTTCCTGCCTCATTGATTTGGGCTCACAGGGTCAGTGGAGGAAAGAACCCAAAGGACATTATTCCTGAGGAAACAATGGGGCTTGGAAACTGAGAAATGCATCTAGATGCCCATGGGCTCACTCAGGAAAAAAATAAAATCATCTGGCCCCGCAGCAGCAGAACCTTGATTGCATACGTAATAAGTGATGCTAAGTTTGGTGGTAGCTCATCATTTGAAATGCTTGGGATTGTATTTGCCAAGGAAGGAAGGAAGGAAAGGAGGGAGAGAGGGAGGGAGGGGAGAAAGAGAGAGAGAGAGAGAGAGAGAGAGAGAGAGAGAGAGAGAGAGAGAGA
>NC_058132.1:658890601-658922793 GCF_016433145.1 Gracilinanus agilis
GAAAGAAAGAAAGAAAGAAAGAAAGAAAGAAAGAAAGAAAGAAAGAAAGAAAGAAAGAAAGAAAGAAAGAAAGAAAGAAAGAAAGAAAGGAAAGAAAGAAAGAAAGAAAGAAAGAAAGAAAGAAAGTTCAGTGTTTAATAATATATTTGGCACTGGTGTTACAGATGAAGTCAACATCCCTACTGAGACAACTGGCTAATGTTCTCCTTAGACAAAGCACTCAAGAAAGAAGTCAAGGGTACATGAGAATGTTAGGATGGGGTCTCAGAGGCCAGAGGCTGTGGGCTGAATGGAAATCTCGAATGTGGGTGTCATAAAGATGCACGGATCTTGGCTGGCCTTGAGGAACAGGTATTGGCTGAGGTTTTGTGTTTTGTTTTTGTTTTGAGCATTGGTCATTTCTAAATTATCTCTTAGCTTGAGGGTTACAAAATATGGCAGTCAGGAAAGCCCCCCCCTCATTCACAAAATCACAGATCTTAGATATATTCTAATTCTTTTAGTGATAAGTATCTTAGAATATTCAGCAAATAGCCTTAGAATAGGAGTGGTAACGACAATGATAATAATAATAAACAGAGTATATAATATAATAATAAGCATAATATATAATAATAATAATAATGAACAATAATAAAAGAATTATTTATATACTTGGTATACTCAGCAAATAGCTTTAGAATAGGAGTGGTAACAACAATGATAGTAATAATAAACAAAGTATATAATATAATAATAAGCATATTATATAATAATAATGATGATGATGATGATGATGATGATGATGATGAACAATAATAAAAGAATTCTTGGTATACTTGGTATACTCAGCAAATAGCCTTAGAATAGGAGTGGTAACGACAATGATAAGAATAAGAAGAAGAGTAAATATGGCTTCTAGGGCATTTTAGCGTTTGTATAATAATTGGCAAAATACTTTACACACATTCCTCCAATTGCTCCTGACAACAACCCAGAGAGGTGGGTGCCATAATCATCTTCAAAGGAAGGAAACAGAAACTCTTTAAAGGGAAGTGATCTGCCCTGATTCCACATCTACTAAGCTCAATTTTCAAGGTGCGATTTGAACCCAGATCCTCATCCTTTCAAATCTGATAGACTTTCTACTCTGCTGCTTTGCCTTTCAGCAGCTTAAGGTAGAAAGAGAATGAAGCTGTGCTGATTTTCAATATAGATGAAAAGAGAGAAAACTGCCCTCTCGGGTCATTCCCACTTTCAGATTAAATCTTCCAAGTCATGAAATCAAAGGCCTAGTCCTGAACTTTTTTTTCTTAGTGTTTAAACTTCTAGAAAATATTAGGTAACTTTTTCAATAAAGATGTCCAAACACCACCTGTGCCAAACATATCATTATACATTTTCTTTATTTTTTCTTTAAGAAATATTTATCAAATAGCTAGTATTTAACAAAGAGGTATTTCAATTCTTACATTGAGTAGCATAAGGCAGTGGGAAATGTGTTATATATTTGTGATTGATTAAAAAAAAGAATAAATCGATGCCTTTTGAAATGCAGACAGACAGACAGAGAAACAGAGAGACAGAGAGTGTGTCCCAGTGACTTTCCTTCTGTAAGGAACCTTCCTTTGTAAGAAAGAAGTACCACAAATCAATACGCTATCCACGTCTGGCAGCATATGCCTCATTCTGCCCACACAGGCCAGCACCTCTCTGCAGAGAGACAAGATACCCTTCACTATCAGACATGACTGATCCCTGTATTTTTTTAAATATTTTCCCATGGTTACATGTTTCTGATCCCTGTATTGATCAGAGTTCTACACTATTTCTTTGAAAGTCCATTTCAAAGAGCAGCTAGATGGCCCAGTGGATTGAGAGCCAGGCCTAGAGATGGCAGGTCCTGGGTTCTAATCTGCTTTCAGACTAGCTGTATGACCCTGAGAAAATCTCTTAACCCCCATTGCCTAGCCCTTACTGCTCTTCTGCCTTGGAACCAATGTTTAATATCAATTCCAAAACAGATGGTAAGGATTCAAAAAAATAAAAATAGATTTGAAAAATCCTTGTCAATGACCCAGTCCTTAGGCTTGATTTTTATATGCATTTTGATCGGGTTTTCTTTTTTTTACTTTCATTACATAGAATGAAAAATAGACGCACAAGTGACACTGATAAAATCAGCTCAACTTGACATTTTTCATAGATTGCCGTATCTTGGAGGTTTTATAAATTTCAAGAGATCGTGAATTCTGTTTCGTCGAGATTCTCCCAGGTGCTCAGGCTACATTTTTTTTAATGTATTCATACAAAGTTGGAAAGTCATCATTGAAATAAAAAGTCTTCTTATTTATCTCTGCAAGCTTTTAGTTGCTTTTTCAGGGCTCGATGCTACTCTAGAAAGCACTAGGAATAAATCTGTAAAGTCAGCGTTACAATTGTATACGTAACAATAATTACCTTGCTGAATGTAGAGTACGCAGAAAGAGTGAGTAATCCAATTCCCTTCCACTTTGGAGATGTGCCAAAAGGGGGAAAGAGGAATTCTATGAAATGTGGAGAGAAGCAGCCTGCTCGTGTGGGTAGACTCTAGACTCAGAGGCAGGAAGGGCTGGACTCAAATTCTGCCAATGGCAGTGACCAGCCCAGTGACCATGGGCGCCCCAGCAACTCTGTAACGATATATATTTTAGAGGAGTCTCTGATCTGCATGGCCGGAAGAACTTTAGGTTCCAGGAGTGGTCCACCTTGATGACATCAGAGGTTTGGTCCCTCTCTCCATTCCCCACTTGGATTCTGCAGACCTGGGTTTGAATCCCAACTCTGTCTCTTGCTATCTGTATGAACTTGGATAAGTCACTTTGGATAAGCCATTCACATTGGATAAGTCACTTCACTTCTTTGGGATTCCATCACCTCCTCTGTGGAAAGGAAGCGCTTAGGTGAGATAGTCTCCTTCTCTAACTCTGAGATGGTAAGAAAGCAGCCCCAGGAGCTGGCCATTGCCCAAGTGCTGGCAGGTCTCTTCTTAGCCCTGCCGAGCTGTGTGACGTTGGTCAAACAATTGGATCTCTGGGGTTCCCAGTTTCTTCTTCAAGAAAATAAGGACTAGATAATGCCAAAAGTTCCTTCCAGTGTTTCTCATTCTTTGATCTGTGACTGTGATTTTGTGACATGATGTGGTGACCACCAGCTTGTACCCTTCCCTGAATTCAGAAAGGATGCCATGCCCAGCTACAGAGAATGGAGAGCCAAGATCTCAGAGCTGCTCTCCATCCAGGATCCCTTCTGTCTCACAATGATCGCTTTCCTTTGCCTGTATTTCTTAGGCTTTTGGGTTGGCCACATTCCACAGGGGAAAGGAAAGATGTTGTAAACACCCAAATCATCTCCATCTAATTTCTACAACCTGTTTCCTGCCCAATCTGTCTTTCTTTCCCTTCAAAGCATAGAGCACACATACAAAGCAAATTCAAACGTCTTAAATAGAATCATGATAATAGCCAGCATTTATAGAGCACTCCAAGATTTACAGAGAACTTCCAGTACATTACCTCATTTGATCCTGAAAACAACTCTGAAAAGGAAGATGCTATTGTTATTATTATTATTCTAATTTTACAGATGAAGATACTGAGACTGAGTGAGGTTAAATGACTTGACCAGGGTCACCCAGCTAATAAATGCCAGGAACAAGATTCAAACTCAGGTCTTCCTGACTCCAAGTCCACTGCTCTACTCACTTAGCCACCTAATGTTTACAAGAGCAGAACCAACTGGGAAAAAATAGCTAAAGTATTTCTCAGACCTTAAAGTGCTCTATATTCTAATTAGTCACCTTTTCCTATGACCCCAAACTTCCAAAATCAGGCTAGGTGCTGAAGAGAGATGGGGAAGCATATTGGGCCTTCAGTAGGATGGCAAAAGTGCCTGACATGCTTTAGGCACTTAATGAATGCATGTTCATTGATTGATTGTTTGAAGCAGAGAATGTTGGGGCAGGGCAAAGGGGTTGACATGCATATACAAGAAAGATGGTGGCATGGAAATGGAATTAGATTTGGAGTCAGAAGACCTGGTTAAATTCTGGCTTCATCATTTGTGTCTGTGTGACCTTAACTGTTCCAAGCCTCAGTTTCCTCCTCTGTAAAATGAGGGCATTAGTCTAGATGACCTCTGGGGTCCCTTCCTGATCTAGATCTATAGTTCCATGTCATTGATACGAAGACTTCTTAGTCTGAATTTGCTTAGACTAGAGGATTTCTCAAAATCCCATCAATCAATCAGCAAACATTTATTGAGTATCTACTATGTGCCAGACACTGTTGTGAGTGCTGGAGATAAAAAGGAAGGTAAAAATGAAAATAGCCCCTGCCTTCAAGGAGTTTGTCTCCTACTGGGGAAGCCAGGCACAAGCAGGATATGGACAACACACAGAAGGAACGCAATCGGATATAGGAAGATGCTAGCACGTGGGGGGACAGGGAAAGATTTTCTGCAGAACAGTCGTGTCCTCTCCTTCCCAAGTCTGGGTCAAGATAATGACAGAGATTCCAGAGAAATGATGAAAGGACACAGAAAAATGAAATCTGATTGCAGAGGGGAGAACAAGCCCAGGGCACCAAGCCAAGAGCACCTCATGTTTCACATCAGCTTCTCTTGAACATTTCGGCCACCTTTGTTATGGGTGGGCCACGTGGGCACGATTCCCGTCTAGCGTTACAACCCTAAGAAACTTAGCAGTGCGGTTGGTCAGGGCTGGTGGGAATGGGCTGTGCACTTATCAGTACCTTTGGTTCTCGTCCCAAAATTCTAGGCACAGAAAAACGAGAGAGAATCCATCAGGCAGAAGTTGGCGCTTGGGAGTTTCTTTGATGATGGCCCAGGAATTTATACCAGCTGCAGCAAAAGTGGGAAACCCAGCCTTTCATCCCGGTGAGTGAACAGCTCCTTGGAGTCATTGTCTTTGATCCATGTGTTTGCACATGCCCACACGCCTAACGGCTTCTTACATCTGCCTAGTGTTGGACTCGGACAAAATATGTCTGAAGTTGGAAACGCTTGGGGTGATGGTATCCTTAGGGCGGCCATCTCGATCCGAGCTCGTTCACTGGGGCGCTGGCTTCTTTCTCTTTTGATTTTCCAGTGGCCAAGTTGTCTGAGGTCAGCTTTCTATCGTGCATTTTCTCTAGACCCATTTCAGTTATGATTTAGTATTTGCCAGGATGGAACCAAGCCATCCCCAATGTGGCAGCCCACCAACATTTCCATTAAGCCCTTCCAGAGCTGCCAGCATCATCCATGCGATGCTGTGGATGGCAGGAAATGAAGGGGATTCTAAGAACCCCACTCCAGGCTCCCAGTTACACCACAATTCTCATTCTCACTGGTCCACTGGCTGATTTTCTTGAAGGATCGCTTGAATTTATTTTAGATTCGAAGGCCTATTATTTTGCGAAACTTGCATTTGGCACCAAAATCTCCATGATGGCTTGAGCCCACTGTAATTTGCATGAATACTCAATCTTTTGTTCCTCCCTTTGGGATTTTTTTTAAGATTGTTACTTTTAGACAGCTTTGTCAATATGCCGTGTTGCGCAGTATTTTTGCCAAATGATGTTCCGTATTTTAAACAAAGATCATAGAGCCACAAATCTAGACTTGGTCCCCTAGTCCAGTCTCCTCCTTTTACAGATGAAGAAATGGTGGCCATGGGAATGTAAGTGGCTTGCCCAAGGACACCCAAGTAGGAAGTGTCAGAGATGGGATTTGAACCTAGAACCTCTGACTCCAGGTTTAATCTGTTAGCAGTAGTGATGAAGTACTACACTCACCTTGAGTTTCTAGATCCCTCTTCAACTTAGAAACTGTCCTTTTCCCTCCAAGGTCTTCATCAAGAAAAGTAAAATGGATCTTGATCAATGACACATGTAAAACCCAGTAGAATTGTGCATTGGCTACAGGAGGGGAGTGGGAGGAGAGGAGGGAAAGAACATGAATCATGTAACCATGGAAAAATATCCTTAATTAATTAACTAGTGTTTTAAAAAGGAAAAAGAAAATGTTCTTAATGACCAGAAGTCATTATGAGCTAATTCTGCCATTTGGGGAACAAACTGGTGCAAGATGCTATAATGGAAAAATCTCTGGAGTCAGGAGACGAGTTCTGGATCATCTCTTTAGAACTGTCATAACTTTAGGCTTTATCTTCAGTCTCTTTGGGCTTCAGTTTCCCCATTTGCAAAATGAGTAGATGGGTCTTTTCTAATTCTTACATTCCACAATTCTATGAGAGCCATGATGTAATAATGATAGATTCTTGATTTCATCAGTGAGGGCACTGATTCCACCAAAACAGATCTCATCTCATCCTCCCTGTCTTCTCCCTGGCTTTCCATGGAAGAGGATAACAATAATGAAATGGCATTTGCAGAGTTTTTAAAGTGCTTCAAAAAGGTTGAGCCTCAGCTCTGAGGTATCACCTCACACCTAGCAGATTGGCTAAAATGAGAGAAGGGGAGAGTAATGAATGCTGGAGGGGATGTGGCAAAATTGGGACATTAATGCATTGCTGGTGGAGTTGTGAACTGATCCAACCATTCTGGCTGGCAATTTGGAATCATGCTCAAAGGGCTATAAAAGAATGCCTGCCCTTTGATCCAGCCATACCATTGCTGGGTCTGTACCCCAAAGAGATCATAGATAAACAGACTTGTACGAAAATATTTCTAGCTGCGCTTTTTGTGGTGGCAACAAACTAGAAAAGGAGGGGATGTCCTTCAATTGGGGAATGGCTGAACAAACTGTGGTATATGCGGGTGATGGAATACTATTGTGCTAAAAGGAATAACAAACTGGAGGAGTTCCAGGCGAACTGGAGAGACCTCTGGGAACTGATGCAGAGCGAAAGGAGCAGAGCCAGAAGAACTCTATACACAGAGACTGATATACTGTGGTAAAATCGAATGTAATGGACCTCTGTACCAGCAGCAATACAATGACCCAGGACAGCTCTGAGGGATTTATGGTAAAGATGCTACCCACATTCAGAGGAAGAACTTCAGGAGAGGAAACATATAAGAAAAACAACTGCTTGAACGCATGGGTCGGGGTGGACATGACTGAGGGTGTAGACTCGAAACTACCACACCAATGCAACTACCAACAATTTGGAAATTGGTCTTGATCAAGGACACATGACAAAACTAGTGGAAATGTGCATCGGCCATGGGTGGGGGGGATGCGGGGGGTGAAGGGGAAAGTAGGAGCATGAATCATGTAACCATGTTAAAAATGAATATTAATAAATGTTTAAAAAAAAAAAAAGGTTGAGCCTCCCAGCAATCTCAGATCTCCCCAGTGTGCTGAAGATGTTCCTCCAAGTCTTTAAGTTTTCTTGAATACTGGTATGATACTTGAATGCCCCATTCTGCACTGGTGATAAAAACAAAAAACAAACAAAAAAAACATCTCCTTTTCTGGTCATCCATGTCTTTATTGATGTTCTCTTATATTCAAGAGGCATCAAGAGGGGCCAGCGGCTGTTTTGGACTGGGAGGCAGGAAGACTTGAATTCAAATTCTTTTTTAATTTATTTTAAAAATATTTTTCCATGATTCCATGATTCATTGTCTTTCTCTCCCTCTTCCCTTCCTGCTCTCAGAGCCAACAAGCAATTCCACTGGGTTTTACAAATGTTGTCATTTGATAGCTATTTCCAAATTATTTATTTTTGGCATAGAATGATTTTTTAAGGCCTAAACCCCAAACCGCATACCCACATATACATGTGATAAATTATGTCATTTGTTTTGCTTTTACTTTTCTACTCCCACAGTTCTTTCTCTCAATGTAGATAGCATTCTTTTAGATAAGTCCTTCGGGAGTGTCCTGGCTTGTTGCATTGCTACTAGTAGCAAAGTCCATTACATTGGATTGTTCCAATTGGCTTCACTTTCTGTGTTCTCCTGGTTCTGCTCATTTCACTCTGCATCAGTAAACTGAGGTTCTCCCAGTTCACATGGAATTCCTCCAGTTCATCATTCCTTACAGCACAATAGTATTCCATCACCATCAGATACTACAAATTTGTTCAGCCATTCCCCAATCGAGGGACACGCCCTCATTTTCTAATTTTTTGTCACAAAAAAGATCTTTGTGGTGGCAAAAAATTGAATTCAAATTATGCCTCAGACTTTTACCACCTGTGCAACCCTAGTTAAATAATTTAATTCCTCTCAGCTTCAACTTCTCCATAGTAAAAAGGAGATAAGTGTTGTTTCTCCCACAAAGAGTTGTTGTGAAGATCAAATGAGAAAACATATGTAAAGTGCTTTCCAAACCTTAAAACATTATATAACTACTAGTTATAATCATCATCATAATAGTTAACTGGCTTTAAGGTTGGCAGAGCGCTTTACAAATATTCTCTCATTTGGAGAGTTTCTAAATTAAAGGTAATTTGGAAATTCAAGATGAACCTAAATATCTCATCATCATCATTAGCTATCATTTGTCACTTGTATTATGCTTCAAGCAACCTACACTTTTTATTCCAAAGGGGGGAAAGTAGTATAGTATCCCTAGCTATGCAGATTGTAGTTGGGCAGAGCCATAATTAAGAATTTGGGCTCTAGGGCCAAATTCACCAAAGTTCTCCAAGACCACATCAGATCAACCTGTCCCCATGTGTCTTTGGATCACCACATTTGGTTTTTCTGAGATTGTGAATGTGGTACAATTTGCAGCTGTAGAATATTACCAGGAAAATGTTGATATTTTTAAAAATTGAATTTTTATAGCAAAAAGTGATCTGTAATTTTCCAGATAGAATCTAGCACACTTTTCTAGGGCAGCTAGGTGATGCAGTGAATGGGGTATTGGTTTAGAGTCGGGAAGATTATCTTCCTGAGTGCTAATCTGGCCTCAGATACTTACTAGCTATGTGACATTAGATAAATCACATTATCCTCCTTGCCTCAATTTCCTCATCTGTACAATGAGCTACAGAAGGAAATGGCAAATGACTCCAGTAACCTTGCCAATAAGACCCCAGATGAGGTCACAATGAGTCAGATGCAGCTACTGAACAGCAGCGTCATTCATCTATGATTCCTATGCCAGAAAATTATACTGTACTGATGTAGTAATTCAACCAAGCACTGTGATCTGGATTCTGTACATTAGTTATCCACTTGGTTTTTAGTGTGTATACTATTAGGCTAGTCTCTCACATGGCCATTGGTCACAAAGAGGAGGTCCTATAGATTCAATCAGGGGTCCAGCATCAGCAAACAAGGCATAAGAGAAGTGTCATGGCTCCTTTGAGAATTCCATTTCTATCTTTACTTCCCACAGAAGTGCCTCTGTGACTCTGGAAAATACCTTTGGCAAGTGGGTGTCTCTCTGTCTTACATTTTTCCTGATATGGACAGTCAGACAATCTCTGAATTCTAACTCGGGTCAGATTTATGATATCATAAGCCTGGGAGAGACATCTTACTGAAGGAGAAGCTTGCATTTAGTTTTTCCAAGTTAAATGATTTTACTAAACCACAAAGACTAAACACAATGAGACCTTTCAATCCCTACACTTCCAATCACATAAAGATGTGGTCTACCTGTTTCTTTCTCATTCCTTCATTAAGGATACTGTTGATAAATACTCAGACCTCTCTCACAGAGACTTTGTGAACATAAGAGACTAGGTAGATGAATTAGCAGTTGCTGACATCTTCTTATTCATCTCTCTTTTTGGTTTAATACCATTCATGATCGGTTCCATTCTTTTGGAATCTTCACCTCTTTGAAATAGATTAAAAATAAATCCCCAACAGCCCCCAAAATGGTCACCTCTAAAACAACTTCTTTCTGTGTATTCCGTGAAGTCCAACTACTCTTCCAAATGTCATCTTCGTGTACCATTCCAAAGACAGAAATGCTAGAGTTCAAAAGTAGTTGTCATCTGGCCATCATGGATGATGAGGCCAGATAATGATTAAAAAGCCTAGCAGATAGCTTTGTTTCAAAATCTCTTGTCATTTATTCCTAGAGTTCAAATGGTAGGAAACCTGAGGGATCATGTAATCTAGTCCTTTCATTTTGTAGTTGAGAGCCAGAGAGGGAAAGTTATTTGCCCAAGGCCATCCAATGGAAGTTTTCGGTTATGACCCCAGATCTTCTGATTTCAAACCCAGTGTACACAACAGGTATTAAGAAGAAACCAGCCTCTCAGGATTGTTTTGGATAAAATGTCCCATAGTCTGGGTTATTTATCTACTTTCTGGAAGCAGGGTTTAATTATACTCCCACCATCCACCAACCAAACCTATCATAGACTGTCTGATGCCCCCTTAGACAATCCAACAAGGTTATTACCTTCAAGAGTGTATCATTACCTCTTCATTGGTTCATCGTGTCAAAGCTATGACACAACTGTAAAGAATTTAGGATGATCTTATGCTCTTCTTAAATGTTTTCATCTCAACTCTGGAGTTAGAAAGATAGTACATGACATAGTGAATTAAAGAGAGAGCTTGTCTTTGGAGTCAAGTCCTGCCTCTGACTCCTGCTGGCTGGGTGACCCTTAACGTCTCCATCCAGGTAACTTTCTAAGACTTTGAGTTGCAGAGTGGGCACCAACTTGCATTGGTGAAAGGAGTTTCTTCATTTGGGAGCTCCTTACACCAATAAGATCACAAGCTTACGAATTCTAGATGAAGATGGTCTTTGGTATCACCATTCAACAGCTAATTCGTGAGCAACTTCTAAAGACTAAGTGGTTTTTTCCTTGAGTCTGTGAAGGATGGATATGAGAGACTATAAGACGCTGGGATGATTTGAAACATTTTCATCTAAACCTGAGGGGTCCTGACTCAGGAGAGATTTCGAGAAGAAATCAGCCTCTTGGAGTCTCATTCTGGGTTATCTCTCCTGAAATTATTTCTACCCTCCAGAAGCAGTGCTTAATTACATTCCCACCATCTCCCAACCAAACCCACCAAAGACTGTCTCATGGCCCTCTTAGATCATCCAGCAAAGTTATTTCCTTTAAGGGTGTATCATTAGTTCCCCGTTGGTTCTTTGCATTGAACTACGACACAACTGCAAAGATTGTAAGGGCTTCTTATTCTCTAGGGCCATTAGTAATTAGGCAGAATTGCATTCAAAGAATATGTTATGGTTAATAAACCCCCAATGGTAATCCCTGGGCTCCTCCATATTTATATGTAATTCGTCTACCTTATGGGTATACGGTAAGCATTTTAAGGAATATTAACACTTTTAGCTCATGTTGAGGCAAAACCTGGAAAATACATTAATGCACAATATTATTGGATTTCTCCCCAAAGGCCTAGAAGAGCTCAGTGGAAACTTGAAGCTTTGTATGAGTCAGGATAACCCATGTGTAAACACACACACACACACACACACACACACACACACACACATCACTATATTGAAGGCAATAAACAGTTTATGCTTTATTATAACAAGACAAAGAAATGAATGGTCAAGAAATTGATGAGTTACTTGGATCTCTCTGGGACACTTTCTTCATCTGTAAAATGAGTGGGTTAGATCAAAACAATGATTCTAAAACTTTTTGGTCTAAATGCCCCTTTACTCCTTTAAAAATTGTGGAACCCCCCCCAAAAGAAAGGAGTTTTTGTTTATGTGGGTTATATGCGTCATATTAAAAATTAAAATGCCGTTCTATTGTTATGAAAGGGGTCTGGGGGACACTCAGGAGTCCCCAGACCATACTTTGAGAGGCGTGGAATCAAAGGATTGTCAAAGGTCCTTTCTTCATCCAAGATGTGGCCGTTCTTCTGATGAAATCACTGAACCGAATGCTCAAGTTCCAATGGAAAAGAAGTATATTCTCCTGGAGAGTAGCTTGAGCAAGATTTCTGAGGATAGCCTGGTATTGTGTTTTTTTTTTTTAATTTTGCATTCCAAGAGCAAGGTTCATTTTAACTTTGCTTTAAAAATTACTATTGGTAGCATTTGTTTTGATGTCACCTTTACTTCCTCTCTCCCAGCCAGACTCTGATTTTGTTGTTTTTTTAAACCCTTATCTTCTGTCTTAAAATCAATACTAAGGATCTGTTCCAAAGCAAAAGATCAGCAAGGGCTAGACAAATGGGGTTAAGTGACTTGCCCAGCTATGAAGTATCTGAGGTCATATTTGAATCCAGGACCTCCTATCTCCACGCCTGGCTCTCTTTCCACTGAGCCACCCAGCTGCCCCAACCATATTTACTATTCTCTTTCCTACTTCCTATATGTCTTATCTTATTTTTTTAAAAAAAACTTTACCTTCTGTATTAAAATTGACACTAAATATTGGTACCAAGGCAGAAGATCAGGAAGGGCTAGGCAATTTGGGGTTAAGTGACTTTCCCAGGGTCACACAACCAGGAAGAATCTGAAGCCAAGAGCCTTATAACAAAGCATTTAAAAAGCAGCTCAAAGCAAAAGTAACCAATGCAGTCATCGAGGACACCCGGATAGGTAGCACTCGGGATCCACAGCTCCTCGAGTCTACAAGGAAAGAAGAGGCTCGTTTCCTTGTCTCGTCTGTAGATCCAAGCTTGGTCATTAAAATTATGCAATATTCTATTCTGATTTCTATTGTTGGCATCCTGCTGTATATTTTCCCCTTGTTTTGATTACTTCACTCTGGTGTTTATATAAATTGCATTGGCGGCTGTAATTAGACTTTGCATCTACTATAAAAATCACATTTGAGCAGCATCAGGACCATAGAGAAAGGAGATTTCAGTTGTTTCTCTCAGTTCCCAGTCTGGAGTGCCATCTTGGTTGGTTCTGTGACCACTGGACTCTCTGGGAGGTTGTGGGCTCATGCAATTGTCTTTCTGTCTAGTCTAACAAGTTGTATAGTAGAAGTGGGCCTTGGACAGCTCCCAATGCGTGAGGGATAGGCACCAACCACAATTCTTTGCCTATACACCTTCCTGGCTGCTCACTGAAAGGGAGCAAATACAGGTGGTGCTTCAAAAAATTCAAAAAACAATTCAATGAATGCTCTGAGCCAGACTTTTCTTTAAATTGATGCTCTGACCTTCATCGTGTTTTTCCTCTTCTTTTATTTAAACTCTTACATCCATCTTAGACTCAATACTGTGTATTCCAAGACAGAAGAGTAGTATGGGCTGGGCAATAGGAGGATAAGTGACTTGCCCAGGGTCACACAGCTAGAAAGTATCTGAGTCCAAATTTGAACCCAGGACCTCCTAGTCTCAAGCCTGGCTCTCAATCCATTGAGTCACCTACCTGCCTCCTTTCTACTTAAAAAAAAAAAAAAAAGTCAACAGAATTTTTTAAAAGCCAAATATCATTAAAGGAAAACACCAAAATAGGTCTCTACAAATCAGAAAAGTGGGCATGGTGTTTGGAGAAAGGCTGTACCCCAAGTGTCAAGTCCTGCCCTTGACAGCACTATGCTCCTCCCTTATCACACTCCTCAACCTAGTGTGTCCATTGATCAGGCAACTCACTGAGACCATAAGTGGCGGAGGACAGAGGACATGCTGATGAGCATTAGAAGAGGAAGTTTCTTTCCTGTTTGCTCTGTATGCCAATGAAATTGCAACCTGCTTTAAAAAAAGAACTATTATATTTGTTATATTCTTTTTTTATAAATATATATGTTTATATATATTTTTATAAATTTATATATTTTATATGAATTTATAAATATATAAATATATAAAGAATATATGTATATTCTTTACCTTCTGCCTTAGAATCAATATTAAGTATTGGTTATAAGGCAGAAGTGTGGTAAGGGTTAATCAAGTGGAATTGAGTGACTTGCCCAGGGTCACACAACTAGGAAATGTCTGAGGTCAGATCTGAAGCCAGGACACCCCACCTCTAGTTATAGTCTTTTTTTTTTTTTTAATTCTAGCATGACTTTCTATACTTCTGTTTATCCTTTTGTTATCCTAGAGGATGGAAACTTGCTTTTAGTACTAAAATAAAAGACGGGATGAGCTTTTACAATATAAACATGGAAGTTTTGCTTTATATTCTGGGTCTGTGACATCTGGGAGGAAATAAACGCTAGCAAGAAGCCCCTTTAACTCGTAAGATTCCGTCCTCTCTTGTCTTCTCTCACTCCACCCCTTGTACGTGTCAGGCATCTTTTCTCATAAAGGGTAAATGTAATTAATGGGGTTGTATTCTGAGAAGAGGAAGCATTGCGATTCTCCAGGCACAGGGGTGATTGTCAATAAGAGAGATTCCCCCAGGGATCTGGGGTGTGTTTCGCAGCTGCTTTGGAAAGGATCACAGCTTACATGGCACAACAATTCTAATATCTCCAAATCCAGACTCCCAAGTCTTTTTTGTCCTTTTCTGGAACCAGAGTATACAAGCAGAATACCAAATATTTAAAGGAAAATTTTAAAAAAAAAAAGATAATTGTCCTGAAAAGTCCTTTTTTGATTCTTTGGATAGAGACTTTTAGTAGCAGGTTCCTGGGGTGGTGGGGGTCTGCCTCTGAGGTATGTAGATAAAAATAAGCCTAAACCTCCATAGCTCTAATTAATCACATATGGGAGAGCAAATCAGACCAAAGTAATTTTGGAGAGAGAAAATGATTTCTTTTTGGTATCAGCATTAAGGTATGTGAAATCCCCTATAATGAATGGGGCCAGAATGGATGGTTCTTGATCTACTCTGAGTAGAGCGTGGAAAAATTATCTTTGTTTCCAAGCCATAGTATCGACTTTGTGTAGCAGACCATGGAAAGAAGAGAATGCTCTTCTTGTAGAGCTTCTCTAGTAGCCCCACATAGAACCTTTGGGAACTTGTCATTGTATTATTAATACAATTAGTTTCCTAAATTAAGGAGTAAACTCGAGTTACATCCAAATGGTCACATGGTCTGAATTCATGAGAGCTGACTGAATACCTTTATTTGAAAAATCATGATTATGAAGCTGTTACCTGTCCAGATGTCCGAGGACTACCCCCTGATGCTCTCAGTTATTACCCTTTTGAAGGATAACTTTGGTGAGGAAAGAAAAGAAGAAATAGAAGGAATTAAATGTGATCAAAACCAATTGAATTATGAAAAGTAATTTTATTCCTTTTCCAGACCTGAGAGAAAAGCAAATTGCTATTAGGGTGCCTTCCTTTGTCTAATAAAGCAATGTCACTGGCCCCAGTTTAATTATGTACAATTAATTTTGGGCGAGCTCATTCTGACATGCAGTTAGCAGCTGGACCCCTACTTGTGATTTTTTTTCTTTCTGGTCACCCAGGAGGATTAAATTGCCTGCATTTATTATAAGGGAGTGGGAAGTAGAGAGGAAAAGGCCAAAGGGCTGCTTTTTATATTTTTAATGGCTACACTGGATAGGAGAATGTTAATTAAAGTATCTTCTAAGAGGTAGTCATATTTTAAAATGAAGATGCATCATCAGTGGGTGGCCCTGGGGATTTTATTGCCAGAGCCCCTATTCTCATTGTGTGTTCCAGCCAATGGAAAGAAAGCAGCATCCTTTAATGTTTAGCTATTGTAGTTTCATCCATCCATCCATCAGGATTGGGAGAAAACCCAATAACAACATTTATTTAGCTCTTTAATGTTTGCAAAAGAGAAGGAAACTAGTGATAGTGGAAGAGAATCAGTCAAGTCAAGGAGCATTTTTTGAGCATTTGCAGGTGCCAAGCACTGTGCTAAGAGCAGGGGATACAAAGGCAAAAGAAAGACCCTGCCCTCAAGGAGCTCATGGAGACAACATGCAAAAAAACTAGATCCAAGCAAAATCAAAACAGGATAAATTGAAGACAGTCATAGAGGGACAGCCCTAGAATTGTGGAGATCAAGAAAGACTTCTTGTAGAAGGTGGGATTTTAGCTGGGAATTGAAGGAAGCCAAGTTAGGGTTAGATTTGGCCGTGATCAAGTCTGATCTCTGTCATAGAACTGTCAATTTCTCGGTGCCCCAAAACAACTCTCAAAATAGTTTAGAAGGGAGCATCTAGATTGAGGGCCAGGCCTAGAGGCTGGAGGTTCTGGGTTCAAATGTAACCTCAGACACTTCCTAGCTGTGTGACCCTGGGCAAGTCACTTAACCCCTTTGTCCAGCCCTTACTCTTCTTCTGCCTTGGAACCAATACATAATATTGATTCTAACACAGAAGATAAGAGTTTTTAAATTTTTAAAAGTGTAGAGCTATCAGCAATCTGCACTAGTAGAGGGAGTTTCCCCATGGGGAGCACCCTAAGATTGGAAGGAGGCAGGGGTGCTGCTAAGTTAGATTCCGTGACCTTCCAGCTCTGATTCTAAGGGTTGTCCCATGATCCATTCAAAAACCCTTCAAGGTGGGTGATTTTGTTATCTCCTTTTTACAGTGGGATAACAGACACAAAGCTAGTAAGTATGAAAGCCATGATCCAGATCCAGAACTCTTGCCATTGTACCATCTTCCCTCTAAAACCAAGAGTTCTTACTCTTTTTTTGTGCCCTTTGACGGTCTGGTGAAGCCTATGGTCCCTTTCACAGAAGAATGTTTTTAAACAAAAACTCATCAAATTACAAAGAAATGAATTCTATTAAAATATATTTATCAGGGGCAGCTGGGTAGCTCAGTGGATTGAGAGCCAGGCCTAGAGATGGGAGGTCCTAGGTTCAAATCCGGCCTCAGACACTTCCCAGCTGTGTGACCCTGGGCAAGTCACTTGACCCCCATTGCCTACCCTTACCACTCTTCCACCTATAAGTCAATACACAGAAGTTAAGGGTTTAAAATAAATATATATATATATATATATCACAATTTTTTTAAGTCTGTGGCCCCCCAGGTTAAGATCCCCAGCTCCAAATAAAGGCAATACCTTATTGACAATAGGTCAGTCCAGGCTTATATGCAGGGCAATCAGTAATTGTGTCCAAGACTGCCAGGAAAACCTCAGGCTCACTTTTATTTTTAGTTAAAACACAGGAGACTCCTCGGATGTTAAAAATCCCTGAAATATATTCAAATGGGAGAGGGAATCTATCTATATTGTCTCAATGAATGGGCCAGTCAAAGCCCCCAGAGACACAAAGAGACAAATGTTCAAATTAGCTTATGACATGGTATATTAATGACAGGAAAATGTACTCTGGGAGGTGTCTAAATGGCTGCCCCCAAGATCAATCAAGCCATCCAAACAGCACTCATTTATTAAGCACCAGATACTGTCCCAATTACTAGGGACACAAGTACAGAGGCAAAATAGCCCCTACCCATCAGGAAGCTTATACTCTAACAAGGGAAATGAATAATATGCACATATATAGTTGTAGAAAAATACAGATCAAATTAAGATTACATAATGAGAGGGATGGCTAATGGAACAAGGAAAGTCTCTTGTAAAAAGTGGCATTTGATCTTAGTCATGGAAGAAACCAATGACTACAAAAGGTGAAGTGCCTATGTGACCCTGGGCAAGTCACTTAACCCCTATTGCCTAGCCTTTACCACTTTTCTGCCTTGAAATGTATATTCCAGCACAACCAATGGCAAATATTTCACTATGACCATTGGTAGTGAAAAGGCAAGGAGATGAGAGAGCAGTGCAGAGAATGAGGAATGGAAAAAAGGACAGTTAGGTTGGGAAGGGGTATGTTGGTTGGTTGGTGGGTTGTTGTCCTTTATATGGAGAAATACCAAAATGACCTCATTGGAGATGACTTTTGACTCTTGAATAAATTGAATTTAAGAGATTCAGAGTTGCACAAAGTCATCAGCCTCATTCTCTCTTCCAGAGTCATTGAAATCCAGTGACAAGACAAAAGTCAAGACAACTGGTGATGACTCAGGATATAGAGAAGAGCTTGGAATATCAAACCCAGAAGCTTATATGTGATACTAGAGGAAGTAGGGAGCCACTGGAGTTTATTGAGTAGAGGTCATACCTGCCCTTTTTCAGATGTGTGGAGGAGGGATTGGAGTAGATGAGAAGGCTATAATAAGTTTGGAGGGAGTTGATAAGTCCCTGAAGTAGGGATGTGGCTGCAGAAATAGAGAAGGGGAGATATACAAGAGATGTGGCAACATCAGGAATATAAAAATTTGGCAAATGATTGGATATGTGATGTAAATTTGAAATTGGGGTTCTTCATGACTAAAAGGATGATGGTGCCCTCCATAGAAAAGGGAAAGTTTAGAAGAGGGGTGACTCAAAGAGCCTTTGTCTAATGAGTTCTGTTCTGGGCATGTTGAAATTTGAGGTGCTATAGGTGGCACAGTGGAAATAGCACTGAGTGTGGAGTTGGGAAGATCAGGGTTCAAATCCAGCCTCAAACACTTAGCTTACTAGTGGTATGATCCTGAGTCAGTCACTTAACTTGTTTGCCTCAGTTTCCTCATCTGTCAAATGAGCTGGATATAGAAATGGCAAACCTTTCTATTATCTTTGCCAAGAAAATCCCAAATAGAGTCATGAGGAGTATGAAATGACTGAACAACAACACATAAAAGGATGATGCTTCTTTCCTGGTACCAGAAACTTTAATCAAATAGAGAATTACCCAGCATGCTCTCTAACACTAACCCCATTCTCCTTTTTTTATTTTTAAAGAAAATTCTGACTGTGCAAAGCCTTTCCCACATTAGCATTCTGCAATTCCAAGGGTAATCATGTATGAGTGCTTGTTAGTGATGGAAATGAACTCGGGCATAAAACAGCTGAGTAGTCACAGCCCTCCAGAGGACCATAAGGAAGGCATGAGAGCTGATGCTCCATAAATGAAAAGCTTTTGTCCTTTCCAAACTTTCATAATTATTCTAAAAAGTGGCTTCTGTGGTGGTGATGGAGCCAAAGCTGGCAAGCAATGGGAAGCACAACCAGCTTGTTTTTTGAGCAATTAGAGTGTTGTATGGCCAATTCCCTAGATTACCAGCATCACTAACCCATGCATGGGTCCAGAATGCAGGCTTTGATTCTTACTCCAAAAAATGAACAAGAGGACAAAAGGATCCTGGGCACCACAGGGGCCAAGATCTAGAGCAGGAAGGGACCTCGGAGGTCATAGTGCCCATCTTTTCAGTTTACAATTGGAGAAACTGAGGTCCATGGAAATTAAGTGTCTTCCTGAGATCAGAGTGAGAAGACATCAGAGGCAGGATTTGAGCCTGAGTCCTCTGACTCCAGAACTAGCACCCTCTCCACTGTGCCACACTGTCTCCTTGGAGAAAGGGATAGTTTATTCTACAGCCTTTGTGACCTTCATTTCTTTTCTTTGTTCAGGGAGGCTAAATTTGGAACAAAGGACAAATGGCTGGAGAGGGGCATAATCTCCCCCTCAATGGGTCCCAGAGGATCCCTCCCATAAGCAGGACGTGAAGGCTGCCTCTGAGTGGCATGGAGGAAAGAAAGTTAGATTTAGAGTCCAGATCTGATTGTTCTTTGAAACCAAACCCAACTCGGGCAAAAGTTACATAGATGGAGGATAAGCAGGAAGTCAGTTTGACTGAACTCTAGAGTGATTGTTAGCATCATAATAATAATAACTCATTAAGGTCTATTGTTTACAAAGCCCTTTATGAATGTTACCATTTTTTATCCTCACAACTCTGGGAGGTAGGGGCCATTATTATCCTCATTTTACTGGTGAGGAAACTGAGGCAGGCAGAGATTAAGTGACTTGCCTAGGGTCACACAACTAAGGTCAAATTTGAACTCATCTTCCTAACTCTAGGTCCAGTGCTCTACCCACTACATATCACCAAGCTATCTGGGAATACTTCCTGAAAGTTTGGATGGTGAAGGAAAGGAGATGTTAGAGCAGGCATAGACAGAAGGAAAGAAGGGAAAGGGAAGCAAGAACATTCTTCAGGCATTAAAGGATGGTTGAAGAAGGAAGTACCTAAATGTGGAAAAACCAATTAAGAAGCTATTGCAGGGGGCAACTAGGTGACTCACTAGATAGACAGCCAGTCCTAGAGATAGGAGGTCCTGGGTTCAAATGTGGCCTCAGATACTTCCTAGCTATGTGATCCCAAGCAATTCCCTTAACCCCTACTGCATAGCCCTTATTGCTCTTCTGCCTTGGAACCAATACACAGTATTGATTCTAAAATCGAATGTAAAGGTTTAAAAGAGAGAGAGACTAGGGGCAGCTGGCTGGCTCAATGGACTGAGAGCTAGGCCTAGAAAGGGGAGGTTCAAATCTTGCCCCAGACACTTCCTAGCTGTGTGACCCTGGGCAAGTCACTTAACCCCCATTGCCTAGCCCTTACCATTCTGCTGCCTTGGAACCAATACACAGTATTAATTCTAAGACAGAAGGTAAGGCTTTAAAAAATTAAATTTAAAAAAAGGAGGCTATTACAGTCATCTGGGTGGAATATAACGAATACCCAAACAACTAATTCTTATGGATTTAATAAGTGACTGATATGTGCCAGGTCCCAAGAGAGGGAGGAGAGAATGGACAGGAAGAGATCATCTGGCAATGAAATCTTCAGAACTTGGGATGTGTTTGCATTGGCCATGGGGGGGCAAGAGGAACTGAAAGTCAAAGACATTTCAAGCCTGGGGAAATGGCGGCGCCATCAACAGACATTAGAGGAAGAGACCGGTTTTGTGGGAGTATATGATGAATGCAATCTTGTTCTTGTTGAGCTGGAGGTGCTGATGGAATATCCAGCCACAGATACCTGCCAGGCAACTGAAAATGAGAAACTAATGATCCAGGGAGGAGACAGAGATGTGAGAGTCTTCTAGAGGGATGTGATTATGAAGCCAATTAATGAAATCCCTAAAGGAGAAAAGTCAGAGAAGAAAAGGGACCAAAGAGAGAATAGACACAAACGCGTGCACTTGTAGAGAGATACACCCACAGGGAATACCCGTAGCCAAGGAAACCCATCTCCAATGAGGCAGGGCTCTAGTGTCCTTTATTTTCTCATGGTGTCCTCACTCACCCCCAAATGGGACCCAAGAGCTAGCCTGCTGGGCTTTCCAAACCTACTCTCGCCTATAGCTCAGCTCTGGACTGTCATGGCGGTCTCTGCCCCTCATGACTCACTCCTCAAAGATCTGTACTCCTTTGGACCCTGATGTGACAGAGCAAGAAAGCCCTTCCCCATTCCCATGTTTTTCTTTTTAAAGGCCACCAGGGATAAGGCTGATTCTCTAGCCAGCCCATTAACTAGCTACAAATTGTTCTTGTCTGCCCATTCTGCAGGGAGAAGTCTTCACTTGCTTAGGGTAGACATCCTCCTAAGTCACCAACAGGTTTAAAGCCTGTGGGCTTCCCTCAGCCTGGTTTAGCCTGTCTGCTGAGACAGTTTTACTGGGATGTGCCCGACTTCTTGGAGCCACAGGTGAGAGCTGGGTGACAGGCAGACACCAAAGGTGAGGGAGCAGCCAAGCATCGTGCAGTGCTTAGAGGCTGGTAAGACATCAAAGATGCCAAGATCACCCACTGCCTCCCTAGCCGTCACCAATCATCCTGACTCTTGTGTTGCCCTGACAGAGGTTAGGGCTTGTGAGAAGGAGCATTGGGCATCATCCAGTCTGGAAAGACTCACCGCAGCCAGGTTCTCTATGCATATAATCATCAATTTAACATAAACCCTTGTGCCCATAGCACCAGTCCCGAGCAAGTCAGACTCTGGCATCAGTCCTCTCTTTTTTTCAGGAAATTCTAAACAATAGAGAATTCACTTCTGATTCAAGGGCACTGGAGTTTGGACCTTTCTTTGCCATATTCTCAATGTGTGACCCTGGGCAAGTCATTTCCTTGACTTGATCCATTCTGTATCTCCTAGAGATGCCCTAAGAATTGTGGAGAAAATGCTGACCTGGAAATTTCTGGTATCAATTCAATCACAAGTCAATTCCCTTTCCCACACATCTAACTCTATCTGATCTATCATCCATCTAAAACAAATGAGATAAAATTTGTAAAGTGGTTGGCATGTAGTAGGAGTTTAATAAATGCTTATTTCCTTCCCACACAGTAGGCACTTAATAAACCCTTTTCCCCTTCTCCCCCATCTATCTAATCCATATACAAAGAGTAACCCAGTCTATTTCATTTTCCTAAACGTGGCACATTTCACAATCCAGAGTCACGTCTCTCTCTCTCTCTCTTTCTCTCTCTCTCTTCTCTCTCTCTTTCTCTTTCTCTCTCTCTTTCTTTTCTCTCTCTTCTCTCCCCCTCTCTCTTTCTCTTTCTCTCTCTTTTCTCTCTCTCTGTGTCTCTCTCTCTTTCTCTTTCTCTTCTCTCTCTTCTCTCCCCCCTCTCTCTTTCTCTCTCTCTCTCTGTCTTTCTCTCTCTCTCTCCCTCATTTCTCTCTCTCCAAGCAAACAGATCAGCCTGTGTGTGTAGGTAACACACACACACACACACACATACATACTTTATGATAGACATAATGTCAAGCCCATCTTGCACAAACCTGAGCATCAGCCATATTCTCTCTAAGCAGGAAGTTTGACGAAAAAAATGGCATGTATTTACAGCTGCCCTTGGATAGTGGTAATTCACATTTTATGCTCCATCCCCTCTGAAATCCTCATGAAATCGAAAAAAGATGTGGCATAAAAATGTGGGTGATTATTCATTATATATACTGCTTATGAATAATGCATTAAAGAGCCATTAAAATAAATGGAAAATAATGTATTTTAATGGCCTGTCCCGGAAATAGTTGGGCATATCGAGTCAAGAATAACACAGTTGGGCATGTGGCTTTTGAGTCATGGTCTCTCAGACAGATAATGCAGAACACTTTTATAAAAGCCAAACACACGGGAACTTGCACCTACAGTGGTTTTACGATGAAGGCTGCACAACTGCCTTCCAAGAAAAAGCAGATCATTGCAATCTGCCTTTTTAGTAATTTGCTATTCTTAGGCCTCCATGAAAGTGTGGTTCGATGCCTCTTTTTGGAATGGAAGTGATCCTGGCTGGCTTTTCGAAAACAACGACAGCAGGACTCAAGGTCTGGTCAAGGTCTTACCAAGATGGGATGACTTTTAGACTGGAAGGTCAAGTGCTTGTCTCTACCTGCTGTCTGAGAACCAGGCTGGCCAAAGCAAGCAAGACTCCTCATTAGAACAGTGGCCGTTGGCAGATGAACTCTATGTTTGGCCATTGTAGCTCATGAAGCTTTCTCCTGGTAGAGTTGAGCTCTGGGTCTAATGAAGGAATATCCACACTGTTGTGCTTGAGTCATTTCAGTCTGCCTGACTCTCTGGGACCCCATTTGGGGTTTTCTTGGCAAAGATACTGGAGCAGTTTGCCATTTCTTTCTCCAGCTCATTTGACAGAGGAGGAAACTGGGTTAAATAACTTAGCCAGGGCCACACAGTTAGAAAATATCTGAGGCTGTATTTGAACGCATGAAAATGAGTTCCTGATTCCAAGCATTACTCACTACCTGGATGCCCAGTATGCACACTAGCAAAAATCAAATAGCAGAATGGCCAGTAGATTCAGTTAGAAGGCCAACATCTGAATTCTGGATCTACCACTAACTCTCTCTGGGACTTTGTGGAAGTCATTTGACTTTTAGAACTTCTTTTGTTGTAGTTTTTGAGTCATTTGAGTCACGTTTGACTCTTTAGGATCCCCTTTGGTGTTCTCCTGGCAAAGATACTAGAGTGGTTGCCATTTCCTGCGCCATCTTTTTTTTTTTTTAACTTTTCTGTAACATAAAGTCACTGGGTGGGATCATGAAATCGTCTAATTAAGAACTAGGAGATCATCTAGCCCAACTCCCTCATTTTACAATGAGAAAATTAAGTCATACGAAGTTAAGGAACAAAATCGGGCTTTCAGTTTGAGTCCTTTGTCTCCAAATCTTGTCTTCTTTCCCAGGTCTGTGGTCTTCTTAAAGATCCCTTCCAGGTTTGTTCAGAACGAAATAGAATTGTGGGGATCGCTGCGTCTTACAAATCCCAACTGGGGAACCATAAGCGCTAACACATTCAAAACATATAATGACAAAGTCATGAAGAGCCAACCTCTAGGAAGCTAATTGCCTGGGGCTCATGGGCAGACACCAGTGATGATGAGGATGCTGCTAATATCTACTTCTGTCCATGGCTTCAAAGTTTTCAAAGCACTTTACTTATACAGGATGCTAGTAAAGCTTTAAGCGGAACTAAGATTTTGGGGACACCTCTGTTATCTCATTGGTCCTCACAACCACTGTTATTTAGTGCTATTATTTTTCTCAAGTCAAAACTGAGATTCAGAGGGGCTGGAGGACTTGCTCAGAGTTACCCCACTAGTAAGTTCTGAGGCTGGATTTGAACTCAAGTCTTCCTGACTCTGAAGCCACATTGTTATCCACTAATCCATTCTGGCTCCTTTTAAGAATGTTCTGAAATAAAAACAAATGTTTTTAGTTTGTTCTTTCTTCATATTGATCAGAAAGACTTGCTTCCAAATGCCCCTCCTTGCAGATGGTAACTTGAAGATTGCCCTCCTGTTCAGGGATGTCCTTGGGGAGAATGTCCCCAAGAGAGAAGGCCATGTGCAGGTGCCCAGGTTATAATTACTCGTGCTTAGCTGGAAATTTGTTCCTAAGCTATCTCTACTAAAATACTTTTTCCTAGTAAAAATAATAATAAGTATACTAGATTTGAAATCAGGGAACCTGGGTTCAAATTCTCATGCCATTAATACATGGATAGCCCAAGTTATTTCAACTAATCTTTTTGAACCTCAGTTTCCTCATCTGTAAAATGAGTAGGTTGGACTAGATGAGACCTAAGATCCTTTCTAGCTCTGAAATCTATGGCTCTATGACCTCTCAAGGCCTCAATTTCCTTCTTTAAATGAGGGAGTTGAACTAATGATCTCTCATCCATCCCTATATCTGGGTCTTATACTTATCCTTCTTGGGGGAGGGAGGAGGAGCAGGCCACGGGAAATAGAGGGGGTTTTTTGTATGAAAAGGCATTTGCCATGTGTTCAATTTATTCTGTTATTTTCTTAGTGGTTAAAACATCCTTCCTTTTTTAAACCTTTATCCATCTCTCAGTCTCTGAAACTTACTCCTAACCTTCCTTGCAATGATGGCCCCTACAGTGAAGAGAGGGGCAGTAGAACAGTGATTCCCAGTGTACAACTGGAGATAGACTCACTGAATGAGATCCCTGTTCCAGGTGATGAATTTAAAATCCATCAACAGTGAAGACTGACTAAGAAATCTACTCTGCCTCTGTCTTTCTTTCTTTGTATTTTTCTGTTTCTGTCTCTTTCTCTCTTCCTTCTCTCTCTCCCCTTCCTCTACTTTCTCTCTCTTTCCCTTCCCTCTCCTAACTCCTCTTTTCCCTCCCTGTCCTCTTGCTCTAAATCTCTTCCCATTTCCCCCCTTTTGATGCCATACTCTATCAATTGAATACCAAAAGCTACTTCTCAATCAGCTGAATTCTTCAAAAGGCCCAATAATTATTGATCATTTCATATTTACTGAGCCTTCTCTCTGGAGAATATGCCTTGACTTCAGATCTCTGGCCTTCATGGACAGTAACTCTTTGCTATCATCTTTTCTTTCTTTTTCATCACAAGGTAGTGCATAGGTGGCAAGTGGGTTCCTAGGTAACTGAAAAACAGATCTTTGGGAAGGGTCCCCAGCCAGCAAGTCCTACTTTAAATGTAGCATTTACCGCTTTCGATGTACCAGAGAACAAACAATAATTGAGTAATCTGTGTTAGATCCAAAGGACTACTGGAGCCAGCTGGAACCCAGAGCCGATTGTTAAATTTTCAGCGTGAGCATTTCCACTTCAAAAGTTAGCAAGCACTACAAATCAGGGCTTGACTTCTTATTTTGTTGACTGCGTAGACTTAAGAAAGTGATGGAATAGACGAGGGATAAATAACAGTAGCAAAATAGTGTTCAATAAACCCAAAGATCCCAGCTTTGGGGTCAAGAATGCACTATTTGACAAAAACTGCTGGGAGAATTGGAAAACAATATGGAGGAAATTAGCTTTAGATCAATATCTTACACCCTATACCAAGATTAACTCAGAGTGGGTAAATGACTTAAATATAAAGAGGAAAGTCATAAACAGATTAGGTGAACATAGAATAGTATATCTGTCAGATCTGTGGGAAAGAAAGGAATTTAAGAACAAGCAAGAGATAAAGAACACTACAAAATATAAAATGAATAATTTTGATTATATTAAATTTAAAAGTTTCTGTACAAACAAAATCAATGCAACCAAAATTAGAAGGGAAGCAACAAATTGGGGTGGGGGGAAATTTTATAACAAAAGCCTCTGGCAGAGGTCTCATTTCTCAAATGTATAAGAAGCTAAGTTAATTGTACAAAAAATAAAGTCATTCCCCAATTGATAAATGGGCAAGGGACATGAATTTGCAATTTTCAGATAAAGAAATCAAAACTATCAATAAGCATATGAAAAAGTGTTCTACATCTCTCATATTTAGAGAAATGCAAATCAAAATAATGCAAGTACCACCTCTTACCTACCATATTGGCCCATATGACAGTAAAGGAAAATAATAAATGTTGGAGTGGCTGTGGCAAAATCGGGACACTAATGCATTGCTGGTGCAGTTGTAAATTAATCCAGCCATTCTGGAAAGCAATTTGGAATTATGCCCAAAGGGCTTTAAAAGAATGCATACTCTTTGATCCAGCAATACCACCGCTGGGTTTGTACCCCAAAGAGAGAATAAAAAAATACTTGTACAAAAATGTTCATAGCTGCACTCTTTGTGGTGGCAAAAAATTGGAAAATGAGGGGGTGTCCCCGGATTGGGGAATGGCTGAACAAACTGTGGTCTATGATGGTGATGGAATATTACTGTGCTGTAAGGAATGATGATCTGGAGGCTTTTCATATGAACTGGGAGAACCTCAATGAACTGATGCAGAGTGAAATGAGCAGAACCAGAAGAACATTGTACACAGAAAGTAAAACACTGTAGAACAATCCAATGTAATGGACTTTGCTACTAGTATCAATGCAACAAGCCAGGACACTCTTGAAACACTTATCCAAAAGAATGCTATCCACATTGAGAGAAAGAACTATGGGAACAGAAATGCAAAAGCAAAACATGACATCACTTATCACATGTATATATGAGTAGGTAATTTGAGGTTTTGGCTTTAAAAGATTGCTCTATAGCAAAAATGAATAATATGGAAATAGGTAGCAAGTAACAACATTTGTACAAGCCAGTGGAATTACAGGTTGGGTCTGAAAGCGGGAAGAGAAGAGGGGAGGGAAAGAAAATGAATCATGTAAACAGGGGGAAATACTTTTAAATAAATAAACAAATAAATAAATAAATAAATAAAAGTGATGAAGAAAACGTTAATAATACAGATTAAATTCAAACAGACAATTTCCCCTCAGAGAGCTGGTTGTTAAATACTGGCCCGCAAGCTTCTGGTTTAGATTCCTTGAAACTCTTCCCCCAATGAAGTGAATCCTCCATTTAAAGCCCATTACTGATGCCTCATTGTAGCAGAGAGGTGACCTTGAGCTCTTGCAGGCTCTGCCAATGGAACATACGCCCTGACAGGTCCTACCGAGCTGGAAAGGCTTTTAATGTGAACCTAGCAATGGGCTGGGTGCCCATCACCTGAGGATTAGCTTAGTGAAGTTCTGAGGGATTCGTCACCAGAAGATGATTTTTTTTTCATCTACAAAAGACTAGAACAGGTGGGGTCTGCATTAACGGAGCGTCTATGCACCTACACCCAAATCCTAAACTCCCAAACACTAGCTTCCCCCTGGTGCTTATTCCTCTCCTCCTATCAGATTATTTTGTGTTTCTTTCACATCTATTTACATTTTCTTCCCCATGTGCATGCTCTATCCCCCCCTCCCATTTTATGAGACCAGAAGTCTAGTGGTTTTTGTGTTTGTATTCATGGCAAGCAGCACAGCTCTTGGCACCTAGGAAGCATTCGACAAATCTTGTTGAAATAATGGATGAAGGAAGCTGAAGGCATCTCTTTATTTTGCCTAGGACTGCTTTCAAAGTTCTAGTGAACTTAGACTTCTTACTACAGTCATTTCTTTTTTAGTGTTTTATTTATGCTTTGAGGGTTTTTTTTTTTAATCAGTCATTTCCTGATCCCTTCAAATCCTTCCATGTAACCAAGAAAAACACAGAAACAAAACCTAGCAGAGTCAGCAGCATTTTGCTGCCCCTCCCCCCCCCCACCCCAGCCTCTCAGAAAGCATTCTGGGTCAGAAGGGAGCCTGGAAGGTGATCTTGTCCATCTCCCTGCTCCAAGGCAGAACTGATGCTCCAGCAAGAGGAGGGAGCTGTCCACACACTTCAAGTAGCAGCTCAGAAAGCCTAGCTGGGTATTTGCATGTAGATTCCTTCCTCTTAATCCAAGCTCAAAGCTGGGCAAAAAGCTAAGGAATCCCTCTTGGAACCTGAGCCCATTGTAAGGTAATTTCCCGACAATCCCTTCTGAACCATTAGCTGTCATGTCACATAATTTCCGTTTCCAGAGAGCCCCATTCTTGGTGATTAGTTCTGTAAGGAATTATGGGGCTCACCCTCTGCAAAGGTCTCCCTGCTTTCCCACGGTGATAAAGCTCTCCTAAGGCGATTTCCTGCATTTCTACCCGAGGGGGCTTTCTTCTTTCATTCCCTCCAACTGCTCAATCCTCAATCTTTGGACTCTTTCCTCCCTTAGCAGTGTTAGGTTGGATAAACGCTACAGCTTTGGCTTTCAGTGCTAAATTGTCATCATCCCCCTGGAGGGATCTCTTGGGACAGGATTTTAGAACTCATAGTCAGAATTAACAATGGTTCAAGAAGAAAACATACAGGCTTTAAATGAGTGGCATTATGGGAAGAGTTCTGTGGCTAGGGTCAAAGCACCTGAGTTCAAATCATACCTCTAGCATGTACTGCCCTTGTGACCTTAGGCAAGTCCCTTAACTCCCCCCGGGTCCTCTGTGTGTATGCATCAAACCATATAAAGGAAGAATGCCCCCAGAAGAAGGCATGGAGCCCATAGACCAGCATCCCTAAAGGTGCCAGAGAAGCTTCCCCTCTCCTGGAAGCTGAAGGCTTGATGGCACCCAAATACACACTTGGTGATTGCTGGACAGTCATTCATTCTCCTTAGCTCTAGCCTCTGTCCATGGGCACAGGAGAACCCAGCGTGCCCCGATGTGCCATAGAGTAGGAAACACTCAAAACTATCATTAATCACAGATTTCAACCATAGGTGGCACCAGACTCCCATTGCTGCTGTGCGGTCTGGCAGCCTGGCCCACTTGGTATTCGTTGGTTCCTCACTGCTTTGAACCAAAGGAAGGATCTTACACCAGCCCAATGAGAACTGGCATGTGAGCACTGAAGTTATTCAGGAATAAAATTTCAGGGGGCAGCGAGGCGGCTCAGTAGATGGAGAGCCAAACAAATCTGACCTCAGACACTTCCCAGCTGTGTGACCCTGGGCAAGTCACTTAACCCCCATTGCCTCACCTCTGCCACTCTTCTGCCTTGGAGCCAATACACAGTGTTGGTTCTATGATGGAAGGCGATGGTTTAAAAAAAGAATACAGTTTCATATATATGGAAGAGGTTGTCACTGGCCATAGAGAAGAGCCAGTAATGCTACTCCCATCATCCTCCAGCTCCTGTGATATGGTTCAGATTAGTTCAATGAGCACTTATTGGAAAGCTGAGGGAAAGATCATGAGAGACAGTGGTAATGTGATGACTAAAGAACTGGCCTCAAAACCAGAAAGATCTGAGTTCAAGTCCCACCTCTGACTCATATGGTATGACATTGGGAAAATCTCTTAACCCTTCAGGGTTCTGGGCAACTTTCTAAGAATAAAGTTGCAGAAGGTTGACTCCCTCACCCAGAAATCCCTGATGCCCTTCTTGATAATCACACATAGACTGGGACAAGTTTAGGTAGTACTCTGGAAAGTGTCCTTTTTAACCACTCATCATATAGCATTGATCAGAGCCTTAAAGCTGGAAGCAATACTCCAAGGACATCTGATCCAAATCCTTGATGGGGAAACTGAGGCCCAAAGAGTTCGAGACTTACCCAAAGGTCCATACAAGCAACAGAACCAGGATCTGAACTCAAGTCTTCTGACTCCAAAGCTCATGCTCTTAAAATAAACCATGTATACATTAAGTCCCAGGATAATATCATGGTAGGAGTTCCCATGCATATATGGAGAGTACCATGTTATAGATATATTTTCAGTTATCTTTGGAGACTCCACTTCCAAGGGCATGAAGTTTCATAGAGACTGAGCTGCCTGGAGATTTGTGGAGAACCAGCTGCCTAGAGTCCATCTGGTTCCCAAGGGCCCTTCTAGTCAAGGCTCCATGGGCCATGTGTTCAATCCCAACTATCTCTGCACTGATTCTTCTTAGAGCAAGAGTTCTTGGCCTTGGACACCAGAAGTGCCCCTTTGGCAGTCAGAGGAAACCTATGGAGCCCTTCTCAAAAGAAGGTTTTCAAATAATTGAAAGAAATGTTAACTTTCAGTTAGAGCAGGGGTTGGCAACATATGGCTCTCGAGTTATACCTGGCTCCACCTCCCGACCAGCCAGTCCAGGCAGAACCCCAGGATGTGCCCCAGGGGGCCCTTCAGCTCCTGCCCCATATTCCAGCACCTTCCACCTCCATCCTCTTCCTTCCACAGGCATTTATGGCTCTCACTGCCAAAAAGGTTGCCTACCGTTGAGTTAGAGGTTAGTGAAAATAGGCACATAATAATTTTTCATCCAAGTTCATGGACCTCCTGAAATCCATCTGTAGAACCCTTGGAAGTCCCTGAATCCTGGGTTAAGAATTCCTATTTCAGGAACAACTGGGTAGCATAGTGGATAGAGAGCTCCAGGCTGGGAGTCAGGAAGACCTGAGTTCAAATTTCCTAGCTAGCTTCCTAGCTGTGTGACCCAGAGCAAGTCACCTAATCCTCATTGACTAACCCTTATTGACCTTCTACCTTAGAATTAGTATTGAAGGTAAGGTGTTTGGTTTTTTAAAAACCTTTACCTTCCATCTTAGAATCAATACTATGTTTTGGTACTAAGACAAAAGGGTGGTAAGGGCTAGGCAATGGGAATTAAGTGACTTGCCCTCAGCCACACAGCTAGGAAGCATCTGAGGTCAGATTTGAATTCAGGACTTCCCATCTTCAGGCCTGGCTCTCTATTCACTGAGTCACTCAGCTGCCCCCAAGGTAAGGGTTTTTAAAAATCCCTATTCAAGACCCCATCTGCCTGGGTTGGAGGAGCCGTGTAATTGTGGGGGCTGCAACTTTTTTTCTAATAGGACCTGTGGTGGCAGGTAACAAATATTCTCAAGCAGGGTGCCCTAAGACATTCCTTTCAGAAACTGCCAGTATTTTCTTCCTGAAGGCTTTCTCCTCCGAGTGAGATAGCATTTGCTCTGGGGTATTTCACTGTATTTAACCCACTGCAGGACTGTAGAGCCTGAAGCAAGAAAGCATACCAAGCCAAGCCAGGAGCCATCTTTGTTCTTCTAAAGACTCCAGTAGATCTTAAGACAGCTGGGCTGTTGGTAGAAACCAATTAGGAAATGGTTCATGAGTGGCAAGTTGCTGGAAGGGGAGGCTTTTCCCACTCATTTCACATGGTTGCCTCTGAAACTGATTTCCAGGATGAAGAAAATAATACTAATAATAATAGTTGGCTTTTGCCTAACACTCACTCTGAGATTTGTGAAGCTATCAAAGCTCCCCAACTCCAACTCTAGCCCTTTTTTCACTTCACCAATACAAAGGAAGAAAGTAAGGGTCAGGAGACTTGCCCTAGGTCATACAACTAAGTGAGCATTCCCATGGAGTTCAAACCCAGGGGTCTCCTAACTCTAGGTGCATGTTAAAGCACTCTAACAATAATAAAGTTACTACTTTTGGTAAGAAGGGGAATGGGGTCAAAGATGGTTTCCAGACCAATGATTTTTTCACTCCTTTCATGGGTACTGATTAGCAATTCTTCTGTAATTTAGTACCTTAAAGAACTGCCTGCCACATTAAACAGTTAGATAAATGACTTGTCCAGGGTCAAGCATTCACTATGTGTCAGCAGTAAAACCTATATCATCATCATCATCATCTTCTTCTTCTTCTTCTTCTTCTTCTTCTTCTTCTTCTTCTTCTTCTTCTTCTTCTTCTTCTTCTTCTTCTTCTTCTTCTTCTTCTTCTTC
>NC_058132.1:658923007-658947915 GCF_016433145.1 Gracilinanus agilis
CGTGGTGGAGTGGAGTCAGGAGCCCCACAATGGCAGCCACAGATTAGCCAGCTAAGTACTTACTTTTTCTTCTTCCTTCTCCTCCTCCTCCTCCTCCTCCTCTTCCTTCTCCTTCTCCCTCTCCTCTCCCATGCTCTCGTTCTCTTCCTCTCCCTCTCCTTTTTTCTGTTTCTTTCTGTCTCTCTCTCCTCTCCTTTGCTCTCTTTCTCTCCCTCTCCTTCTTTCTCTCTGTTTCTTTCTTTTTGTCTCTGTCTCTTGTCTGTCTGTCTGTCTCTTTCTCTCTCACACCTTCCCCACTCTCCTACACTATATAAACTCTCAAGTCACCATCTCCTTGTTGGCCCTCCTATCTACCTGCTCTCCCCTTCCACAGTAATCCTTTCCTAAAAAACTTTTCCCTAAGGAAACAGTCTGATTGCAGTGGCAGTTGGCAGTAGAAAACCACAAAGTTACGACTCACCATGCCTTATTTTTTTTTTGGCCCAGGCTACAAAGTGGGATGAATTTGCAAATTTGTTTTGTGAATGACAGCGGCAGTGACAAAGACAGTGATGCGGACGACAGTAAGACAGAAACAAGCCTGGACACCCCTTTGTCACCTATGGTAAGCCCATGGAACCTTCCAGTGCATCCTTTCACTGAGCTCAGTGAGATCCCCAATTCACTGGGAAAAGAGCTGTGATGGGAAAATCAGGTGAAATTTCTCACATTTTTTAATCTCTTGGAAAATTATAATTAGTGAAGGAAGAAATTATGACTCTTTCACAGCACCAAAGAGGTTTTAAAGTTATATACTGACTTTGAAATAAGTATAAGTCAAATGTTCTGATCAAGGACATATGCAAGGCAGCAGGTAATCTTATAAACACAAACTCCACATTGGTGGCCACCAAAAAGACCATCAAGTTAGTAAATAGAGTATTGGAGTTGTAGTCAGGAAGACCTGGATTCAAATCTTGATTCTGACATTTATGGTATGACTCTGTGCAAGTCACTTAAGCTTGCTGAGCCTCAGTTTCCTTCTTAATAAAAAGAAAAAAATGAACTAGATGATCTGCAAGGTCCATTCCAGCTCTAAAATGATGATCTGTACTACGATGTACATGTTAGGTAAATTACAATAATTTTATAGGGCAGGATATAAAAGGGGGTGGGGGGAGCAATAAGAACTTGCTTGGAAAGCTTCATGGAGAAGATCATCCATGAACTGAATGTTAAAGGAAATGAATTCACAAGGTGGAGGGGAGAAGGGAGAGCCTTCCAGCTCAGGGACAGTCTATTATTCAAAGGTGATTTTCTATATGAATGGTAAGATCCTGAGAGCACTGGTTCATTTCTACTGATGTTGCCACCTCTATCACCAGTACCTGGGCAGATGTTACGTGGCTCTCTTTGAAGTTATGAACCAAAAGGAAACAATGGGTGCTTATTGAGCATCAGGGTTTTGCTGGCTTCATAAAATCTGATCTTCCCTGCTGAACACCAGATTGCACAAATTTTGGATTCAATTTCAAAATGACTCTGTTTTGTCTGGTCACTTATGAGAGAAAGAGAGAGACAGACAGACAGAGACAGAGAGAGACAGAGACAGAGAGACAGAGAGACTGGGGTGGGGGTCAAGGAAAAGTTGTAATTTTACAAATGCACATCTCTCTTATTTATTGCATCATCTCCCTCACATCCTGCTTGTACTGAAAGCAGAAAGTTTCCTATTCTTCTGCTCCTGACATTGACTGAAAATATATTTCGGGGAGAGAGGCTGGCTTCAGCACCAAGGACACCAAAACCATGTTATAAGATACATGAGAGGAAAAGGGAACATTTATTCCAACCCAAAGTGCTCACTCAAGCTTGATATACAGGCTGTTGGGAAATAGAATGGTGATTCTGCCACTCCCTAATGGCTGTCCATTTCCTGAAAAGTGGTAAAATTAAAGAAGTTATTGAATTTTGTTGTTCTCATCACCCTGCAGAGCAAGCAGAGCTCTTCCTACTCTGACAGAGACACAACTGAAGAGGAGTCAGAGTCCCTGGATGACATGGATTTCCTCACCAGACAAAGGAAGCTGCAGGCAGAGGCCAAGATGGCACTTGCAATGGCCAAGCCAATGGCCAAGATGCAAGTAGAAGTGGAGAAACAAAACAGGAAAAAATCTCCAGTGGCTGATCTTGTAAGTATTCGAGGCTAAGAAGCCAGGCAGACATTTAGAAAGCTGCCAAGTGGCTGATGTCATCTCAGGCTTCCCTACCCAGAGTTACATAATCCTGGATTTCTCAATGACATTTTTTTTTAGAAAAGTACCCAATATCATTGGGAAACAGGTCTCTGTGATTCTTTTTGTTCCTGGGACTTTGTCTTTTACTATACCAGAGCTATAAGAGCAGAAGATTTCTCAAAAGGGAAATTGACATTAGAAAGAAGACCTTTAGGACCAGACGGGACCTTAGAAATAAAAGCATATGATCTATCCCCCATTTTACAGATAGAAACTTGAGACCAAGAAAGATTAAAGCATTAGTCCAAACCTGCACAATGAGTTAGTAATAAAACTTCATTTTCAACTAGTCTTCTCCCACACTAGTGTCCTTCCTGTGCTACCAAGCTCCCATCATTTTTAATATTTAAAAAAAAATTTTTTCAGTTACATGTAGAAACAGTTTTTGACAATTGTTTTCTAACATTTTAGGATTCAGATTTTCTCTCTCCCTCCCTTCACTTCCTTAGAGGGTAAATAGTCTTATATAGGCTATACCAGTACTTTCGTGCAACACATATTTCCATATCTTGAGAAGACATATTATACATATAATAATAAAAACTCATGAAGGAAATAAAGTGCAAGATCTGCAATCCGACCTCAATGGTTTCTTCTTTGTCCATGGATAACACTTTTCATCATGAGTCTCTTATGGTTTTCTTGGAAACTTGCTTTGCTGATAATAATTTAGTTCACAGTTAATAATATTTCTTTTGCGGTATACATTGTTCTTCTGGTCCTACTCACTTCCCTTTGCATCAGTTCACAGAAGTCTTTCCAAGTTTTTCTGAACTCATCCTGTTGGTCATTTCTTGTGGTGCAATAGTATTCCATTACAACCACATACCACAACTTGTTCAGCTATTCCCCAAGTGATAGATAGCCCCTCAGTTTCCAATTCCTTGCCACTACGAAAAGAGATGCTAAAAGTATTTTTGTAATTTCCATTTTTTCTCATATGAATTGCTGAATTTTGGAAATTTAAATTTCTTGCAGAATTTTTGTATGATCCTCCTAATATGTATGTCTTAATCATCTTCCCCACGTCATATTAACCATAATTTCTGAAACTCTTGAACCCCAAAGAATTTTTAAAAATCAGTCTCTTTTAAAAATGATTTCATCATAGACTTAAAACTGAAAGTTAGCATTATTTGAAGTGGGGAAATACTAGAAGCTTTCCCAACAGATGCAGGAGTAAAACAAGGATGTTCCTTTTCCCCATTGTTATTCACACGTCTAGAAATGCTAGTAACAGTAATAAGATGAGAAAAAAGTTACAAGTCTGAATACAGGCAAAGAAGAAAATACCTTTATTTATTTGTTTGTTTGTTTACTTATTTGTTTGTTTGTTTGTTTGCTGGTGACAGTGTTTCATTTTGGAAACCCTCAGAGATTCAACAGAGTAGCTAATTGAGACAATCATGGATTCAGTGAAGTAGCAGGATACAAAATAAATCCATTCAGTCTGAATTTGTATATTTCATATTTCCAGTCCTATTTGTATAATGCAACAGAGAGCTCTAACTCCTCATTTGGTTCTATAGTTAGACCCTCAGGTTCCCCAGAGTCCTAGATCTCTCCCTTCAGAAGACTCCAAATTTAATAGCCTTTTACTAAAGGCGGATCAGGAAGTTTTTGGCATGCTAACTGTTTTAAAGTAGTTTGAACAAAAGGCACCTGCACACCCACTGATCCAGAGCTTGAAAGGCATAAATTGAGACACTTTAAAAGTATATTTCTGGGGGTAGCAAGGTGACTCTGTGGATTGAGAGCCAGACCTACAGATGGGGGTCCTGGGTTCAAATCTAATGCTTCCTAGCTGTGTGACCCTGGACAAGTCACTTAACTCCAATTGCCCTTCCTTTACTACTCATTTGCCTTAGAACCAATTCACAGTATTGATTCTAAGATGGAAGGTAAGGGTTGTTTTTTTTAAGTAAATTTCCTAAATTAATAGTGACCGAATAGCAATAAGTGTTCTTTTTTAATGGAAGAATGGACAATGATCTGACCTTGGAAGTAGGGAATCTGGATTTGAATCTTGTCCTGCTTGCATAACCATTTAAGTCTCAACTTACCTCATTTACAAAATAAGGATGAACATCTTAATCCAGTCATTTCTTAGGATTTTTGAAAAGGAAACACTTTGAATATAATATAAATAAAATTTAATATGCATGTCAGTTGGTATTATGATGATGGATGGATGGATCTCTTTGGGCAACTGATCCTTGTGTTTGATCAAGTATTCCTATTAAAGTCTTTTTCCTTCTTTCCTTCCCAATATTTAGCTTCCTCACATGCCTCATATAAGTGAATGTTTGATGAAAAGAAGTTTAAAACCTACTGACCTGAGAGACATGACCATTGGGCAGCTCCAAGTGATAGTCAACGATCTCCACTCCCAAATAGAGAGTAAGTAGCAGACACCTTGTTTTGACTAACTGAATTCAATGAACATTTATTGAGCACCTACTACATACAGTGCAATGTGCTAGATGCTAATGAAATAATGAGAAATAAAAAAAGATAAATATCCCATTAGAACCCTAATAACTTCAAAGGTCATAGTGGAAATCAAATAAGAAAAACAGAGGGACTGGTAGTTTTTTGCTTTTTGCTTTTCTGTTCTAATGCCTTAAGAGAGGAGATAAAGGGAAGGATATATGAATATATATACTAGGGGGAAGTGAAGAAGAGAGAGTTGGTGCTTACTCTTCCTTATAATTGGAGTATATAAGACGGATATCTACAATGTAAGAAGGGGTGAGGTGCAGGAATAACATTAACCTCGTTCAGGGAAAAAACAAGAGAGTCGAATACACACAGAGAGAGTTGAGTGTAGGGCTGCATTAACTTCAAAAAGGAAACAAGGACAGATAATAATAAAGATAATAATAAGTTTAAGAGAAAGGATAAAGTTGGAAATATCATAGCCACAGTTAAAGAAAACTTCAATTTGGGTAGACAAATAATAATTAAGGGAATAAAAGGAGGAGGGAATATAAGAACTAGTGAATTGACTGAAACCTGGGCCAAGGAACTAGATGGCACATTAGATAGTGTCAGGCCTGAAGTCAGGAAGACTCATCTTTCCTGAGTTCAAACCTAGCCTCAGATACTTACTAGCTGTGTGATCCTGGGTGAGGCATTTGACCATTTTGCCTCAGTTTCCTCATTGTGAGCTGGAGAAGGAAATAGCAAACCACTCCAGGATCTTTGCCAAGAAGACCCCAAATGGGATCACAAAATAATGTGGCACAACTGAATAACAATGGAATTAAAATAAATAGTTAAAACGGTTGGAGAAATATTCACCGTTCATGATTGAACCATGTCAATACAATAAAAGGACAACATTATCTAAATTTTTTTCAGTGCCGTGCCAACCACACTGCCAAAGGGTTACTTTATAGAGCTAGGAAAAATAATAACAAAATTCATCTAGAGGAACAAATGATCAAAAATATCAGGGGGGAAAATGGTAAGAAAGGGGACTTAGCAGTCCCTAAAGGCAATTATAATCAAAACTCTTTAGTATTTAGTTAAAAATAGCAAAGATGATTAGTGAAATAGGTCAAAACACAAGATGTAGAAGTGTGTAAATGTCATAGCATAGAGTGGGGAAAAAACAAAGTTCCAACTACTGGGAGAAGTATCAACAAAACTGAGGAAAACTGGAAAACAACATGGCAGAAATAAGGTTCACAACAACATTCCATACCACATCACACAATCGGCCTCCAAAGGATACATGAGTAAGATACAAATAGATTAAAAAATAAAATTATGTCTAGGAGAAGAGTTCTTGGCCAAATAAGGAATCAGGAGAGAAAGAGAGAGAGAGAGAGAGAGAGAGAGAGAGGCACGAATGCAACTATTCTGAAAAGGAATTTGGAATTAGGTCCAAAAAGCCACTTACTTGTAGATACTTTTTGACTCAGTAATACTTCTACTTGGTTTATATCCCAAAGAGTTCAAAGAAGGAAGGAAAATTCTCATAAGTACAAAAATATTCGTAGTAGCACTTTTTTGATAGGACAAAAACTAGGGGAGAGTCTATTAGTTGGGAAAGGATTTAGCAAATTCTCACACATAAATGTATGGAGAGGGGAACTAGGTGGTTCAGTGGGTTGAGAGAGATGGGAGGTCTTGGGCTCAAACTGGCCTCAGACACTTCCTAGCATTGTGACCCTGGGCAAGTCACTAAACCTTCAGTGCCTAGCCCTTATCACTCTTCTGTCTTGAACCAATATGAAGTATTGATTCTAATACAAAAGGTAAAGTTGTTTGCTTTTTTTAGATAAAAAATAAATAAATGGAATGGAATGTTTGTGTGACATAACAAAATGGAGAGATTCCAAGAACCAAGGAGGACTCCTATGATATCATGCAGCATTAAGTGAGCAAAACCAGTAGAGTGCATACAAAGACTACACTGTCTTAAAGAAAAATGTTAAAATACTTAAGAACTCTCCTCAAGGAAATCTTAGAGCGTTGTCCTCAAGTACACCTTCAAAGAAATGATGCTGAAAGTTGATTCCCATCTTCTTTATATCAATAAGCTATTTGGAGCTCAGGGGAAAAAAAGAATTTTCTTCTATAAAATTTATATAAATAGAACTGCCAATTCTCTGTCTGGGGATGGTTTTCTTTCCTTAAATAAAAAAAAGTAGTCTTCAATTTCTTTTCATGGAGAATAAATTACTATGAATGCTAGTCCATGAAGAGCTTTAAAATCCATTTCACCATCTTACTATTAATTTCTTTGCTCTTCTTGAAATCACAATGTTGTGACCTAGTAGTTCTTTGAGGAGCAGCATGAGGTCCTGGTTCATTCAATCAGTAGAAGGCATCTCAAAGGCCAATCTAGACTATCCCATGCCTGACCAAGAATCCGATGTATGACACACCCAACAATTCAATCTTTTCTTTTTTTTCCTAAACCCTTACCTTCTGTCCTAGAATCAATACTAAGTTTTCGTTCTAAGGCAGAAGAGCAGTAAGGGCTATACAATGGAGATTAAGTGACTTGCTCAGCTTCACACAGTTAGGAGCTATCTGAGGTCAAATTTGAACCCAGGACCTCCCATATCCAGGCCTGACTCGCTATCATCTACTGAGCCACCTCACTGCCCCCAATGCAGTCTTTTCTTGAAACTCTTCAAAGAAGAGGAACTCATTCCCTCCAGTGGCAGCATCCCCTTCTTTTTTTTTTTTCACTTAATAATTTTTATTTTTTAGAAAAATTAACATGGTTACATGATTCATGCTCTTACTTTCCCCTTCACCCCCCTCGACTCCCCCCCCCCCATAGCCTATGCACATTTCCACTGGTTTTAACATGTGTCATTGATCAAGACCTATTTCCATATTATTGATAGTTACATTGGTGTGGTAGTTTCGCGTCTACATCCCCAACCATGTCCGCATCAACCCATGTGTTCAAGCAGTTGTTTTTCTTCTCTGTTTCCACTCCTGTAGTTCTTCCTCTGAATGTGGGTAGCGTCTTTTCCATAAGTCCCTCAGAATTGTCCTGGATCATTGCATTGCTGCTTGTACAGAAGTCCATTACATTCTATTTTACCACAGTGTATTGGTCTCTGTGTACAATGTTCTTCTGGCTCTGCTCCTTTCACTCTGCATCAGTTCCTGGAGGTCTTTCCAGTTCACATGGAATCCCTCCAGTTTATTATTCCTTTGAGCACAATAGTATTCCATCACCAGCAGATACCACAATTTCTTAAGCCATTCCCCAATTGAAGGACATACCCTCATTTTCTAGTTTTTTGCCACCACAAAAAGTACAGCTATAAATACTTTTGTACAAGTCTGTTTATCTATGATCTCTTTGGGGCACAACCCCAACAATGGTATGGCTGGATCAAAGGGCAGGCATAGCATCCCCTTTTTTGGGGTAGCAGTGTGAGTCCCATTGGATCTTGAATTAACATTGATGCTATCTATTATGGTGGCTGATCTACAATTATTTGTTACATTCTTGCTTTGTGCTAGATACAGTGAATGAATGAATGAAAAAAATATGCAAAACACTATTAAAAATACCAGAAAAGTAGAAAAACAAAGCAGTCCTTGCCCTCAGGAGGCTCTCTAATACAGGGAGATGACAAATACAGATAGTCCAGGAGGCACTTTCTTTCCTTCTTTCCTTCGGGGGACCTTGCTGCCTTAGCCAGCCCTGACTGTCTGTACCAAGCCAGAAGGGTATAGAAAAAAAATGCCTGCCTTCAAGGAGCTTACCTCCTCATGGGGGAGAAAACATGGAATTAAATAGACAAATACAAGATGTATGAAGAGTAGATGAATGGGAACCTTAGAAGGAAATGCAGCTGGGGGAAGCGAGGAATACTTCCTGAAGAAGGTAGGATTTGATCTGAGTCTTAAAGAAGGCCTGGAATTCTAAGGGGCAGAAATACACGTTAGTTTTTAGATGGTGGCACAGATTTAAAGTTGGGGCTCCAGGGTCCCTAAGTTCTTTGGGCCCCCTGCCACACTGAGGTCCTCGGGGGGGGAGTTAAACCTACGGGTCTAATTCTACTGAAGCCAAGCCCCAAGGTTCCCTGGGAGAATTCTCGTCATGGAAAAAGAAAACCATGCCATTTCTCCAGCCTTTCCGACAGCTCTGGCCAAATGAGCACATAGGACTCCTATTTCATAAGGGTGAGACTTATTCCCAGAGATGGAACTTTTCTTCCAGGTCTTTTGCTCTTGTCTTTCTTCCTGGCAAACCTTCTCCCAAGAGACTAATTAAGTTCTTTCTGCTGTATCTTCAGATTCAGCTGGTACCACTAATCTGGCATCTCTTATTCCTTTATTGCATCCTTCTGGCTGGGCTAGGCTGGGCCGACTAGGGGCATCTTTCCCCAGGGTGGTTTTAAGGATTATGAGCAGTGAATCTTGCTGGAAGACCATCGAGCATGATGTGGCAGCCTCAGACTGTCATCGTGAAAGCAGCAGCATTCTTCTCTTCTCTCTCCCAACCAGATCCGAGCATTCTAGTGACACAACCACCTCCGTAGTTCTTGTATTAGACTTGATGGCAATACTTGTTCAGGATTGAGGAACACAGCAAATAGCAATACTTAAACATCTGACAGATCAACAAATACAAAAATCTGCAAACTAAAATGACTAGAGAAAGTACACATCCTGCAAAAACTGACTGTATATTTATCGCCCCCCAAAAATGATGTCACCAATTGTTCTAAGAACCCCCAAACAAGGGTGTCCAGAAATGAAAGTTGTGGGTAAACAAGGCACCCTTGAGGGATCCTTGTCCATGAGAAGGGCCCAGCTTTATCCCAGACTTTGTCGTAGGGAGTCACTGTGTTCCTCTCTTAGAGCCAGGATGCCCCAACTGCCTCTCAGGCTTCTAAGGTAACCTGAGGAGTTTGGGGTGTCACTTTTTTTCTAATGTGACTACATTAAGTCTCCACCAGCTGTGTTCCTTTCATTATTGGAGGCCAATGACTAACAACCCAGTTCCATTTAACCACCTAACATCAGATAGCTCTCCCAGAAGGCACGTTTGCTTCAAAGACATAGCAAGGACAAACATACAAACATGGCTGATGAACATATCAGGGCCATGCTCTCACCTATACCACCTTGGTCTCTCATGGAGAGGCAGCAGGCTTCTACATTAGCTCTGTTCCTGCGTAGCATTGGCCCACCAAGTTCAGCCCCAAAGCCAGAATTTCTGTTAGAGGAGACCTTTTCTCAGCTTCCACTGGCCTAAAACCCTGAAGGTCAATCACTCTTTGCACCTCAGGATATCAGTGCTTCAATGGATCCGGAACCTAGACCCATGGATGCTGAAGCGCCATCTTGGAGTCATTGAACTCACAAGGTGTTGGTGGCTTGACTCCCTTGGCCTAGAACCTAGGCCCGTGGATGCTGAAGCGCCATCTTGGAGTCATGAACTCAATGAGATGTTGGTGGCTTTACTCCCTTGGCCTAGAACCTAGACCCATGGATGCTGAAGCGCCATCTTGGAGTCATGAACTCAATGAGATGTTGGTGGCTTTACTCCCTTGGCCTAGAATCAAAAAGAATAAACACAAATGCTGATGATGAAGGCCCTTGGACCAGACCCTACAGGATCAGAGAGGCTCAACATCTTTCCTCTTATAGCTTGGTCTGTTACCAAACGTCGTGAACAGGAGCTGACAAGAGCCCCCCAGAGTAAATGAAGTAGATACAGCCAGGTGGCTCAAGGAATAGAAAGCCAGGTCTAGAGAAGAGAGGTGCTGGGTTCAAATCCAGCCTCAGATATTTCCAAGCTGGGTGACCCTGGGCAGGTCACTTAACTCCAATTACCTAGACCTTACTGTTCTTCTTCCCATACTCAATATTGATTCTAAGACAGAGAGTAAGGTTTGTTTTGGGGTGTTTTTTTTAAACCCTTACTGTCCAACTTGGAAACAGTACTGTGTTTTGGTTCCAAGTTATAAGAGCAGTAAGGGATAGGCAATGGAGATTAAGTGACTTGCCCAGGGTCACATAGCTAGGAAGTATCTAAGGCCAAATTTGAACCCAGGACCTCCCATCTCTTGGGCTGGCTCTCAATCCTCTGAGCCACCCAGCTGTCCCCATAAGGATTTTTTTTTTTAAGTGAATGAGATAAGAAACAACCATGACATTCTGAATATCAGATAGTTTGCAAACCTTAACATTGTCTCTGCTCTCTTTGAAATCAAATAACAACCTTTGTTTCTTTCCCTTAACAAGCCATTTTCTGAAGGGAAATTTCTTTTTCCCCCTCTAGTGGCTCAGAGTAATTTTCATTTACTCTGCAGGCTCTTTTTCTTCCAACTTTGTTACTTGGAATGCAAAGTTTCCTGGTTGGAGGGACTGGGCGAGTATTGTAAAAACAAAAATGGCAGACCAGACCAGACCAGATCAGACCAGACAACCCAAGAGAGTTGTTACTTGTTTTTTAAAACCCTGACTTTCTTCTCTCATCAGTTTTAAGGCAGAAGAGTGGTAAGAGCTAGGCAGTTGGAATTAAGTGACTTGCCCAGGATCGCACTGCTAGGAAATGTCTTGGGCAAGATTTGAACCCAGGACCCAAGACAGTATTAATTAAATGCCTATTAAAAGAGCAGACATAATATGTAAATTATGGACATGCTTGATCCTACTTGAATTCATTTGGAACTTAATGATTGACTGTATCAGGAGGATAATTCCATTCAATCCCAGAAACATTTCCTAAGCACTTAGTTGATACCACCCTTAACTCTTGGGAAACAAAGGCAGAAAGGAAACTGTTCCTGCCTTCAGGGAGCTCACATTCTACTAGAATAATTCTGCTGAGTTTACTTTCTACATGTGCACAGATAAGGCAAATTTAAAATAAATTAAAAGAAGTTTTATAATTATTATAATATTATTATAATTAATTATGTATAATTAATATAATATAAGTTATTATATAATATATAAATAATATAATATCAATATAATTATTATAATATATGATTATAATAATATAATAAATTAATAAATTAAAAGAAGGGAATAAGAGAAGTACTTGGCAACTAGGGAAATCAGGAAAGGCTTCCTGTGGGAGGAAGCCTTTGAGCTGGACTTTAAAGGGATCTGAGGTTCCGAAAGGCAGGAGTGGAGGATGGACAGCATTCTAGCAGGAGGACAGCCTTGTTTCCACACCTGAATTGGTTGAATGATGCAAATGAAGAACTCTCTTAGAAGTAAACTGGTCCAGTCCATTGCAATGATCCATGGGGATTCCCTATGACTAATGTCAAAGCTTGGGGACTGGGGACAGCAAAGCCTTCTGGGGCCAGCCGGGTCCTTGTNGGGGAGAGAAAGAATAAGACAGAAAGAGTGAGAGAGAGAATGAGAGAGGGAGAAAGAGACACACAGAGAGAGATACAGGGGAAGGGGAGGGAGAAAGAGGGAAGGGGGATGGGGAGGGAGGAAGGGAGAAAGAGGGAAAGACCTAGAGAGAATAAGAGAGAGACAGAGAAAGAGGGAGAGAAAGAGAGAATGAGAGAGGGAGGAAGAGGGGACAAGGAGAAAGAAAGGGGGGAGAGAGAGAGAAAGAAAGACTGAGACAGAGACAGAGTTGGTTATTTCTCTTTAGAAATAAAAGCTTCCCTTCCATGACTGTCATTTTCAGCTCTCAGGCCTGACTAATGCTTTGCATCTTTAGTCACCACAGAAACTATCCATTTTCACTGAATCATGACCTTTTGGGCAGCCTCAGGTCTGACTCTAAAGCCAGCCTCCCCAATGGGGGCCTCCAGTGATTCCATCCTCCTAACTGCCCCAGCAGGGAAGGGGCTGAGCTCAGGCAGGCAGACCATGTCGGCCGCTCTCCACCTCCTTCTTCTTCATGGGTAGGAGGTAGCCTTGGAAGAAGTCCATCCTGGTGCTGGCCTCCATTGGGCTCAGGGCCTGCCAGCAGATTGCTCTTCCTGTGTGGCGAATCACAAACCAGAGCCTCCCATTTGGCCTGAGCTCCAGCAGCCTCCCTGCCAAGGGGAATGAATGCCTCCCTCCCTCCCTCCCTCAGATACCAAGAAAGTAGGTCAAAGCTGGTTAGATGCCTGAGGCTCACCCCTAACAGGAGCCTGAATTGGTTGGTCTAGAGAAGGAGGCGCTGCCAGGGGCCCTCAGCGGACCAGCAGCTCTTCCAAGCGGATCTCTGTAGATTCACAATCTGGCATCGCTGCAAACAAACATGGCGGCCGCTTGGCTTCTGCGCCTCCCTTTATAGCTGAGGAAACCAGTCACTTGTCCAAATGGCCGCGGGGCGATGGGCTGGTAGAACAAGGACCAAAAGGCTGAACTTCCTGTCTCCTGGCCATGGGCCCTCTTTGCTAGAGCAAGCAGGACTGGTGGGCAGCAAAGGGGTCTAAAACCCGAGTTCTGTTTCTGACTGCATTTTCCTGGGCAGTTAGGTGGCTCCTTAGTGCTAGGAATCATGAAGACTTGGGTTCAAATGTGACCTCAGATAATTACTGGCTCCTGGACAAATCACTTATCTCTGTTTGCCTCAGTTTCCTCATCTGTAAAATGAGCTGGAGAAGGAAATAGCAAACCACTGCAGGGTCTCTGCCAAGGAAACCCCAAATGGGGTCCTGAAGAGTCAGACAGGACTGAACAAGAACACCAAAGAAGACATGAGGGGACAGGATGACCACCCTCAAGTGTATGTTCTACCAGTAGAGATGAGGCTGGATTTGACCTCAGATCTCCCAGGTTCCAAGCCCAGTGTTTTTCCCACGATACCACCTAGCTGCCACTTGATAAACTAGGCAGTGGTTCCCAAACTTTTTTGGCCTACCACCCCCTTTCCAGAAAAAAAATATCACTTAGCCCCCTGGAAATTAATTTTTTTTAAATTTTAATAGCAATTAATAGGAAAGATAAATGCACCTGTGGCCATCACTGCTCCCGTGGATCACTGCAGCACCCACCAGGGGGCGGTGGCGCCCACTTTGGGAATCATTAGACTCGAGTCATTCTTTTTAATCCATCGGATTCACCGATGCTGTGCCAGCTCCTATGTTTGGCACTGGGGACCCAAGTACAAAGAATGACACCATCTCAATGGGTGATGAACCTCCATTCTATAGCCTAAGTCTAAGAACTCTAAAGATTCCCATTTACTGATCTCATTTTATTGGAAGAACGTTTCCTTACTGCCCACTGCAAGTCAGGAACTGAGCTGGGTGCTAGGGGTACAGAGAGAAAAGGAGAGTCCCTGCCCTCAAGGAGCTTTGAATCTTCTGGAATGGGGAGATGGACCAAGCACCCAGATGAGGGAGAAAACGCCAACATGTAGGAGAGGAGCAGCGACCTGCTGAAGGAGATGGGACCTGGGACACACTCTGAAGGGAGCAGAAGGAAACCTAAACACAGATGCTGAGAAGGAAATGATAAATCCAGAACCTCAGGATCATTATAGCTTTTCCTTTTAATTTAATAGAGCTCTGGGCCTAGAGTTGGGAAGACCAGAGTTCACTTCTAGACTCAGATAAGTACTAGCTCTCTGCCCTTGACAAAACTCTGGTACAATGGGTAGACCACTGGACCTGAAGTCAGGAAGACATGAATTCAAATCTAGACTCGATGACTTACTAACTGCATGAGCCTGGGTACATCTCTTGACCTCTGTCTACCTCAGTTTCCTCAATTGTAAAATGGTGATAATAATAGCACCTACCTCCCAAGATTCTTGTGAAGATCAAATGAAATATTTGTTAAATTCTTTGCCAACTCCTGCTATTATTAATAATTACTATTATTCATTATTATTAATCACTGCTATTTTAATAATACCTTTTAAAATTATTAAGTATCATTAATACTTTTTTTTAACAACTCAGTTATTTCTGGATATAAACTCATGCCACCTTTACCATTCCCCAGTGAGCCAATTTTCCTCAGAACAAAGACAGTGACGCAGCACAGAAGGAGGACTCTTGTGCCTTCTAAGAGGTGTCTGGGAACTCTCTCAACCTTTGACGAATTCTTTCCTGAGAATAAAGATCGTTTCTCTTTGACTTGGAATAGCAGTAGCATTTTTTTTTTAATTTCAAAAAGTGGATTCAGAGATGAACTGGGCCCTTTCCTCAGTTATTTATAATCATGATAGATTTTTTTGCTCACTTCACAACAGGAAACACTGGCAAGACTACAGGCTAAAAATAATTGTTTTAATGGCACCGAACAGAGGTCTTGTTAAAGCAAATATACCTCTGGTAACACATAGGAACAAAGCAGCAACTCCATTCCAAAAAAATCTATTAATTTTTATGATTTATATATGTATATTATTATATGATATTATGTATATTATTACATGATATAATGTATATTATTTCATGATATTTTAACATATTACAATTATATCAATTATATTATAATATGGCACATATACTATATTTTAGCACCATGTGTTATCATTAGATCATTATTATACTATATTATAATATGGTACATATGCTATATTTTAACATCCTATATTATAATTAGATAATTATACTGTATTATATGGTAGATATATTATATTTTAACATATAATTAGATAATAAATTATTATACTATAATATGGTACATATTCATTTTAGTGCCATATGTTATCATTAGATCATTATTATACTATATTATAATATGGTACATATGTTATATTTTAGCATCCCATATTATAATTAGATCATTAATTATTATACTGTAGTATGGTACATATATATTTTAGCACCATGTGTTATCATTAGATAATTATTATTGTTACGAATAATATTGATATAGATGGATATATTCAAACATATTAATGGATTATTTAAAGCCACATTAGTAATTAAGAAGACCACATGCCTGCTAAGATCCAATTCAAAATGCCCGCCATACCTTCACTCTTGCTGCTTCGTAGGAAAAGAGAGCGTCTCATTCAAGTTCAGAGACATTATACCTCTGTCTACATAATCATACTTCCTGCCCACCTGTATTACGTAAAAGGAATCGTGGGAAATGTCATTTTCAAGTCCCCTAAACGTCCACAGGAAGTTTATATCATGGACCTCAATATTAAGATCAAGGACCCCAGATTTCTAATATCACATTATACTATAATATGGTACATATGCTATATTTTATCATCCTATATTATAATTACATCATTATACTATATTATATGGAAGATATAATATATTTTAACATCATATAATTAGATCATTAATTATTGTACTGCATTATGGTACATATGCTATATTTTAACATCATATAATTAGATTATTATTACACTACATGATATGGTACATGTACTGTATTTTAACATCATATAATTAGATCATTAATTATTATACTATGATATAGTTCATAATATACCATATTTCAGAATCCTATATTATAATCATTAATTATTATGTAGCTTTACTGTATAATTAGTATATTGTGATTAATATACAACTATAAATTTACAAGTCCCTGGGGATAGAAAGATTTTTTAAAATTCAGCCTTTCTATTCCATTGGGAGAGATATGACACACATATAGCTAAGTGTAATGCAATATGGGAATTCGCAGGAGGAGGGATTGCCAAGGAGAAATCTAGTCCAAGCTCTCTGGGAATATTTGAGGAGGGAGAGGGGATCAGACAAGTTTTCACAGAGGAGATGCCTTCAGAGGTGAGATTTCAAGGAAGAGAAGGATTCTGGAAGGCAGAGATAAGGACAATAAAGGGAGAAGGCATGGCCTTGACAAATGCTGGAAAGTGGGAGATGACATTGGATCACATAGCTAAAAAGATCATGGAAGTCGTCTTACCCAAGTCCTTTATTGCATACCTGAGAGAAATGAAGTACAGAGGGGTTTACTCACAGTCACCCAAGTGGTAAATAGAGGAGCCCTGATCCTCTGACTTCAGAGCCAAGAGTCCCCATTGGACCAACCTGCCTCTTAAGTTCATATTGGATTCATGAAACCACTAGTGGTCCAGGTTGCCTGAAATCTAGAGGGCATAAAGGAGAATATTGTAAAATAACCAAGAAGAGCTGACTGGGAGCCATACTGTGAGACACTGTAAGGGCTAAGGGGTCTATGGTTTATCTAAGAAGGAATAGGGAGCCACCAAATCTGCATCTTAAGAAAACTGGGCAGCTATGTAGAAGATAGACTGGAAAAGAGAGGAAGAACCAGGATCAGAGAGACCCACCAGGAGATGATTACGATAACTGGACGAAGTTCTATGAGCCATCTGAAGTGGAGAATGGAGACAGATCACAGATGTAGAATTTTGACTGATGACTTGACATCTTTGCCCACATTTCTGCCTTGCTTCTGGCTTCAGGGGTCTTGCTCTGTCCTCGCCCCCAGAGACGGGAGACTTCGGCATTGTCATCTTTCCTAAAAGGGTATTTTTGACAAAGATGGGAAAGAAAATCTCCCTAAAGTTGTTTAGGTTCACGCCAAGTCTATACTATTTGTGAAATCCCTCCCAGACCATTCAAAAGGGCTGGCAAATAGAATGTGTCTCCCTTCCCCAGGTCAGAGGAGAACTCGCATTTCCTTTCTCGGGTCAGCCCACCATTTCCAAAAACCACCTGGGCAACTCCATTGTGTTTTGCTATCCTTGAGCACATTTTTTTTTCCAAACCACATGCTTAATTAGTGCTCGTTAGCATGAGGCAAACCTTGGATTTGGCTCTTCCACCTTCCCGTCCCGCTGTTCCGCCTGCTGTCAGACCGGGCAGCCTCAGGCTTGCTGGTCATGTGAGAGGCTTCCTGGGCAGGAGAAACTCCAGAGCAGAACCTCCTGCTAAGATTACTCATGTGCATGACAAGATAATTCTTTTGCTCTTTGAGCCTAAACCATTGAGAGCTGAGCTTGGTGGGGTGGAAGAAGGGGTAATGGTTTTGTAGAAAATTAGGATGATTAAAAACAGCATTCAGGGATACTTTGCTTGGAGTCAAGAAGATCTCGATTTAGTCACTGGACCTTGGAATCTGCATTCTAATTTGTAGTCTTAACAGTCTGGTCCCTGGCCCTCGAGACAATGACTTACCCAAGGTCAGGGTGTATCAGAGGCTGGTCTTGGCCTCCAGTCTCCCTGGCTCCAAGGACTCTCTCTATCCACTAAAGCCACTCAACTGCAATGTAAAGGAGATGTTGTGCCAAACTTCAAAGTGCCATAGAAATATTAAGTATTCTTATCATGAATCGTGCAGATTCCCATCATATACCTTAGATCACTTGGGGTTTTTTTAGCTTATTTAATTTATTTGCAATTAAATTTCATAGGATTGTAGCTCCCCGTCTTCCCCAAAACCCCCCACAAGTAAATGTTTTCTTGATTTCTTTTCTATTACTGACATTTCTGTGTTATTTAGAATTTTTGGGGTTCTATTTAGAAGTATTAAGCCTCAAGATACGTAGATATATGACAAACTTCCTGTGGACATGTGGAGGACTTTGAGACTACATTTTCCGTGATCCAATGGGTTTCCGGTTTTGGACGTGGTAACATCTCCAATGTATAGCACAGCTTAAATTCAGAGGTCAGCCTTGAGATGACCTCTTTGGCTACTTAGAGAAGATGGGAGGAGATATGGACGGGCAGCATTTTTTGAAATAGTCAGGCATGGTCTTACATATTTTACCAACATGGCCATGGTAATTAAATGTTACTTTTCCTCATAATACCAGCCATTATCATTTTTAATCATTACATTTCCCAATGACCAGCCTCCCCTCCCCATAGAACTTTACCAACATCCCCCTCATTCTTCAACATTTCCTATCGCTTTCCTTCTCACCATTAGATTATAGACCAAGGGTTCTTTAAGTCTATGAACTTGACTTGTTTTTTAATATTTAGACAGCTATATCATTGGTTTCCTTGGTAATCCTGCATATTTCAGTTTATACATTTAAAAGCACAATTCTGATAGGTTTTATGATCCTGACTGCCAGCGATGATCAGAACACACACACACACACACACACACGTGTAAAGGACCTGTTAATAGATACTCTAAAAGAGTAGACGGAACCCCACAATTGGTCCAGCTGCTTATTCAAGAAGCAGAGTTAATTGTATGGAATAGAAACAGCCTAGAAAAGGACTCGATTTAAGTAGCTGCGATGCAATGGTTCTTGGGAATGGATTTCTTCATAAACTGAGCTGACCCTTTGTTCAACCAGTGCCATCCCTGGAAAATCAGAGGGGAGCAGAGACCATTCCTCTCAGAGCTAAAATAACAAATCCTGTTATTAATTTTCTAGACATGCCGAAAGCCAGCAGAAGCACTTGGCCGAGAAGATGCCGGCAAAATGATCCTGGGAGCCCCCCTCCAGGAGACCGAGCTTGAGAAACGGTTTTGCTTCTGTGGTCGTAAAATGTGGATCCACCCTCGGAAGGGTGCGCCAAGAAACAAAAAAAAAATCAGTGTTAGTCATTGATGATGTCCGAAGCTTCATGTCCAGTGGTTGATTGGCCTTTGCTTCTTAATTTATTTTCGTTTTAACTCGTGCCACTAAATAGCCGGCATTTTAATAAAATACAGTTATGAGAAGAAAATGTACAGTAGAAGCTGTTACGAACCATGCTTGGGAACAGAGGGTAGTTTAACTTTATTTTTGATTTGTTTTAGAGACTTAAGTTGAACCCGTCCTTTCCCATTGCCGACTTTTATTCCTCACTGTAGTTCACTTTAAAGAAGAAGCTGTCTAAGCCGGTGCTATCCAAGTCCAAACCATACCTGCCTGCCTCGTCGTGAAGTTGTAGCTTTCCGTCATCTGGATATTTTAATCAGTTTTCAACATTTTGTGAATGTTGACTACCTGACCTTCATTTTTAGATGTGCTATTAACATTCACCTGGACTCAGAGAGTTTCCCTGGAACGTTTTATGTATAAATATGTAAAATAAAAATGGAAAATTTGTTTCATAGGATATGACATGTCTTTTTGTTCAGCAGCACCCGTGGTGGAGTTCTTTCCTTATGGGGAAATCCCCCGGCCTGGGCTTCTTCCTGCGGAGAAGGAGAAGCTCTTTGATCTGAGCTCAAAGAACTCTTTCTTTGGTCAAAAGGATAAAATTCCTGAGTTGGAAGCAACCTCACCAGCCGTCATTCCCAACCCGTACCCCCAAGAGAATCTCCATCATCATCATAATATCTAAAATGTTATGATCATTTATTTCATTTAACAACCCTGAGAAGTGTTATTATTACTTCATTTTACAGATGAGGAAATCGAGGCAGAAAGATCAAGTGATTTTGCCCGTAATCTCAAAGCTAGTGCTGCGACTAGATTGAATCTCAGTCCTTCCTACCTCCAAGACCAGTACTTTTTCCACTGGATTACTTAGCATTAAAATTTACCTGAAATATAGTTATCAGTCTCTGCTTGCAGACCACCCAAGAGAAGGGACCCACTATTCCTGAGCCCATTCCATTTTTTTTTAATAACCTTCACCTTCCGTCTTAGAATCAATCCTGTGTATTGGTTTCAAGGCAGAAGAGCAGTAAGGGCTAGGCAATGGGGGTCAAGTGACTTGCCCAGGGTCACACAGCTGGGAAGCATCCGAGGTCAGATTTGAACCCAGGACCTCCTGTCTCTGGGCCTGGCTCTCCATCCACTGAGTCACCAAGCTGCCTCCCCCCACCCCATTCCATTTTTGAAAAGTCATAACTGATCAATTTTGACCGAGCGACTCTGGGCAAGTCAGTGGCCCCAGGTAACTCCCAGACTAAGTTATTGATGAGTGCAGAACTACATGAAGGAAAGGACTTCCACACAGGGAGCTCTCTATATTGATAACATCATAGACTCCATCCAGAAACAAAAAAACCTCCACAGTCTCAAATAAGGACAGCAGCAATCATTTGGATAAATTGATTAAGGAACACCACTGTCAGCAGATGATCCACTGAGCTGCTGCACTCAATGGACAGTAGCCATTTACCTTCCTGGGAAATTGTCCATTTCAAAAGCTAACCATTAGTTTGCTGGGCTGCTGAGATGGTTTTAGATGAAAATCACAATTGAGCTTCTTCCTCTGGCCTGACCCCTTTGGGCATATGAAAGTCAAATAGGAGACTTTCGCGTAGAATATGTTTTTGCACAAAACTCATGTATTGCATTCATGGGGATGACTAAATATGTGAGTCATGATGTCCATTGGGAAGCCTCACATTTTTCTCAGGTTCACCACAGTGAGAACTGTGAGGAGAAATTACAAAGAGTCCAATGTAGGCTTGATGTCAACAAAAACTTCCTCACTCGGACAACTGTCCCACAGTGGAAGGGAACTCCCAGGGAGAGGGTGGCTTCCCCTCACTAAAGGTTTTCACTTAGGGCTTGGATAACCCCTTGTCCAGAATGTTAGAGGAAGGGGAAGCTGGGTAGCTCAGTGGATTGAGAGTCAGGCCTAGAGATGGAAGGTCCTAGGTTAAAATCCGGCCTCAGACACTTCCCAGCTGTGTGACCCTGGACAAGTCACTTGACCCCCATGGCCCATCCTTAGCACTCTTCTGCCTAGGAACAAATACACAGAAGTTAAGGGTATAAAAAAAAAAAAAAGAATGTTAGAGGCAGTAGGGAAGGGCTGGACTAGACAAATGCTCAGATCCATTCTTACTCTGAAATTCTGTTGGAGTAGATGTTTTCAAAGAGCTGGGCACCATCTTGACCCCAAAGCCTAGCCATGGGCCCTTGCAGACAATAAATAATTATAATGCTTATTAATAATAAATTAATGTTATTAATAAAAGCTGAGTTGAACTGGGATGCCTTTGTTGATCCTAGGAATTGGGGTTTCCAGCACACACTCTTCTTGCCTTTTAGAAACTCTCAAGCTTTCTGATCCCAAGACCAAAGAAAGATATGTTGGGCCACCTCCCTCTCCCTCAATCCCTAGCCTATGCACATAGTAGGAAAAGGCAATGTTTGCTTTGAAATATCCTGGGCAAGAGTGTTCATAGTTGGAGTAGGGCAAAAGCTCTGGGAACTAGAAGATCCAATTTCCAGACCCAAGTCTCGTATGACTCTCAATAAGCCATTCCAACTTTCCAAGCATGATAGCAAAGACTTAGGATCTCAAAATCCCTATCTATCTCTGTGGTTTTTGACAGAGTCAGAAGGACCTGAGTTAAAATCTGGCCTTAGATTCTTACTAACTGGGTGACCATGGGCAAGTCATTTAACCTCTGTCTCCCTCAGTTTTCTAATCTGTAAAATTGGATTACTGATGGCATTTACCTCTCAAGAGCTATTGGGAGAATCAATGAAGGTATTACATATGTGAAATACTTAGCAAACTCCAAAGAATTCTGTAATGGTAGCTATTATTTTTAGCTCAAATGAGATCATACTTGGAGAACCGCATTCCTATCAGATCTTATCTCCTGGAAGGAACAGACCTCCTTCTGTACTAATATCATTTCTCCATAAATAAACTGTGACATTCATCCCAAGGTAGGATGATTGGCAATGAATCTTTCAAGATACTTTAATAGAGCCATATATTTAGCTGTCAATGTAAATTAATATTATGTTAAATGATGGAAGTTAATGTTCTGGCCCAGCACCAATTAAAGTGGCCTTTTAATTACCAAGAGAGAACCCGAAGGGTTCTTTCTTCAGAGCATTGATAGGAAATCATTCACCAAGGCTAATTGGTTGTAAGAAATAAGCCACAGGGTGGCAGAGTGGATAAAAAGAACAAAAAGCTACCAACTTCAAATCTCTTCTGCTTAATAGCTGTGTGACCCTGGGCAAGTCACATAACCACCAACTGCCTCAGTTTCCTCAACTATAAATGGGGATAATAATAGTTCCTACCTCTTAGGACTATTTGGGGGAACAACATAAGATAATATTTGTAAAGTACTTTGCACTACTTGGTTAGTGCTTAATAAATTTTGGTTCCCTTCCCATTCTGGCTTAGAAGGAGAAGAAAAATAGCTCCTGCTTTCTAGTTATTCATATGGGTAGCTCAGGGGATTGAAGTCATGAAACTAGGTTTGAATTTTGGCTCATTTGAGTCCTGCTTGTGAGTCCTTGACTAAGTCATTCAAACTTAAGAGCTGGAGCTAGAGGGACGCTTTGAAGCAAACCTCCTCTCCTCATTTTACAAATGAGGAAATAGATGCCATGAAAGGTTAACTGACCCACCTGCTCCCAAAAAGTCATCAGACAGGTAGTTAATTACAGAATCAATTTGAACCCAGGTCCTCAGACTCAAGAACCAGCCTCATTCCACACAGAGCCTAAAAGCATTGGAAATACTCCAAATAGGTAATGTAGTGGAGAGAACACTGGGCTTGGAATCAGGAAGACTCATCCTAATGAGTCTAAATTAGACTAGTTGTGTGACCCTTGACAAGTCACTTTACCCTTGTGTAAGATTAAAAATTAATGTCTAAATACTCCAAGGATCATATTTTATAAAGTTTATTAAAAATAACTTGAAGCAAAAAGAAAAGTAATAGCCTCAGTAAAGAAAGAAGCTTCCAGGGACCTGTGAGCCCAGAACACCACCAGCAAGAGAGAGCGAGGGTAGGGTTACACACACCTTTATCGATACAATGTAAGCACACAACTTGGGGACGAAAAGAAAAGGGATGCTGGGTAATGTAGTTCAGGGGTACAAAATTTCTATTTACACACCCTGATTGCCTCAGTTTCCTCAACTGTAAAATGAGCTGGAGAAGGAAATGGCAAACCACTCCCAAGAAATGCCAAGAAAACCCCAAATGGAGGTCCCAGGGAGTTGGACATGACAACAACAACATTGTTAAACAGTTCTAGAGAATGGGACCCAGGGAGGGTATGACATCCACTATACCTCCATGCCTCAGTTTCCTCACCCACAAAATTAGGAGATTGAAATCAATGCTCCCTTAGGGCACTCCAGTCTCTAAGGTCCTATGAATCCATTTCCCTAAGCCAAATAGAGGGAAAGAATTGAGCAAGCTGCTGATGAATCAGGCTACCCATTTTCCCTCTTGCTGCGGTTAGAAGGATTTTTTTTTTAATTTATCTTCAGGGTTTTTTTCCCCTCTTTAACAAGAACTAACACTTTATCCTTAGGCAATGCAGGAAACAATGGTGGGTGGCACTGGTTGAATGAGCTTGCAGTTTTGGTTTACTTACTCAGATAAAGTGCCAGTCCTTAGAGACTTGGGACTCTAGTTAGCTCTCTGTCTAGTTGGTTCAAAAACAATTCATTGACTGGAGGTCCTGGGTTCAAATATGGCCTCAAGACACTTCCTAGCTGTGTGACCCTGGGCAAGTCACCTAACCCCCATTGCCTAGCCCTTACCACTCATCTGCCCTAGAACTCAGTATTAATTCTAAGATGAAAGGTAAGAGTTTAAATTAAAAAAAAAAAAAAACATTTTTTAACAGTTGATTGGCAGTCACCGTGGCTTCAGAGGCAGAGAAAGAAGATGAAAGCATAGTCATGCCAAGAGAGGGGCCAGTGTGACCCCCACCCTCACCCTGTAGAAGCTAAGGGGGAGAAACAAGTCCTAGGAGAGGAGCATCATCACAGTGACAGGACCCTGGCTGCAGCATAGGGCCCCAACAGAAGATAGTGTGGTCCTTAGGGAAAAACTGCCCCTTCCGGGAGAGGAAGGATGCCCCCTGCCATGCTGATCCCCAGAGCAAAGCCTCCTTCACCCTGGGATAGTCACACCTCTGAGCACACGGCTCCAGCTCTGGTTATGACTTTCCCTGCCTAGGTTAGCAATTCCATTGAAAAGAAAGTAATGCTTGCACAAGCATATTTATGAGCATTTATTACAGATTTACAACAAATCATGTTACATTATTGTTGTGTTATATATTAAAACATAAAAACAAATGGTAAATTTAAAAATAAAGTAAGGCAGGGGCAGCTAGGTACCAGGGTGGGTAAAGCATGAGGTGTGCGATCCTGGGCAAGTCGCCAAATCGTGATTGCCTAGCCCTGGCCATTATTCTTTCTTAGAGTTGATACCAAGACAGAAGGGAGGGAGGAAGGGAAGAAAAGAAGGAAAGAAGGAAGGAAGGAAAGGAAAGGAAGGAAAGGAAAGGAAAGGAAAGGAAAGGAAAGGAAAGGAAAGGAAAGGAAAGGAAAGGAAAGGAAAGGAAAGGAAAGGCTGTCT
>NC_058132.1:658948235-658966630 GCF_016433145.1 Gracilinanus agilis
AAGGAAAGGAAAGGAAAGGAAAGGAAAGGAAAGGAAAGGAAAGGAAAGGAAAGGAAAGGAAAGGAAAGGAAAGGAAAGGAAAGGAAAGGAAAGAAGAAAAGGAAGAAAGGAGGAAAGAAAGAAAAATGAAAGAAGGAGGGAGAAGAAAGAAGGAAGAGAGGGAGGGAGAGAAGGAGGGAGGAAAAGAGAGTAAAAAAGGAAAAAAGAGAGAAAAGAATGGTTCTCTTTGGGGTTCTCTTTACTTATCTGTAAAATGGGTAGCTGGTGCCAGGTAGGGGTTTCTAACCCAGGGTCTTTGAACTTGTTTTTGTTCAATTGTTCAGCCACATCTGACTCTTCGTGCCCCTGTGGACCAATTGTCCACAGGGTTTTCTTGGCAAAGATACTGGAGTGGGTTTGTCATATTTTGATAACTTTGTCAATATAATTGATCTCTTTTGTGATGCATTTAAGGACAAGACATCAGCCTGATAAGATGTCCCTGGGCTCCACCAGCCTGCCAAAAAAAGGATAATGAAACAAAAAACAGTGGAGAACCTGCTGTAATAACTAGTTGAGTCTAAAACTTTTGCCAGGTCTCAATCACTTAAGAGACACAGTGTATAGAACACTGCACTTGGAATCAAGAAAACCTGAGTTCAAATCCTACCCTAGCACTTTTGCTCCAGAAACCTGAGCAAATCAATTTAGTCACTTCCAACCTCTTTCCTCATCTGTAAAATGGGGATAATAATAATAACATGAGGCTATTGTGAGGATCAAATGATCTGTCCTATAGAAAGCACTTTAGAAACTCTTAAGTGCGATATCAGTTCAAGTTATTGTTATAAGGAAGAATCCTTCTGTGATCATATAGCTAGATGTGTGACTTTAACATAACTCATACTCCTTTTTCCTTTTGGAAAGAAAAGTTTGGAAACAGCCCCACTCTTGGACTGGGCATACATGCATACTCTGGGAGGACTCCAGAGACCTCCTAGTTCTCTGGCATCCCAAAGGGTACTTGTTGCTTGTCCCCTATGACTCCTGACCTCTGATCTGGACACCGAGGTCAAGTCTAGCCAGTCAGGGAGACCCAGAAGGAATGATGTCACTGGCATTCTAAGAGAGGAAATTGGGAAAACAAGGGTTTTTCTTTTGGCGTTTTGGCTCTTGGCTCTCTAGGTCTGGAGACCCACCTGGCAGGCCAGTTCGCAGGTGGGATTTGAACCCAAGTCCTCTGAGTCCATACCTATCCTGCCCCTTCCACCTCCACCTGGACCAAGATGCAACCTTACATTCCAGTGAAAAGTCAACCTTTTTAAGAATAGATAAGGCAAATGAGGCATCTGCTCTCATCAGTTTGGTCTGTTTCCAAGCCTGATTGAAGGAGCTGTTCAGGAATGTGGGTTCTTGGGAGGAAGAGAGATGATGAACAGGACAAAACCCAACAACAGTCACATTCATCATTCATGAGAAAAGGGAGAGAAAAAACACTGAAAATCTTCTGGTATGTGAGTTGCTGAGTTCTTGGATTCCGCTTTAGGATAATTAAAATGGAGCTAAAACCTATAGAAGATCTTCATTGGATGTGCATGGGCTGGATTTGATGAGTTTGACAAGTTCTCTTTTTCCCCATGTATGATCAACTTGGAATTATTGAAACTTGCCTTTTGTACTCTGGGGCTTATCCACAGACACTTCTTCATCTTTGGCACCCAATGAGCTTTTCAGTTATCTCTCCCTGCTACCCAACTATATGCTTAGGTGATATAATTTAGTGGTTCCTGGAGTTAGCCTCCTTAGCATTCTAGTAGAATATAAGCTCCTGGAGGGGAGGAAGTGTTTTGTCTTATTTTTTCTTTATGTAGATTTGTCCCTGCAACTAACACTGGGTTTGCATACATTAGGCACTTAATAAATGTTTATGGAATTGGAGAAAATAGAAAATGCTTGAGGGAAATGAGAAGTTAAAATCTGACACTTTCACTGATCTTAGGCTGTCAGAGTTAGAGAAGAACTCAGTGGCTATCTAGTCCAAACTATTCCGAAAAAAAGAATACCCACTACATCTACCTGATATGCAGCTGGCCAATCTTTGCTTGTAGACCTTCAGTGATGGGTGGCTCACCACTTTCCATGAATACCCTTTCCACTTTGGGATGGCTTTAAGGAAGTCTTTCCCTATGTTGTATGCCTCTACCCATCTCCAAATTCTACCCATTGCTACCAGTTTTACCCTCCAGGACCATATAGAATAAATCATCACTCTACCAGGTGATTTCAAATACTTGAAGACTGATACCATGTCAGTGAATCACAGGATGTTGGAATTGGAAGGAGTCTCTGAGGTCATGTAATTCAATCCATCCCATTACAACAAACCTAATGAACAATCTCTAGGTGCAGCAAGGGGGAGCCACTCCCTCCCAAGGCAATCCATGTCTATTTTGAATAGCTCAGGTGGCAAAGTAAATATAGTGCCAGGCCTGGAGTCAGGAAGAACCTGACCTCAGACACTCAGACTCTGTTTGCCTTGGTTTCCCCACATATAAAAGGATCTAGAGAAGGAAATGACAAACCGCTCCAGTTTCTTTGCCAAGAAAACCCTAAATGTGGTCATGAAGAGTCACACATGACTGAAATAACTCAACAACAAAATCCTTAAGAATTTTTCCCAAGTTTTGAGTCTCAAATTTGCCTCCAGAATAAAAACAAACGAGTTTGAGATCAGCCACACAACTTCTCCTCTAACAATCAATCAATCAATTATCAAAAAACATATATCAAGTGCTTAATATATGCCACAATTGTGCTAGCTCCTGGCTACTAGTTAGCATAAATAATTGAGAAATATACCTTAAAAGTGTCTGTCTGCCTTTCATTTCTAGAAAAAAAGTTCTAGACATTTTTTAAAGGGCCCGAAAGAGCCTTCCTCAAAATTGTCTGGAGTGGAGGCCAGTTTGCATTTCCTTCCCCCCAACCCTCTCTGCCCGTTTCCTTCCCAGGAAACTTCCCCAGAAGTTTGGACTAGTACTGATTTGCATAGCTGTTGCCCCAGCCTGAGAACAAGAAGAGTCTACCCTGTTCCATTGGATCAAGTCAAGATGCCCGCTTCCTTTTTTAAAGTACACAGATAATTCTCACTTCCTAAAAGAAGCACCACTATCAAGTGAGTTTGGCTGAGAAAACCTCAAAGCTCCCATCTATGTTCTACTAAAACCTCAGTTCCAATCCTATTTCCTCAGCTCCAAGGGGGGATCTAGGTGGATAGAGGGACCCTGGTCACCCACAGCTGGAAGCCTCAAGCCAGGCTTGGCCTCCCAACTTCCCTCTCAGGACTGTGGATTTGGGGAAAAGTCAGGAAGTTTGTTCAGTGACTCTGCTTTCAGGTGACAGGGTAGAGGATTTTCCTCTGATGCTAATGAATTGGACAAGGGACATTCATTCTCACAGAGCATGGGAAAATGAAAGTCACACTTTGGTGATCCGTTGTAATTCCTGGGACTTCAAAGAATCAGAGACTGGTCATTCACAACTTTAAACTGCTGACATCATCTGAGGCACTCCCCCTCCCACCTTCTCTCTCTTTCTCTCTCTGTCTCTGTCTCTTTCTCTCTGTTTCTCTTTCTCCTTTTCTCTCTCCCTCTGTCTCTCCTCTTCTCTTTCTCTCTCCTCTTTTCCCTTTCTATCTCTCTCTGTCTTTCTGTCTCTGTCTCTGTCTGTCTCTCTCCTTTTCTCTCTGTCTCTTCTCTTCTCTCTGTCTCTGTCTCCTTTTCTCCCTTTCTCTTCTTCTACTTCTCTCTCTCTTTCTCTCTTTCCCTCTCTCTTTCTCTCTTTCCCTCTCTCTTTCTCTCTTTCCCCCTCTCTCTTTCTTTCTCCTCTTCTCCCTTTCCATCTCTCTCTGTCTTTCTCTCTGTCTCTGTCTCTGTCTCTCTTTCTCTCTGTCTCTATCTATCTCTCTGTCTCTTTCTCTCCATCTATCTCTTTCTTTCTGGCTCTCTTTGTCTGTCTCTTTGTCTGTCTGTCTCTCTCTCTGGAATTCTAAAGCCTTTTGTAATACAGTTCCTAGTGGGGAAACTGAGGTCATATCAATGTTGAGAGGATTGAAACCAAAAGTCAAGCAATCTCAATTTGATTTATTCCCTCTAGGACAAGCGTCTCAGCTTTCCTGGGTCTCAGCTACTTTATGTCTAAAATGAGGGGCTTAAAAGATGTCTTTCACCTCAAAGTCTCCTGATGTGCTAGGCTGGCTGGCTGCTAAGACCCCAAAATTATTCATGACATTTCCCAAGTTATCTAGCTTATTCCCAAATAATTTATTGGCCCCAGGAAAAAAGTTTCAGCATGATTTTTGGCCTCCTGGCAAGTTGCTGTGCATAAGGAGAAAGGGCAGGTGGGATCCCCATTTTGCAGACAAAGAAATGGACACAGATCACTTTCCCTAGCTTATGTTGCAAATAGAATTGGCTAGAACTCAGTGTTTCTTATCTTCCTGAACCCCCATCCACCTCTTCTGCCACTGTCAAATTTTCTTTACACAGATTCTTTCCTATTTTCTCTTTCCTCATTAATGAGGGCAATGTGACATAGAAGCATATCAGGAAAACCTAGATTCAAATTCCACTTCGCACCCTTATTAGCCAATATCATGTTCAAGAACTGAGTGTGGAAACTAAGAGGAATTTTAATAGAATCACAAGCTTAAAGCTGGAAGGGACCTGAGATGCCATTCAGTTCAGCCCTCTCATTTTGTAAATGAGGAAACTGAGGCAGAGCTAAAGTGACTTGCCACACAGTTCATAAACATTTGAGACAGGACTTAAGTACATATCTTCCTAACTCCAATCTCAGGGTCCAACAGTTTTTTGAAGTGCTTCAAATACATTATTCTATGACGTAGGTAGGTATTAGCCTTATCTCCATTTTACAAAGGAGGAAACTGAGTCTCAGAGAAATGTGCCCCACAGCTAGTAACCATGTCAGGTGGGATTTGAACTTGGATCTTCCTAGCTCCAAGGTCTAAAGGTCAATGCTCTAACCACTAAATGAAATTGTCTTGGTTCATTGTTTTATTGATGGGCAAAATATGGCCCCATCCTTCAAGGTAATTGTTTGTAACCAAAATATAAGAGGGAATAAATATCAAAGATGTAGCCTGGAATGGTATGGTTTGGTATGGGCAGAGCCCTGGATTTGGATTCAGGAGAGAGACCAGACTTGAAATCTGCTTCTTTCACTTACTGGCCATGTGACCTAGGTCCAGTTACTTTACCTCTGAACCTCAGTTTCCAAATCTACAAAATGGGGGATTATGGGCACCCCCTACCTCCCAGGACTCCAAGGGGAACCAAATGAGATGACATACAGAAAAAAAAATGGCAGCCATTAGCTGAATCAATTTGTAATCTCTTCTGTATGGCCATTCCTTCCACCAGGTCAGATAACAATCTCACAGTTTCTCCCACAAAATACCCCATCTTCCTACATGTTCATTGACATAGCCCATACCTGGAAAGTTCTCTCTCCTCATTTCAGCTCTTGGCTCCCTTCAAGAAGCCTTTTCTGATTCTCTCTTGATGGGAATGCCTTCCTTCTGTCCATTATCTCCAGTTTCCTTCATCTATATCTTATTGCCCATAGTTGACATCATGTTATTTTTCCAATCACAACACCTACTCCTTGAACTCATAGATCTGTCCTCTCTTTGCCTCCCCAGCTATTTAGTCCAGGGCTTTGAATATAGCTGATATTTCATAAATCCTGGGTTTGTACCCCAAAGAGATGATAGATAAAAAAGACCTGTACAAAAATATTTATAGCCATGCTTTTTGTGGTGGCAAAAAAACTGGAAAACGAGGGTATGCCCTTCACTTGGGGAATAGCTGAACAAATTGTGGTATATGCTGGTGATGGAATACTATTGTGCTCAAAGGAATAATAAACTGGAGGAATTCCATGTGAACTGGAAAGACCTCCAGGAACTGACGCAGAGTGAAAGGAGCAGAGCCAGAAGAACATTGTACACAGAGACTGATATACTGTGGTAAAATTGAATGTAATGGACTTCTGTACTAGCAGCAATGCAATGACCCAGGAGGGATCTATGGAAAAGAACACTACCCACATTCAGAAGAACTGCAGGAGAGGAAACACAGAAGAAAAACAACTGCTTGAACACATGGGTTGATGAGGATATGATTCGGGATGTAGACTCGAAATCACCACACCAATGCAAATATCAATAATATGGAAATAGGTCTTGATTGATGGCACATGTTAAAACCAGTGGAAATGCGCATTGGCTATGGGGGGTATGGGGGAGGGTGAGGAGTGGGGTGAAGGGGAAAGTAAAAACATGAATCATGTAACCATGGCAAATTCTTCTAAAAAAATAAAATATTTAAATCTTAAAATAAAATAATAAAAAGTAATTAGGAGGATTTCCTTCCCCTTCCCACCTACCTAACAGCCAATGGGGCTACTGAAGAGGAGGTTTGGGAGAGCCCATCCTATTCCTCTCCCCAGGGATCACTTGCCCTACTCTGACTGTCTGCCCTTCGGCTGACCACTCCTTTATGTGTTATCTCCCTCAGTGAGGCTTCGAGCTCCCTGAAAGCAGGGACTGCCTTCTGTTTCTAGTGATTTCCCCAGCATTTAGCACAATCCTTGGAAGTACCAAATATTTTGTCCTTTATTTCCAAAGAGGACCCATGACAGGATAGAGTGATGTCTTGACTCGAGCATAAATTAGATCTAAGTGAGGCAGAGTTGTCCAAAGACATCAGCCTCACTCCCTCTTCCGGAGTCATCAAATTCAGTCCAGTGGCAAGACAAAAGGTAGGCTGACTGGTGATGGCCCGAGGTGCAGTGAATGACTGTGGCATCTTCCATAGGAATAGGAGTGGTAACAGCAAAGTATATTGAAAAGTCAGGAAAGACCTGACTGCAGTTCTGTTTGAGATACACACTGACCATATGACCTTAGGCGAGTCACAACTGCTCAGCTCTCTACAAGTCAAGTCAACAAAGCAGTAGGCATGTAATGGGCACTTTATGAAGCACCTACTATGCGCCAGGCACTAAGTGCTCGGGTGACAAGGAAAGACAAAGACAGTCTTTGCCCTCAAGGAGTTCATAATTTAATGGGGAATGGCATGTAAACAGCTTTATACACACCAGATCTAGAGAGGATAAATTGGAGCTAATCCACAGAGGGAAGGCACCAGCATTAAGGCTTTGCAAAGGCTTCTTACATAGGGTGAGATTTTATCAGAGGCAAAAAAGAAACCATTGAGTCATGAGGCAAATAGGAGGAGTAAAAGCAAGGAGGGGAGAAGGATGATTTTTTTTTTACGCCCTCACCTTCCATCTTAGAATCAATACTGTATATTGGTTCTAAGGCAGGAGAGCAGTGAGGACTGGGCAATGGGGATTAAGTGACTTGTCCAGGGTCACACAGCTCAGAAGTATCTGAGGCCAAATTTGAACCCAGGACCTCCCATCTCTAGGCTTGGCTCTCAATCCACTGAGGCATCTGGCTGCCCCTAGGATGTTGGGTTTTTTTAGTGATTGAAGGAAATACTAAATTTTATTTAGAAATTAGTGAAAATAAAGATGTAATGTTCTCCCATACAAATTAATAAACCCTCTGAGATCTATCCACAGACCCATTAAGGATGACTCTAAGGTTAAAACCCCCTGTTCTGAGCCTATACTTTGAAAAGGTGTCAACCTGCATTAGAAGAGGGGGTTTCCCCACTTGGGAGTCCCCTATAGCAATGAAATCATAGTTCCAGTCCCTATCCCTGCCTTCATGTCCCATTTGTTTCCTGTCCTAATATGGTAGATTTCACTAAAAAGATTGTCTCTCAGTCATCCTGGCAAAGAGGTGCGATGAATCTCCCAGTCATAGCTTCATTCTTATGCCCAAACCCACTTAGTTACACTCAGAAAAGCTCCTTTCTGCTGATGGACTCCATAGAATTCACAGGAGAGGTACAGCATCTTAGAAGCTCCAATTGTGTTCTCCATTTTCAGAATGGAACTCCTCCTTTTGGTAGCAAAAAAAATGAAAACATCCCCATTGACTGGGGATGGCAAAACAAATGGGAGTACGTGAATGCCATATAATATCACTATGCATAAGAAACAATGAATGTAATAAATACAGGGAAACATGGGAAAACTTCCATGAACAGATACAGGGTGGAGTAAGCAGAACCAGAAAACAATATATACAATGACTACAACAGCGTAAATGGAGGGGGAAATCACCCACAAAATGATCAAAAGTCAATGTTCAGTGGAGAGAGAGCCAGAACGAGAGGTGGGAGGTCCTGGGTTCAAATCTGAGTTCAGACCCTTCCTAGCTGTGTGACCCTGAGCCAGTCACTTAACCCCCATTGCCTAGCCCTTACCACTCTTCTGGCTTGGAATTGATACCTAATATCAATTCTAAAACAGAAGGTAGCATTTTTAAAGAGAATGAATGTTTCAAAATCACAAAAAAAACAAATATGGCCCCAAAGAAAAGGCATAGGAAGAGCCCTTCTACACTACTCTTTCTCCTTTGAAGAGAAAGGCCCATGAGTCCAGAAAATCGCATATATTCTCAACTTTTTTCGTAACATAGGGATTATTTTTGCTGATTTTTCTTTTAAAAAATTATAATCTTTGTTACATGGGATGGCTCCCTGAGAGGGGTGAGGAGGGATAGAGGGGGAATTTAAGCAATGTAAAAACAAAATTATCAATAAAAATTTATTTTAAAAAATCCAAAGCTTGAGTTTCTTCTCCTTGATTTCAATCTTAAGAATGGGATTTTTTTTAATGAATGGGAATCTTTCCCAGTTTCACTGTGAATTTAAAGATATTAAGTGGAAGCTGGAGGTCTGATTTCCCATAAAAGCTCGGGGGAGCAGGGTCAGCGATTGGTCAAAAGATTCCTTGGACATGCTAAGAACAATACGAATGTCAAGGCAGGAGCTTCTGCTCTGCTCCTGGTTTAGCCTATGACTCGGATCTTCGGACAATTCCCTAGAAGCCGAGAGGAAATGAGTACAGCCCGAACAGGCAGCCCCGGGGATGGTCAGCAGCTTCTCTCTGAACTGAAAATGAATGTGGAGACCTGCTGGGAGCTGTGTTTGTGTTATGGCTTGGGTTTTGCGCCCATCCAATGGCCTTTCACTTTTCATTTCTCCATCACTAACCAGGCCTGTGAAGTTTCTATCTGAGTCACCTGGGGAACACTGGAGCCACATCAGCCAGGAGCAGGAGGGGAGAGGTAGGGACAGCCAAGACTAAGGAAGGCCCAAGCCAGGCTCAGGTGCCATCATTCAAGCCTGCCAGAATGGGGAGAGAAAGTCAATAACCACTTCTTAAGGTCATCCTATGTACCACACGGCCTCTCTGTGTGTGATAACTCAACAGAGATGGGGAGGCAAAAAAAAGGCAAAATGCAGTCCCCAAACAAGCTACCTACAGCATAAACTGGAACTAGGGAAAGAGGGATTGGGAAAGACTTCCTTTGTAGAATGGGATTTAATCAGGGACTCAAAGGAAGCCCCGGAAGCCAGGAGGCATAGATGAGGGGAAAGAGCCTTCCCAACATGGGGGGCAGCCATGAAAATTCCCAAGGCACAGAGATTGGAGCGTCTTGTTCAAAGAATAGCAAGGTGACTAGACCAAAGATCATATGGTGGAGGGGATATAAAAAGACTGGAAGGGGAGGGAGCAGAGTAAGCTATGAAAGACTTTTGACACCAACCAGGTTTTCTATTTGCTTCTAGAGGTGATAGGGAGCCATGGTATTTATTGAGAAGTAAGAGTGCCATGGGCAGAACTGCCTAAGCTTTGGGAAGAAAGAACACTTTCATAGCTGACTTGGGGCAGGGAGGCAGCACAATGGATAGAGCATGAAACCTTTGAGTCAGGACAACCTAGGTTCAAATCTAGCCTCAGACACTTCTTAGCTGTATGACCTTGGACTAGTCCCTTAACTCCAATTGCCTAGCTCTTACTGCTTTTCTGTTTTAGAATTGAAACTAAGGCAGAAAGGAAGAGTTGAGAGACACAGACAGAGAGGGAGAAGAGAGGGAGAGACAGAGAGAAGGGAGAGACAGAAAAAGGGCGAAGAGAGAAAGAGAAGACAAAGAAGAGAGAGAGAGAGAGAGAGGACAAAGACAGAAGAGAGAGAAAGAGAGAGAGAAGACAAAGACAGAAGAGAAAGAAAGAGAGAGAGAGAAGAGAGAAAGAGAGAGAGAGAAGACAAAGACAGAAGAGAGAGAGAGAGAAGAGAGAAAGAGAGAGAGAAGACAAAGACAGAAGAGAGAGAGAAGACAAAGTCAGAAGAGAGAGAGAAAGAGAGAGAGAAGAAAAGACCTGCCTAGATGGTAAACTGGAGTGGGGAGACATCAAACAGGCCTACCAGCAGGGCATGAGAGGATGAGAGTCTGCACTAGAGTTGTGCCATTGCCAGAGGAGAGAAGGGGGCATGTTGTGGAGGTACTTCAGTTTATTTTATTTTGGGTGAGGAGTCCTTGCATCAGGAATCAGAGGCCTTCAGGTACCCAGGCCAGCAGCCATGGTGGAGTTGCTGTCCTCCTGCCTGTGCCTAGTATAACTAGCAGAGAGTGTGGGGTGCCAGGCTCTCAGAGGGACTCGGAGATGAAGTAGGTAGGTGGGAAGTGAGGTGGTTAATGGAGAGGGCCAGAATGAAGAAGTAGGTTTGTTCAAGGATGAAGCCCCAAAGGAAGCAGAGTATATGATATCAGCTGAGGACAAGGAGAGCTAAGACAATTTTTTAAATTTCAAATTTTTAAAATTTAAAATTTTTAAACTAAAAAAAAATATTTTAACCCAGCTACAACTACTACCACCACCCAAGGCTCATCAGAAAACTAGATCCAGGTATTATAACAAAAACAACAATAAATAATTTATAGAGCATTTTAAGCTTCGCAAAACACTCTCTAAAGCTATCATCTGATATGACTTCCACAATAACCCAAAGAAGCAGATGCTGTTTTTATCATCATTGAAGAAAAAATTCAGAATGTGAAGAGTAAATGACTTGCCCAGGATAACACAACTAAAGGGTCTGTGGCAGAGTTTTAATTTAGTTCTTTTTTTTAATTTAATTTTTTTTATTTAGTTCTTCTTAATTCCAAACACAAAATCAATCAACACGTGTTTATGAGCCAGGTCCTGGATGCTGAAGATACGAAGACAGAAATCTAAGAGTTCCTGCCTTCCAACGTGTTCCTCTAATGGAATATGGCTTTAGTTTTCTCAGTAACTTCACGCTTCCACATTTCTCCGTGGGCCATTTGCTTCTGATGCTGCTGTCTGGTGGAGAATCGTGGGACTGTGTGTCTGACCCAAAGGACCACCGAGAGATGCAGTCTGGCCTCTGAAGAATTCTGTAACTGAACCGGACAAAGACCTGATCATAGAGCAAAAGCCACGAATGAGGGACAAGCCATGGGCTCCCTTGGGAGCCTCGCTTTGTCAACAAAACTCAAGGAGGGCGCTGACCCTCCGGTAAATCGATGCTCCACTGACCCATCCCGTGGGCAGTCGTGGCTTGCTCTGTGCATCCCTGAAAGGAGTGCCTGCCCAGTGGGATGGAGGATAACCCACTAGAGTTTGGAGGGATTTCTCCAGGCTCCTTAAAGCCAATGTCCTTGATGCCTTGTCCGTGATGCCTCGCGTGGTGTAGAAGGAGGGAAAAGCTGTGCTAGAGTCAGCCTGAACCAGCTCCAAATGATGGTCAACATTCAGTTTGAGCATTTCACATGCCATCAAATGCCCCAAATCAGGGCTTTGCTTATTATTCTGTCGATTGGCTAGACCTGGGAGCGTGATGGGGGAAGCGTTCATGAGGCAGATTCAACTTCCAAGTGTGTGGGGTGGAATTTGTTCTTGCCCTGAAGAGTGATTGTTTGGCATTTACCAGAACACGTCGTGAGGAGGCGACCTGAGTGTCTGAACGCCGCGACAGCACAGGGGAAATGTTGGCAGCCTGTGCCAAGGCGGGAAAGCCTTCCTCTACGTCCTGGCCACAGCCCGTGTGCCTGGCATCGGAGAATCAGGGCAGCCTTGGTCAGCACGAGGGGCTTCATCACCACAGGCTGGCCACCAAGCAAGGAATATCGGGGCCGCAGCAATGAGTCAGTGATCATGGATTTACTATTATTAATGGGCAACTAAGTGGTGCAGTAGAGGAAGTGCTGGGCAAAGAGTCAGGGAGCTAGCTGTGTGACCCTGGGCAAGTCACTTGACCCTGCTTACCTCAGTTTCCTCATCTTCCAAATAAGCTGGAGACGGAAATGGCAAACCATTCCAGGATCTTTGCCAAGAAAACCTCAAATGGAGTCCCAAAGAGTTGGGCACGGCTGAACGACAACATGGGCTGAGAAGGGTGTAGGTCCTAGAGATTCAGAGCTATCCCTGCCCCTAAGCTTGGTGTCCAGGGATAGGAGGGAGCTGACTTCTACTGTCTTAGAATTGTTGTTATTTTTTCTTAATATATTTTCTTAATTTATTGTTAAGTTTTCAGCGTGAGCACTTTTTACACACTTGGGAAATCAGCCAATGTTATAAAGCAGACCTTGATTTATTATTCTGCTAATAGTCTACAGCAGTGGTGCCGAACTCAAATAGAAATGGGGTCACTAAAGCATATGTAAGGACCCCTGACAGATGCATATGGACTTGGTTTGAAATATGGAATCTCTATCTTATTATGCTTTTATTTATTTTGTTAGATATTTCCCAATTACATTTTAATTGGATTCAACCAGTGAAGAGTATTCCCTACCCAAGCAGCAGAGCTTTAAGAAAATGATGGAGAAAATGTTAATAATGTAGATTAAACTCTAAAAGTTTATCACAAAGGCTTTTTTTTCCATTGGAAAGCTGATCATTAGACATTTACTAACACATCCCTGCAATGTCATAACTACCATTTATATGTCACTGCAAGGATTAGGAAAGCATTTTATATTTCATTGAAGTCTCACAACAACCCTATCAGGCTATTACAGATGAAAAACTGAGGCAGAAAAAGGGCAAGTGATTTGCCAAGATAGTAAGAGTCTGAGGCCCTGGCCAAGCCCAAGGTGAGGTCCCAAGTCCCAGTGCAAGGCAGTCCACAGTGCACCTAACTGGTAGTAGACCAAGGGGAGACCCAGAGCCCCAGCACAAGGGAGCTCACAGTGTTCTGAGCCCAGTAAGACTGAATCAGCAGAGAGAGGTGACTTTCAGAGCTCCCGGCCTACAGGTTGTCATACCTCCCTAGAAGAACTGAAATTTGGAGGGCAGCTGGGCAGCTCATTGGATTGAGAGCCAGGCCTAGAGATGGGAGATCCAGGGTTCAAATCTGGTCTCAGACATTTCCCAGCTGGGTGACCCTGGGCAAGTCACTTAACTCCCATTGTCTAGCCCTTACCACTCTTCTGCCTTGGAACCAAGATACAGTATTGATTCCAAGAGGGAAGGTAAGAGTTTTTTTTAAAAAAGAACTGAAATTTTCAGAAACCCAGAACTAGAGTAAAGAAAAACTGAAGTTTGAGAGTGCCCTCTTACCCTAAGAACAGAGCCCACCTTCAAGATAAAAGCAGAAGTCAAGAAAAAAGGCTGAGAAAATGAGCAAACATCAAAAAAAAAAGCCTACCTAACCATAGGAAATTATTATGGAGACAAAGAAGAGCAAGATGCAAACTCAAAAAGAGACAGTAAGAACTTCAAAGAAAAATGTGAATTGGTCTCAGGCTCTGGAAGAACTCAAAAAGGATGTAAAAAAAGAAGAGAGAGTAAAAATGGGGAAGAGAAATGAAAGCTATGAAGGGAGAATATAACATCTAAAAAGTAGAATTGGCCAAATGGGGAAAAAAGGTACAAAGAAAGAGTTTCTTAAAAAGTAGACTTGACCAAATGGAAAATGAAGTGCAAAAACTCATGGAAAATAAATAATATCTTAAAAATTAGAATTGCTATCACAAAATTATCTTTTGTCATACCTTTCCATCCTTTGAAAGCTACTTCATTTGATGGTTGTGGCCTGAAAGTCAGGAACTGTTCATAGTTGAACCAACACATTATTAACTCTTAATGACTTCTCTCAGTCCATTTCTTCAACTTGAACCTTGAGGGAAAACTTCCTAACCAAAATTATGTAAATCTCATAATGCCTAGCACCGTTCTATATCTTGCAATTACCACTCAATGGTGTCCTCTTTTTTAAGGCATAGTTTTGAAATGAATATTTGTTCTTAGGTTCATAGGCCCTCAAAGGTTGTCTGCTTTCTTCCCTGTAGGAAGAGGACTGGAGGGAGTCACTGTAGATGAGCAATGTCCATCACTAGCAACCCTCATCTCTCCCCTGAGTGGTGTAAAATATAAACTACTGTCCCTCAAAGATGCATTTATCAGTCAGTTATCTGAACCCTGGATCTGGAAACTGGCCATCCTCTCCAATAGCCCATAACCACCATCCAGTTGTACTTGCTCATGCAATGACGACAAGATTGCACAATAGAGTCATTTTTGAAGCTTCCCTTTCCCTCACCCTCTAACTCCTACCACTTTGTCAGCTGCCCAAGTCCTGTCAATCCTGCTTCTATATCCTCCTCCTCATCTGTTCCTTTCTTTCCACTCACAGCTCCAGTCACCATCCTGGCTCAGACCCTTGCCATCTCTCAAGTAGACAATTCTGTAATAGCCTCCTAGATGATTTCCTTCACTCCAGTCTTTCTCTTTTCCAAACCTTCCTTCACACAGTTACCAAAATGAGCATGGCACTTCTCTGCTCAAAAGTCTTCCATGGCCCCCTATTACTTCGAGAATAAAAGACAAACTCCTCAATCTGGCACTTAAGGACTTGCAGTATCAAGCACCAACCTATCTTTCCAGTCATAGTTCATTATTCCCTTTACTTCCTCAACATTCCAACAAAACTCAATCCCAACCCACTATCTTGAGCCTCCATGCTCTTACATATTCCATGCTTAGCTATCACTAGTATTCTAGGTTTTTGCCAAGAAAGAGAGCTCTCCCACAGCCCAGACATTGACATCATCATTCAATAGAATTCTGGGAAGGATGAAACATGGCTCTGTCTCAGTATGACATTTTTAGTGCATGCCCAGAGTTCAATTCTGGATAGAGTTATGAAGGCCCATGCATGCATCTGTATGTGTGTGTTTAAATTTGTATAACAGGAAGGAAATCAGATATGGTTCTCCCACTGATTTGCCTCAGGGAAGCCACTTTCACTCATCCACTCATCTGTGAAAGAAGAGCATTGAACTCTATGATCTTGAATGTCTCTCTGGCTGGGGAATTCTAAATCAATAATCATCTAAACAAATTTCTGCCCTCTCATTGTGACATGGTTTTGTCCTTCTGATGAGCAGAAATACAAGCAACAATTCTTGGGTTTCACGAAAGCTTGTTGCCCAGGTCCTTATCTGTCCTTTCTGTCTAAGAAAATATTGTTAGGCACCCAGTTATATTGCTGAAGAGTTGAGCAGGGCTACTTTTCCTTCTGACCCAAAAAAAAAAAAACTGAAGACAAAGAAAACTTAAGAAAGGGAAACAGATTGAGGAAGAAACTAATCCAATACTGTAGTATGTACAGAATATGATTTTAATGACAACATTTTATCATAAATAAAGTCTTGGAATCATGCAATTAGAACTGAGAGGGACCTTACAGGTTTTCTAGTCTAAACTCCTCATTTTACAGATAAAGAAACTGAAGTCCAGAATATGACTTGACCAAGATTGCATGGTAGATGGCAAAGCAAAGCCTGGCTTTGAACTTTCTAAAGAACCAAAAAGCAAGTCTTTATCAAGCAGTTTCTATGGACCATGCAATGGGGGAGAGTATAAAGAAATGCCTAGTCCCAAAGGCCCTACATTCTAATGGGGGAGTCAACAGGATATATAAAATAGAGAAAGCATAAATGTAGGTAAACAGACACTAATAGACATCAATATAAAGTTAAGAAATGTATACATATATACCTACATACACATATACATATACATGTGAATGAATACATATTTTATATTTATGCTTATTTTTTGCACCTTTGTTGTCTCATTAGAATATAAACTCCTTACAAATAGGGATTATTTCAGAGATAGATAGATAGATAGATAGATGGATTGATAGATGGATAGACAGAGAGAGATAGAAAGACAGAGAGATATAGGTAGATAGATAGATAGATAGATAGATAGATAGATAGATAGATAGACAGACAGACAGATGGATAGATGATAGATAGATGATGTATTGATAGATAGACAAACAGACAGACAGAGATAGATAGATATATAGACAGACAAGCAGAGGGACAGAGATAGATAGATGATAGATTGATCGACAGATCAATAGATAGATGGATAGATAGAGAGATAGAGAGATAGATGATAGATGGATGGATTGATAGACACTTAGACAGACAGAGATAGATAAATAGACAGACAGACAGAGATAGATAGCTAGATAGACAGACAGACAGACAGATGGATAGAGGATAGATGGATGGATTGATAGACAGACAGACAGAGATAGATAGAGATAAATAGACAGAGATAAATAGATAGATGGATAGATAGATAGATAGACAGACAGACATAGATAGATAGATAGATAGGCAGAAAGATAGATAGATAGATAGATAGATAGACAGACAGACAGACAGAGATGGAAAGATAGATGATAGATTGACCGACAGATCGATAGACAGATGGATAGATAGAGAGATAGATGATAGATGGATGGATTGATATATAGACACTTAGACATAGATAGATAAATAGAGATAGATAGATAGATAGATAGATAGATAGATAGATATAGATAGATATAGATAGATGAGAGAGAGATATTTTCAGTTGTTCAATCATTTTGTTCATGTCTGACTCTTTGTGACCCTATTTGGTGTTTTCTTGAAAAAGATCCTAGAGTGGTTTGCCATTTCCTTCTCCAACTCATTTAAACTAATGAGGAAGCTGAGGCAAACAGGGTTAGGTGACTTGCCCAGGGTCACATAGCTAGTAAATATCTAAGGTTGGATTTGCACTCAGAAAGATGTCTTCCTGACTCTAGGTCTGGCATTCTATCTACTGCATCATCTAGCTGCCCTGTATATGCATATATTAATATATCCTAAATTGTATATATTCATCTACATATATACATACATGTGATATATATCATGTATACTCCTGCCTCTTACATACACTGTCTGTGTCATCCTGGATAAGTAATTTAATTTCTTTGTGTTCTAAGTCAGAGGTGTCAAACAGACTCACAGGACTATCTTCCTGAGTGGTCATTATTATTGAGGAGTAGCCTGTCAGAGTGGAGAGAGAGATGACCTCAGATTCAGATTCAGGAAAACTAAAGTTTAAATCCTGTCTCTGACCTAAAACTGGGTGAATCAAATAACCCTCAGTGCTCCCATGCAACTATCTAAGACTATAAAATTCAGAAAAGGCACTAATCTGCATTGATAGAAGAAATTCTTCACCAAGCAATCGCTTTCCAATTAAATCACAGGTCCACTAAAAAGTTATTATTATTTATAATTGCTATTATTGGAGGAAAGCCATATAAACTGTGTTGAAGGGGTTGGGGTATTTTGGGCATAGGTTCAACGGGCACACACTGTAGCATGTTGGAGAGGATGTAGAAAACAGGCACATTAATATATTATCAGAGCTGAGAAAGCAATTTGGAATTATGCCAAGAAAGGGACAAAAATGCCCTTATCCTTTGATCCAGAGATTCCATTTCTAGGCATATACTCCAAGGAGATCAAAGATAAAAAAAAGTGATAGACCCACATCTGCCAAATATTTATAGCAATGTTTTTTTAATTTTAGCATAATGGAGAACTGGCCTCCTCTCACCCTGAGTCAGCATGAATATGTGATAAGCAAATGGAAGACTGGGCAATGAGTCTAGGTCTTATGAGCCTGGGGCAAAGTACTGAGCTGACACAATTCCACTGTAGACTTTGGCATGCATAGACATTCAATAACTGGTTTCAGTCTGCTAACCACTTGGTGAACAAGAATGTCTTTGATTGGTTGAGGTTGGGTAACTGGAACCAGGGTTGAATTCTGAAGATACTAGCCAACAAAAGGATTAGACCTTCTCTTGGTTTAATTTTTTCTATGCTGGTGGAATTCCAGTGAGAGAAGAGATGGTGATGTAAAGAGACAGATAAATGATGATAACTGCTTAAATTTAACTGAGATGCCATTCACTGATGGTTAACAGTAGGGAGTTGGAGAAAAGAGAGAGACAGACAGACAGACAGAGGGAGAGAGACAGAGACAGAGACAGAGAGAGAAGAGAAGAGAAGAGAAGAGAAGAGAAGAGAAGAGAAGAG
>NC_058132.1:658971628-659004522 GCF_016433145.1 Gracilinanus agilis
TCTCTCTCTCACACACACACACATTCTGTCTCTCCCTCTCTCTATCTCTGACTCTGTTTCTTTCTCCCTATCATATACATACACACAAACATATATGCAGGTTTTCTCACCCTCCCTTCCCTTCTCTGTCTCTGTCTGTCTGTCTCCCTCCCTCCCTCCTTCCCTCCTTTCTTCTCCCCCCTCTCTCACACATGCACACGCTCTGTCTCTTTCTCTCCCTCTCTCTCTCTCTGACTCTGTTTCTCTTTCTCTCTATCACACACACACACACACACACACACACACACACACACACACACACACGCAGGTTTTCTCACCCTCCCTTCCCTCCTCTGTCTGTCTCTCTGTGTCTCTGTCTCCCTTTCCCTCCCTGTCTTTCTCTCTCATGCACACACCCCTCTGCACCCACTCCAGCTGGGCCAACAGTAAGTTTATTAGCAAAGTGAACGTTGCCTGGGGGTCCCTGAAGTGGGCAGGATGGCGATTACTCTGGAAGTGGCCCCAGAGCTTTTGCTGAAAGGAGATTCCTGCCTCTTGCCTAAATCTAATTCCTGTTGCCAGAAGAGGCCAGGAAGGGATCTGCCTTTGATTCTCTTGGAGTCTGCTGCTGCTCAGCATGCCATGCTTCAGGAAACATGCACTGCCAAATGGACTGTCTCCTGGGAGGGTCTCCTGGCTGTTTGCTTATCTCAGTGCCACACACCAGCCTGGCTAGCCATTCACGGATGGGTTATAAATTAAGTACTAACTCTGATTTTTTTTTCAACAATACACACACATGCCCTTCCTGGAGCTTGTTAGCTTGTCCCTATGAGAGCTGAACACTGCCTTTATGCCCACCTCACATGGGCATCAATCCCTTCTTTCATGGAAGTCATTTCCCCTCACCCAGGACTTCCTACCCTGGTGGTAGGTGTCCCATTGCTCAGCACCTAGGCAGCAGCACCCAGGCTATCTGTCCTGATCTTTCTAGACAAAAGGGACAGTGATTCAATTCAAGAATGACAAAGTGCCTGCTATGTATGATCTCCCTCCTCTTCTTTTTTTTTAAACCCTTAACTTCTGTGTATTGGCTCCTTGGTAGAAGAGTGGTAAGGGTGGGCAATAGAGGTCAAGTGACTTGCCCAGGGTCATACAGCTGGGAAGTGTCTGAGGCCGGATTTGAACCTAGGACCTCCCATCTCTAGGCCTGACTCTCAATCCACTGAGCTACCCCGCTGCCCACCTCCTCTTCTATAAGGCATCCTGGCTGTGTGACTGTGGGTAAGTCCCTTAACTACTCAGCTTCCCAGGCAGCTTTCTAAGATGAGCAGCCAACAGCTTTGGGGGAGAGAGTTTGCTCTCCAGGAATTCCTTATGCTATGAAACTCCCAAAGCACAACCCCTCTGTGGGGTGCTGGTGATACAAAAATGAGAATAACCCAGCCGTCCCTGCTCTCAAAGTGTGGGGAGGAGACAGCTGCTAAAATGACACCAATAGGCTGATAGAGGATCTGCAGGACAATGCCTGTGTCTGGGGGAACAAAGACAGACCCAAGGGGGAGGCAGCACCCGGGCTGATGATGAAAAAAAAAAAGATTCCAAAGAAAGAAAAGAGATGAAGCATCAGGTAGGCAGCAACCAAACATGAGCACCAACCAGTCTTCCCGGGCCCAGGCAGAGGGACCAGGAGGGAGGAGCTGAAGGTCAAGCTCAAGGAGAAGCAAGAGGTCTGGCGGGCATTTATTGAGCCCCTCTGACTAATAATGCGTCCCAGCATTTATTAAGTATTTTAGGGTTTGCCCATTGCTTTACAAGAGCTGTCTAATGTCTAATCGAATCTCCCAACAGGAGTTATTTTACCCCCATTATACAGATGTGGATAATTACACAAATGAAACAGAAGCCAAGTGACCTGTCCAGGACAACCCAGCTAGTAAGTGCCTGAAGCTGGATTTGAACTCGGTTCTACCTGACTCCCGATTCAGCACTCTATTCACTTTACCACCTACCTGCCTTCACTAAGCACCAGGCACTGCGCTAAGAGCTATCAGGACCAAGAAAAGCAGAAGCACAATCCCTGCCCTCGGAAGCTTACATTCAAGTGGAGGAGATCCTGAGAGGAAAAATTGTACTTAAAAGTACCAACGGTGTGGCTGGAAGGAAATCCAAGAGAGAAGGCGCTAGATATAGGGGAAGAAAGCAGGGAGGGAGATGCGGAAGGATCACCTTCAAATGATGAGATTCGGCTGAATCTCAGGAAGCCTGGGGACATCCCTGGGTGAAGGTGAGACTGGAGGGGAAAGCTTAGGTGTGGGGGCAGCCAATGAGAAGGCAGAGATTTGTCAGTTTAGAGTATGGGGGCGGGGAGAAAAAAGCGTAAGAGCCTGGAAAGGGAGTCAAGGACCAAGCTGTGAGGAGCCTTCAAAGCCATACAAAAGATGCTCTATTTGATCCTGGAGAGAATCGGAGCCCCTGGAGTTTATGCCATAGTCAGAAAGGGGGCCTGGACAAGTCACGTAGTCTCCAGCAGCCTCAGTTTCCCTATCTGTATGATGATGATAGGCAATGAGGCTGAAAAGGTAGATTATAACGAGTTGGTGAAAGCCTGCAGTGCCAAGCGATGGAGTTTTCATTTGACCAATATGGAGCCCTCCAAAGACTGTGGAGATTTGGCTGTTTTCACCAGGAGGTGGACCTGCACCTCAATAAGAGTATTTTTGGAGTGCTGCAGAGGAAAGATTAGAGATGGCATGACTGGCGGCAAAGAACCCAGTGAGGGAGCCATTACGATAGTCCTAGCAAGAGGTGATAAGAACCTAAAGCAGGAGAGGGACAGAGCAAGGAGAGAGAAGATGGATGGGGCAGGTGCTATGGAAGATAGGCTCAAGAGGACTCGGCACCTGCTCAGAGGAGGAGGTAAATGAGAGGGAAGAATTGCCAAGCTGTGAGCTGGGGTGACTGGCAGGATGGCAATCTCAACAGAAACAGGAGGAGGGGGATGGGGGAAGGAGGGAGAATGGCAGGTTCAACATTGTGGAAGGGGTGCCATTTAGAGTGGTAGTGAAGCTTCAGTAGAATGGAGAAAGAGGTGAAGGGAGGTGAAGAATACTTCTGGGGAAAAGGGTAGCGATGCAGGCAGGGAACCTGAGAAAGAGCAGTCAGACAGAGTGGAGGAGAAGCAGCTGTGGAGCTCATTACAGAAGCCACCAAAGGAAAGAGTATTTAGGTCAAGGGTATCATTTTTAGACTCATTGATGGCAGGTAGGTCAAGGATGATGAGATTTCAGAAAAACTGATCAGATGAAGACATCAAAGTCAGAAAAAGTGTTGTTTTTGTCTTTGTATCCCTAAGATTTAGCACAGTACCTGGTACACAGTAGGCACTTCCTAGTCACTTAACTTCTATTTGCCTCAGTTTTCTCATCAATAAAATGAGAATATATAATATCCCTATGTATTATATGTATAATATAATAACGCCCATATAGTATTGTGAGAATCAAATGAAAATATGAAGTGCTTAGCACAGTGTCCGGCACATAGTAGGTGCTTTTTAAACATTGTTTGTTGTTACTTGAATAAAAAGTAGCATTTATCTAAGCAAGAAATATCTCACATAGATCTCATTGATAGAATATAAACTCCCTTGGCAATTTGGAACTATCCCCAAAGGGTGCTAAAAGAATGTCTGCCCTTTGATCCAGCCATACCACTGCTGGGTTTATACCCCAAAGAGATCATAAGGAAAAAGATTTATACAAAAATATTTATAGCTGCACTCTTTGTGGTGGCAAAAAATTAGAGAATGAGGGGATGCCCTTCAACTGGGGAATGGCTGAACAAACTGTGGTATCTGTTGGTGATGGAATACTATTGTGCTCAAAGGAATAATGAACTGGAGGAATTCCATGTGAACTGGAAAGACCTCCAGGAAGTGATACAGAGTGAAAGGAGCAGAACCAGGAGAACATTATACACAGAGACTGATACACTGTGGTACAATTGAATGTAATGGACTTCTCTACTAGCAGCAATGCAGTGATCCAGGACAATTCTAAGGGACTTGTGAGAAAGATGCTATTCACATTCCGAGGAAGAACTGTGAGAGTAGAAACACAGAAGAAAAAACTGCTTGATAACTTGGGTTGATGGGGATATGATTGCGGATATTAACTCTAAATGATCACCCTAGTGCAAATATCAATAATATGGAAATAGGTCCTGATCAATGACACATGTAAAACCCAGTGAAATTGCACATCTTCTATGGAAGGGGGTTCAGGGGAGGGAAAGAACATAAATCTTGTAACCATGGGAAAATATTCTAAATTAATTAAATAAAAAAAATTTTTTAAAGAATATAAACTCCTTGAGGGTAGGGTTTGTTTCATTTTTGCCTTGGTATCCTCAGCACCTAGGACAGTGCCCAACACATAGTAGGAATATGATAAATGCTCCTTGATTGTTTCCTTGGTAAAAGATCTTTAATAGAGTGATCGATTTGGGAGCCAGATTACTAGAGGTTAAGAAGTGATTGGAAAGTAAAGGGGGGGGGGCAGCTTGGTAGCTTAGTGGATTGAGAGCCAGACCTAGAGATGGGAGGTCCTAGGTTCAAATCTGGTCTCAGACACTTCCTAGCTGTATGACCCTGGGCAAGTCACTTGACCCCCATTGCTTACCCTTACCACTCTTCTGCCTTGGAGCCAATACACAGTATTGACTCCAAGACGGAAGGTAAGGGTTTAAAAAAAAAAGAAAAGAAAGTAAAGGAGGGGAGGTGGCTAAGGGAGTATAGGATACAAGAATATAAGTACCTAGAAGGCAGAAACTGGTTTGATTCCTGGGGCTTTTCTGTATTCCCAGTGCCTTGTGCAATTTGTCACTTAATAAATATCTTGTTGAATTGGTTCAGGCTCAAGGAGATGTTACTATTAAGATTAAAGTCCCCAGGTGAGACTGAGGTAAAAAGAAAGACTGTGAGCCAAATCCTGTACTCCTTAGAAAAGGAAAGAGAATGACTTGGAGCCTGGACAGCAACAATAAGAAGAAGATATGGATAGGATGATAGAGACAAATGAAACGAGTTTAAAAGATGAAGTTGCTAAGAAATTGTGGCAATGGGATGTGGGAGCATGCTGGCTCCTCCTCCTTACCCAGAGAGTGGGAGGGCATGAGAAGGAATGCCCAGCTCTGCAGCAGATGGCAAGGGATGGGCTGTCTTCCAGGAGAATCTAGGCTTCTATGAGCACCAGAAGATGAAATAAATGAAAAAGGAAGAGATGAAACTCTCACTTCTCCCAGGCTCCGTGGGAACATACAGTGCCATAGTCAGTGTGTTCCTGTTCCCAGGAACCCAGGACTTGGAAGTGTGACCTGAAGGGCAGACAATTTAAATCTCTGAAGGAGAGATAACAAACTAGATGGTGGACTCAGGATTTCAAAATATCTCCAAGGGCTAAAACATCTCATCTAACCTAATTAGATGAAATATGAGAAGCTGAGAGTCATCTGAGCAAATGTTATAATGGGTAGAAAATATATTTGAGTCAGGAAGACCAGGGTTCAAATTATACTTGATAGATACTGGCTATGTGACCCTGATCAAATAATTTAATGCTTCAGTGCCCCCAGGCAGCTCTCTAAAATATGTCTGTGTCTTGGATCCCTTTGGCAATTCTCAGAAAATTCCTTTTAAAATCACAATACAAAAGATTACAAAGAATAGCAATTCTTTTGAAATATAGTTATCCAGGAGCAGCAAGGTACTCAGTGGAGAAAGCCAGGCATGGAGACAGGTGATCCTGGGTTCAAATATGGCTTCAGACACTTCTTAATTATGTGACTTTTTACCTGGCAAATCATGTAACCCCCTTTGCCTAGCCCTTACTGCTCTTGGAACTGATCATTAATATTGATTCTCCATTTTGCAGACCACATCCTCAGACCATATCTGGTCAGCTCCCAGTGTCACAGTTTAGGAATGAAATAGACAGGTTGAATAGCACCCAGAGATGAAGGACCTTCCTTTGGAGAAGAGAAGACTCATTGCTGACTTCAGACTTCTGGGAACTAAGATGGAACAAGAAGGAATGGTTTGAGCTCCCCCAAATGCACCTGCAACGAGAGAGAGAGAGAGAGAGAGAGAGAGAGAGAGAGAATGAATTCTGGAGCAGCAGAACCAACAAAAGATGGGATGAAACATTATTCTATTCCCAAGACAATGTAGAAGGACAGTAGGGAAAACCTATCTCACTGGGAGAAGAGAGAACAATCTAGCACACTCAACACCCAGGGGAATGGCACTGAGAGGAAAGGAATACAGCTCAATCCAGTCTAGATAACAACTGAACAAAACAAGCAAGCCTCCCCACAGCAAACCAGGCAGGCTGCTGCTTCCCTCACCCAAAGAGCACACTGCAGGACCCAAGCCCTAGAGTAGACCATAATACTTCCTCCACCCCAGGAATAGGCAGGGTCCCAAAAAAGTCTGAGAAAATGAGAAAAGACAAAGAAAAAACTTGGCCTTCAGAAGCTAATTCAGTGATAGAAAAGAACAAAATACAAACTCAGAAAAAGGACAACAATGCCAAAGCAAAAACATGCAGAGCCTCAAAAGAAATCATGAAAGGGTGTCGGGGCCAAAAAGAATTCCTGGAAGAGCCAAAAAGGAGTTTAGAAATCAAATAACAAAAGAGGTAGAAGAAAAATTAAAGGAAGAGTCAATAGCTTGGTAAAAGATATTTTAAAACTCATTGAAGAGGGCTGCTTTGAAATATTTGATAGGCTATCGTGTGGGAGAGGGATTTTACATATTCTTTTTTTTTAATAATGTTTTTTGTTTAAACCCTTTAGCTTCTGTGTATTGTCTCATAGGTGGAAGATTGGTAAGGGTGGGCAATGGGGGTCAAGTGACTTGCCCAGGGTCACACAGCTGGGAAGTGTCTGAGGCCGGGTTTGAACCCAGGACCTCCCATCTCTAGGCCTGACTCTCCATCCACTGAGCTACCCAGCTGCCCCCATACGTATTCTTAAAATAAATTTGTGTTGATACATATATATGTGTATTTTATATCACTCGCATTTCCCAATGTATCCCTCCTTTCTTACCCTATCAGAGAGCCATCTTTGTGAAAATTCAGCAAAATTACCCAATGGATCAAGCAAACTAGACTTTATATATAGCATTCCTCACCCACAGTCCTCTATTTCTAGAAAGAAAATAGGGTCAAAGGAAAGGTACCTTCTCGTATTCCTTCTGTGCAGTCAACCTTGGTCATTACAACTTCCCAGCATTCAGTTCTAGCCGGGTTGTTGTCATTATTTCCATTTACATTATTGTATTCATTGTGTATTTCCTGTTCCTACTTCTGTATATTTCACTTTATATCAGTTCATATGCTTCTGTATATTCATAATATTCATAATTTCCTTCATAGTAATATTCCATTCCATTCATATGCCACAGTTTGAGGGCAGTTAGGTGACATGGTGGATAGAATACAGAGCCTGAAGTCAAGAAGACTCATCTTCCTGAGTTCAAATCTGACCTCACATTTACTAGCTGTATGACCCTGGGCAAGTCACTTAACCATATTTGCCTCAGTTTCCTCATCTGTAAAATGAGCTAGAGAAGGAAATGGCAAACCCCTTCAGTAGCTTTGCCAAGAAAATCCCAAATAAATTCACAAAGAGTCAGACATGACTGAAATAACTCAACAACAACAACATACTTTCTTTACCACTCCCCAAACTGATGGGCATCAACTTTGTTTCCAATTTCTCTACTATCCAAAGAGTGTGGCTACAAAGATTTTGATGAGTGAGCATCCTCCATTTTTGTCATTGACCTCCTTGGCATATGTGTCTAGTCCTGGATTCTCTGGGTCAAATAGTAGGGAGATTTTTGTGACTCTTTTTTTTATTTCCAAATCTCTTTTCAGAATGACCGTACGAATTCACAGATCCAACAAAAAAAGTATTATCACATCATCCTCATCATCATTTTAATAACAATAGCTAACATTTATATAATAGTGTTTCTTATGTGTCAGCCACTGTGCTAAGTGCTTTATAAATATTATTTCATTTGACCCTTACAACAACCCTGGAAGGTAGGTGCTAGTATGATCCCCATTTTTAAAATGGAGAAACTGAGGCAAACAGTGGTTAAATGATTTCCCAGGGGTCACACAGCTTGAAAGTATCTGAGGTTGGATTTGAACTCAGATTCCAGGCTCACTGTACCACTGAGATGCCCCATTAGTGTATCTGTCATTCCAATAACTCTTCCAACATTGACAATTCCTAACTTTTGTCATCTTTACCAGTTTGCTGGTTACTCTCTTTGAGGTATGCCACTCTGTGACATTTGACAAGTCACTTTATCTCTCCAGGTCTCTATTTTCCCATCTGTAAAATGAAGGGGTTAGACTAAATGACCCCCAAGGTTCTTTCCTTGTGTTTTTATGCCTGGCAGGGCCTTTGAACATCCTCTGGTTTCCCCTGGAGAGCTCCTGACCCTGCTGCCCTCACTGCTTTCTATAGCAGCAGAGGTTTCTAAGAGGTAGCAAAAACCTAGACTTCACAGAGCTCCCACCCACAGATCTCTGCTTTTCCAGGAATATCTAGGCATATTTCCTCTCATGAACCAAAGTCAGTTGATTAGATTATTTTTTTCAAACCCTTACCTTCCATCTTAGAATCAATACTGGTATTGGTTCTAAGGTAGAAGAGTGATAAGGGCTAGGCAATGGGGTTTAAGTGACTTGCCTAGGGTCACATGGCTAGGAAGTGTCTGAGTTCAGATTTGAACCCAGGACTTCCCATGTCTGAGTATGACTCTCAATCCACTGAGCCACCCAGCTGTCCCCTAATTAGATTATTTTTTAAAAAAATGTTAAGCCCTTACTTTCCATCTTAGAATTGATACTGTGTACAATAAGAGCTGGGCAATGAGGGTTAAGTGACTTGCCCAAGGTCACACAACTAGGACGTGTCTGAGGTTACATTTGAACCCAGGACCTCCCCTTTCCAGGCCTGACTGACTCTCAAACCATTTAGCCATCTAGCTGCTCCCCAGTTGATTCGATCCTAAAGGAAAAACACAAAGTTACATAATCTGCTAGGGAAGCAATAGATCCTAAAACAACAAAAAGATTTCTCCAGTCTGGAGATACTGCTTCAGTCCAATCTTGTATCCAATCACATACCTTCTCACACTATGATCACTTGCCTCAGCTAGGACAGTCCTCAGCCTTTGGAGAAGCTCCTCTCAAATGTCTGAGCCCCCACCTTTCCCTAAGAATAGGCAGGAGTCAATCCTCTGACCATAGCAGGTAAATAAATAGATTTTTTTCAATTTCTTCTTTTATTCAGTTTTGGGCCTGACCCATTTTTCTAGACAGGAGGGTCCTGGCCTTTAATTTCATCAATGTATCAGGGTGAGATTTTCCTCCAACTGAGACAGATGAAAAAGCAGACTTTGACTTAGGATCTAAGAGACGTCTCTGGGAAATGTCCAGATAGGTTAAGTGATTTACTCCCAGATCACACAATGTTAGCATCTAATTCTAAATAGCTACTCTGCTAAGTTAGGCAGGCAGGGAATAGTAAAGGCCACCAGCATTTGTCAAGTCCCTACTGATGTTCCAGACACTATGCCCAGGAAGAATCATTAGGGGTACAAAGGAAGGCAAGAGACATTCCAGGCTCCAAAGGAACTCATAACCTAATGGGGTAAGCACCGTGCAAACAACTATGTATAAAGAAAATATAGACCGAATAAATTGGAGTTAATCACAGAGGAAAGTCTCTAGCTATAAGGGGTCTGGGAAAAACTACTTGCAGGAAGCAGAATTTTAATGAGACTTGAAGAAAATCAGAGAAGCCAGAAGGGTTGCCATTTCCCTCTCCAGCTCATTTTACAGATGAGGAAACTGAGGCAAGCAGGATTAAGTGACTTGCTCAGGATCATACTGCTAGTGACTAGAGGTCATCTATTCCAACCCCTTTCTTTTATCAATAGGGAAACTGAGAGCCCGAGGGTACAACTCAAGGTCACACAGATAATAGGCACTGAAATTTGAACCCAGGTCCTCTGACACAAGCTTCCAATGCACCCTTTACACATATTACATAACTCTCCTCCCCAGATGAAAAAGCCATGTGTCTTTACAAAGCAACCCTCATTTTATTCATTAGCCTTATCTGTTGAACAAAAGTTTAATAGCATATCCTTCTTTGCCCTGCTTCTGAAGCCAGTTGGCCCCATGCCAACTGGCTGGACCATAGAGAATGTCATTGGGTCTTTTCCCTGCAGGTTGAGTCACCATTTCCCTTTTGGATTTTTGCCTTCATAAAATCAACAGGAGGAAACAAAAAGGAGTCAAGTGTTGAGTTGAGAAAAGGGGTCATAGAACAGCCTTGAGCAAGGGTCCAAGGCAGACAATGAAACTGAAGAATCTCTTATGCGATGGAACTGAGGCTAGAGCTGTTCCCCAAGAGCCAATATACAGTGAAATGAAAAGGATTCGAGTCCTTCATCTAGCTCCAAAGGCAATTTTTACACAGACTCGACACCAAAGATTTAGGATCCTTTTCATTGATAAATGATTTCAACCAAATCAGAAAGTCAGAACTGATGACAAAGGAGCAAAATGACAAATGCTGGAGGGACACGAATGCACTGTTGATGGAACTGTGAACCGATCCAACCATTTTGGAGAGCAATCTGAAATTGTGCCCAGAGAGGTATCAAACTGTATATATCCTTAGACCCAGAAACAGTATCGCTGAGTCCATTTCACATGGAGAACGGAGGGAGGGCGAGGAAGGAAAAGAAACTCTGTGTTCCAAAATATTCCTAGCATCTCTGTGGTGTGAAGAACTAGAGATCGAGGGGATGTTCATCAATCGGCAAATGGCTAAATAGATTGTGGTTTATGATTATGATGGGATAATTACTGTACCGAAGGAATGATGAGCAGATTAATTTTCTTAAAACCTGGAAAGAACTACATGAGATAATGAAGACTGAAACCCGTAGAACCAAAACAACGTTATGTAATACAGCTACAGATTTAATCTTTGAAGAATAACTTATGAATGTTCCCCTCCAGAGAATGAAAAGAGAAGTAGCACCATGAAAGACACAGGCTATATATCTTACTAAGTGATGCTTTCTGTGGTATGGGGAGAGGAAGGAAGGGCTGAATAAAAATAACTAATTTTTTTAAGTCAGAACTAAGATAGAGTCAAAGCAGGTTCCATTGTTCAAAAGCAGATTTCAGAAGAGCAGGTGTCAAAAGGCCTGGATTGCACATGCTTAGCTTCATCATTGCCTTTGGGCAGGATATCTAATCATTCTGTTCTTCCCAATCCTCATAATCCTAAAAGCCTTAGTTACATGTAGGTCACCATTGTCCAAAACAATTCAATAGGAAGGTGCTTTCAAATAGATCTCCATCTCCCAACTATCAAAAGATTATTTCATACAGCTAGAAAAATAACATTAAAATTCATCTCAAAGAAAAAAGTCAAGAATATCAAAGGAATTAATGGAAAAAAAGGTGAAGGAAAGTGGCCAACCCATACCAGATCTCAAACTGTACTATAAAGCAGTAATCATCAAAACAATATGGTACTGGCCAAGAAAGGGAATGGTGGATCAGCGGAAGAGATCCAGCACTCATCACACAATTGTAAATGGTCATAGCAATCCAGGGATTTAGTAAGCTACAGATCCCAGCTTTGGGTACAAGAATTCACTCTCTGGCAAAAAAAAATGTGCTAGGAAAGATGGAAAATAGTCTGGCAGAAACTAGATAGATCAATGTCTCATATCCTACACCAGTGATGGCAAACCTTTTAGAGTTGGAGTACCAGGCCCTGTCCCTACCCTACCCCACCCCACCAGATTGAGGGCCATGCCCATCTCCCCCAGTGACTTTGTGCTGTGCCCCTTCCCCCCACTGAATGCTGGGCGTGCCCTGCTCCCCCCTTATCCCACACAGGGGAGGGAAAAGTGTCCCCATTGGGCTGCTAGGTAGAGGGGCAGGTAAAATAAAGAATGTCATCAGGGAGTATAGAGAGGGGGAGGGAAGTGACCCAAGCACTCCTCTCCTCTCCAGCTCTGCCATTTGTGTCACTCTGCCAATGCCCAGCATTGGGCTTCTGGGCAGAGGGGCAGGTGGTGTGAAAAAATGTAGTCAGGAGCAGTGGAGAGGGTTAAGGGAGCAGCTCCACCTAGTCCCTCTCTAGTAGCAAGCTATGGGGCAGGGGGGGGCAGCCCCATGCCCACAGAGAGCACTCTGCATGCCATCTTTGGCACCCATGCCATAGGTTTGCCATCACTGCCCTATACCAAGATACAGTCAAAATAAATATATGGATTAAACAAGGGGTGACACCAGAAGGAAATTAGGGGGGGGCATGGAATAATTTTACCTATAAGACCCATGAATAAGGAAAGAATTTATGACTAGATAAGAGACAGAGAACATTACAAGATGCAAAATGAATAATTTTGATTATATTAAATTAGTTAACTGATTTTTGTACAAACAAAAGCAATGCAACCAAGATTAGAAGAGAAACAACGAATTGGGGAAAAGTTTACAGCAAATTTCTCTGATAAAATTCTCATTTCTCAAATATGTAGAGAAATGAGTCAAATTTATAAGAATACAAGTCATTCCTCAATTGACAAATGTTCAAAGAAAGTGAACGACAATTTATAGATGAAATCAAAGTTATCTATAATCCTATGAGAAAATGTTCATAATCACTCTTGACTAGAGAACTGCAAATTAAAACAACTTTGAGATACCACTTACACCTATCAGACTGGCTAATATGACAGTAAAGGAAAGTGATAAATGTTGGAGGAGACCTGGCAAAATTGGGACACTAATGCATTGTTGGTGGAGTTGAGAACTGATTCAGCCATTCTGGAAGACAATTTGGAACTACACCCAAAGGGCTATAAAATCATGCATATCATTTGATCCAGTAATACCACTACTAGGTCTATATCCCAAAGAGATTTTTTAAGGGAAAAGGACCTCTTTATACACAAATATTTATAGTGGTTCTTTTTGTGGTGGCAAAGAATTGGAAATTGAAAGGATACCCATCATTTGGGGAACGGATGATCAAATTGTGATATATGATGGTGATAAAATACTACTGTAGTACAAGAAATAATGAACAGAATGATTTCAGAAAAAACTGGAAAGACTCATATGAACTGATACAAAATGAAATAAGCAGAACTAGGAGAATATTGTACACAGTAACTATATTGTATGATGATCAGCTGTGGAAAACTTAGCTATTCTCAACAATACAATGATCTGAGAAAATTCTGAAGGACTTATGTCAAAGAATACTATCCCCCTCTAGACAAAGAACTAATAGAATCTGAATGTATTTGGACTCATAATGTTTTTTACCTTGTTTTATTTGTATATGTTTTTATTTTGGAGTATAGGTTTTATTTGAGTAGCTTCTCACAAAGTGACCAAAAAGGAAATATGTTTGGAATGATAATACATATATAACTCAGATCAAATTGCTTATCATCTCAGGGAGAGAAGGGAAGGAGATAATTTGGATCGCATAATTTCAGAAAATATATGTTAAAAGTGATGTAATTTGGAAAGTAAGATTTTTAAAAAGATACATTTCTTGCTATTCATCCCACCAAAAACAGATGATATGAAATAAACACCAAGCTCCCTCTGACTCTTAGAATTGACTGCCTCACTCTCTTTAAATTATGCCCCATGGGCAGCTGGGTAGCTCAGTGGATTGAGAGTTAGACCTAGAGACAGGAGGTCCTAGGTTCAAATTCAGCCTCAGACACTTCCCAGCTGTGTGACCCTGGGCAAGTCACTTGACCCCCATTGCCCACCCTTACCACTCTTCCACCTAAGAGCCAATACACAGAAGTTATGGGTTTAAAGAAAAAAGATGGGGGCAGCTGGGTAGCTCAGTGGATTGAGAGCTAGGCCTAGAGATGGGAGGTCCTAGGTTCAAATCCTGCCTCAGACACTTCCCAGCTGGGTGACCCTGGGCAAGTCACTTGACCCCCATTGTCCACCCTTACCACTCTCCCACCTAGGAGCCAATATACAGAAGTTAAGGGTTTAAAATTAAAAATAAATAAATAAATAAATAAACAAACAAATAAATAAATGAATGAATGAATAAATAAATAAATAAATAAATAAATAGATAGATAGATAAATAGATAAATAGATAAATAAATGGAAAGAAAAAGAAATAAATAGATTATGCCCCATGGTGGGTGATATTACTCCTCATTAGTCTTGGGTTGGTTTCTGAAGACTACCCAATAATCTTGCCTTGACTTCCACCCTATTAGGGTGTTTCATTGATGTCACCTCTTACTCAAGGACATGTTGTATAAAATTTTAATTAGAAAGTTAGAAATGGGCAGCGACTGTTTTTGATATGAGGAGGATGGTTGGGAGGGAGGGAACAACCCTTTATTAAATGTCTACTATGTACCAGGCATTTTGCTTGATGTCCTGAGAAGACATCCCCCTTTGCATAATACCTAGTACATAGTAGGTCCTTAATAAAGGATCGTTCCCTCCCTTCCAACCATCTTCCTCAGAATGGCTCAGACAAGTCAATAAACATTTATTAAGTGCCTGCGATGTATCAGGTGCTCTCCCAAGTGCTGGGGATACAACAAAAGTCAAAAGACAGTCCCTGCTTTCAAGGTGTTCACAATCAAATCTGGGAGACAATATACAAACAAGCTATATACAAAATAAATTGGAGACAATCAACAGTCAGTTAATAAGCATCTGATTATGTGCCAGATATTGTGTTTCACACTGAAGATACCGAGAAAGGTAAAACCAGTCCCTTCCTGAAGGAGCTCACATTATGATAGGAGAGACAACAAATCTAGATGCACACCCAAAGCTCAGTCCCCCCACCCAAGGGGCTTCCGTTTTTTCTACTCATAACAAGTCAACAAATGTTTATTAAATACTGGCTTACCAGGTGCCCAGCACTGTGCTAAACACTGAAAAGAAAGCCTTGGGCAAGGGTAGAGTGGGTGGGAAGGGTCTGATAATGCAGGAACTTTTCTGCAAATCTCTCTTAAGGCAGCATGGGCTCTACAGCCAGACAATATTGGGTGCTGAGGTATCCTCAACCTTTCAGCCTCTGTCTGTTCCTCCATCACAACCATTTCATGGTGGTGGTTGTTTTTTAAACTAAATGTACTAATGGAGTGACATCTCTTCCCCTTCCACACTGGCAATTGAAAAGGGGGATTGGGGAGGAAGGAAATTGGCAGTGGGGAAAGAGATGGGATGGATTTTTCCCACCAAGGAATAAATAGCCTAGGTCTGTGGTGGCAAACCTTCCAAGCCCTCTCTGTGGGCACGCACATCATCACCCCACCACAGAGTTTGCCATAAGTTTTTACTAGAAAGCCAGAGGGACTTGGGGCTGGGCTGCTCCCCCTGCCACTCCATGGGCACCTAAGGACATTTCTCACATCATCTACCCCTCTAAAAGGTTCACCATCACTGACCTAGATCAGGAAGTACCACACAAGAAGAGAGAAAGCCTCCCATGTTCCCACACACACACACACACCCAGTCAAACACCAATCCCTCCATCTTGATCTCCATATTCAGGCCAGCCCCTTTTAAAAACTGTCTTACTTTTGTCTTTTTCTGATCTCACCCAGTGCCTAAAACTAGTTCCAGGGTGCATACGAGGCATTCTGTGTTCCTAGCAGACATTTTGGGAGATTCTGAAAAAGATGATTTTTATCCCTGAATCAATCAACTTTTCTACATAGCTGCTGCTTGCTAAATAATATTACCGTCAAGCCACGGGGACTGGTCTTATTCTGTCACTATGAACACCAGAGGGAACCAAACTCAGAGAGCTGAATAAGACACTAGACTGGGAGAAAGGACACAAAAGAAAAGAGGAAACCTGGAGATCTGGTTTCCCACTACTCTAGATCAGTGAGTGTCCATACCCTAAAATAAGTCTCTTTCCTGGAACAAAAAGAAGCATTTATTAAGTGTTTACTGTGCACAGAGCATTATTTGGATACGAGAGTTCTTGTCCTTATGCGATTGGCAAAGGAGCAACATGAAACCCACAAGCAATCCATAGAATATGGAGGAAGGGAAACTTGGTTCAAAGCCAGATGCTTTGATTTCGTCGTAGGACCTTGGTGAAGTCGCTGGATGCCAGTTTTATGCTCTGTACAAAGATGGAGTTCTTAGACCCCTTCTAAGCCTATGATCCCATGAAAGGAAACTCAAGAGTAAATGTGACCAGTTGATTAAAAATCTATGTATTTTTAAATGCCAAAGAGACTTAGTAGTAAGGAGTGACAGAAGTGAGAAGGGAAAGACCTATGATGTCATTCCTTAGCTAATGTGCTTAAGAAGAGTACAGAGACCATCCCAATACACATGCATACACACACACAAACACACACGTAAATGAGACTTCTATTGGAATCCCTAAGTAATAATGAGATTGGACACTCATCCTGGAATTCACAATCAAGAAAAGAAGGGGGACCAAATCTTCTCACAGCACTTGGTCAAGTCATAACAATTGTAGGAAGAAAAAGGAACCCAAAAACCCCACAAGGGTTCATAGTTAGCTCCCTGGTTGACCAAGGAAAATATTATGGGCCAGTGGAAAAATCCTGGATTTGGAAACAAGAAAACATGAGTTTGAATTTTGCCTCTTCCATTTACTGAACCTGCATGACCTCTGAGATTTCAATCTGGGGCCCCAGAGTTCAAATTTCCTTTTAGCTCTCAACCTATGATTTCTCTCTCACTGTTTAGGGAAATTATTTTACTACATAGATTTCTATACCCTAAACATTCTATAAATATGGGGAAGCATTAACCAGCATATTTTCTAGCTCAATAATATTTTGTTTTTCCAATTATATGTAAAAATAATTTTTCACTTGTTTTTCCAAACTTTGAGTTATAAATTCTTTCCCTCCCTCCTCTTCTCCAGATGGTAAGCAATTTACTATAGGTTATATATGTGTGACCATGAAGAACATATTTACATATTAGTCATTTTATGGAAGAAGATATATATTTTTAAACCACAAGGAAAACAAAGTGAAAAATCTGCATTCAGAATCCATCGGGTTTTTCCTCTGGATGTGGATAACATTTTTAATTACGAGTCCTTTGGTGCTGCCTTGGATCATTGTATTGCTGAGACTAAATCATTCACAGCTGATCATCATACAATATTCTTCAGGAACAAGGATTTTGTGCCAATACCCTCTAGCATTGTCCTGGTCTTTGCTCCAATGGCAGAAATGTTTCTCTTGGAAATAAGGCATTTATATACAATTAGACATGGTAACCCTGTCACTGAAATGTATTCTTGAATTTCTAACTTCAAGATGACTCATCAGGTCACTAGGTCATCTTGTGGCATTCATAGGATCCCAAGTTTAGAGTTGGAGGGGACCTCACAGAATCCACTCAGTCTAATTCCTGACTCCCCAGGGTGCTTTCCACTGTACCACAGGATTGCCTCAACATAAGGCTCACAGAGATAAGGTCACCCTTATCTCTGGGTGGTGGCATTTGGTAGGGTCAGAATTTGAATTCAGACTCTCTAGATTCTAAATCCAGCATTCTTTCCTCTAGGTCACTCTCTCACTGCTCTGTCAGTATCATTTTCAAACATATTCGACATTCAGGTAGAGTCAGAGGACCTAAATTCAAATCCTAACTCTGTGACTTATTCTGTTCTGTGACCTTGGTCAAGTCCCAACCCCTCTGAATCTTGATCCTCCATTTGTCTAACGTGGAGTGAACGAGATGACCCCTGAGGTCTCCGGAAGCTCTAAATCTGGGATTCTCTGAAATGGCAGAAAGGTGATGATTCATCAAGCAGAAGGGGAACAAAAAATAAACAAAACTATGTACCAGACACTTCTAAAAGCATTTGATGATCTCATGTATTATGGCTAAGAAGAAATGGTCATCGAACAGGACTATAGAGTAAAAGGAAGATGGACTCTGGTCAAACGAGTCATGTTTTTTCTTCATCTTTTATAAGCCAAAGACTTTCAATGAAATGCTTTCTCCACACTCCAAATCCCATCCTCCTTCCCACATTCCCAAAAGGAAGATCCTTGTGCCTTGACAGAAGCCAGGGCAGCAAAGCTCAAGTGAAGTCTAAGGCACTGGAAAGCCTTCTTCAATGGTGTCCCTGCCACAGCCTCTACCATCTAAGGATCAGCACGGGGGAAATCATCACCCCAGAAATGGAGGGGAAATTGCTACCTTTAACAACTCAACTACTGAAGCTGAGTGAGCTAGAGAATCTGTGGCTCTTCTAGCCCAAGATGGGAGAAATTGTCATATTCCCAGGCAGAGAAACATTTTGTTTCTTTTCTTCTATTTGGGGACAAAGAGCTGAACCCCCAAAAGAAGGAGAGAGTTTGCTCCCAATAAGGTCAGGGCACCATAGCGCATGTAAAAGCATTTTGTTGGGAGGTGGCCTTTAATGGAGGGACATGGCCATGAGAGGCAGCCTGACCTCTACAATAGTGATGAGCATCAGAGAATCACAGTCTCAGACCTGGAAGGAAACATAGAAGTCATCTAGATCATCAGAGAATCTCAGAATTTGAGAACTGGAAGGATTTCAGTGGTCACCTAGACCAACTAAAGAATGAAAGGGATCTCCATTATAACCAAATCAAGTCCAAACCCAGGAAACAGATGAGGAAACTAAGTCACAGAATGGAAAAATAAACTGCCCTGAGTCACACAGTAAGTGGTGGAGTTGGATTATCTTGGACAGTCTCCCTGTGTCTGTGTTCCTTTTCTCTTTGAAAAGATCCCAGTCTCTAGGGCAATCTAGGTGACTCAGGGGATGGAGAGTCAGACTCGGAGACAGGAGGTCCTGGGTGCAAATCAAATCTGGCTTTGGACACTTCCCAGCTGTGTGACCTGGGGAAAGTCACTTAAACCCAATCTCCTAGCCCTTACTATTCTTCTGTCTTGGAACCAATATTTACTATCAATCCTAAGACAGAAATTAAGGGTTAAAAAATAAAAAGATAACTTCCCTTGCCTGCTTTCCAGAAAAGCAATAAAGACCATCATAAGGTTTCTTAAGCAGTTGGCAAAGTGTGTTTCGAAGTGAAAGGAGCATTGTTTTGAAGCCCTAGCGCTGTGGCCTTGAGGAAACCACTTCACATTCCTTGATCTCAGTTTCTTCATTGGTAAAATAAATCTTCACAATGCCTTATATACAGTAGGTGCTTGTACAGCACTTGTTATGTGGCCCTCAATCAATGTCTCATCAGCCACTCATACCCTGCCTGAGCACATTCCAAAGTATTCCCACACTCTCCTAGTCTCTCCTTCCAGTGGTTCTGAATCCCTGGTTGCCATTGTATCAAATTGATTCTTCAGTCTTTATTGGCACATCTCAAACGCTCATCCCCCTCAACTCTAGCCCTGTGGTGTTCCATTCTATCTCTTCCTGCTCCTTCTCTGGAATGCTGGCCCCTTAAGGAACAAACTGGCCTTTATCTTGAACCTTTTACTTGACTGATCACTCCCAGAATCTTCTGGCTCTCAGTGAGACCTGGCTCCCTCCTGAGCTACCTCCAAGGCTATCCTTTCTAATACTTGTAGCCTTTCACTCATCCTCCCCAATACCTGGTCTTGGTAGATGAGTTGGATTATTCTTTGCTTCCCAATTTGCTTCCAGACTTTCCCTCAAGCACCATGTATGACTCACCAGTCTCTCTTCCTTTAGGGTTCAGTCTATCCAAATGTATCCCTCAGTTAAGATTCAGACAGCTGTTTTCTCCTGACATCTCCTTCTCACCCCAAGAGCTTCTCCTTCCTTTCTCAGTAAATTCAATCTGTGCCTGGCAGTCTCCCTTGCCATCTCAACTCATTCCACCACCCTAGGGCACTTCACCATCCATACTGATAGATTCTCAAGTACCCTAACTTCAATCTGCTCAACTATCATGTCCCACTTCTCCATCCCAACCCAATTATACACAAAGATGGCCATACATTTGATTCTGCATTCACCCACAAGGGCTCCATTTCTATGATGGTAAAGTCTGAACTTCATTTATCTGAACACAACCTCTTTTCATAGCATCACTGATTCTACCTTATGAACCCATTGAACTTTTCTTCCTCTTCCTCATGATCTCTAATGCGTCTATCCCTCAGTTTAGGGATTAGGCCAACACATTGCTCTGGCTATTTCCTTCCTCCCTTATGTCAACCTTTTAATGAACCAATTCAACTCTATATTAATCTCTACACTTGACTCTCTTAACCCTTGTCCTATCTCCAATCATGCCTTGCCAAATCCCAACTATTCCCATCATCTTCTACCTTCACTCTTATTCAAGTGCCACCAAAAGCTGGGGAGGGGGGATCCCAGGACTTTGCTGACTGGGTCTACTACAAACATATGTTATACAATCTTAGTTGGGTCCTGTAAGAAGGCAATTTCCAAAAAAAAACCTCTCACCTTCTGTCTTAGAACCGATACCAGGTGTTGGTTTCAAGGCAGAGGAGAGGTAAGGGCAAGGCAAATAGTGTTAAGTGACTTGCCTGGGATTTCACAACTAGAAAGATTTGAACCCAGGACCTTCTATCTCTATCCACTGAGCCACTGAGCTGCCCTGGGAGGCAATTTTTTTGTACCTTCATGATCAAGTCACCACAAAAGCTATTTCAAATCTCTCTATCTTTCCTCAAATCTCCTATAGTACTTCCTGCCCCCACCATCTCACTTGCTTCATACTTCACTAAAAAAATAAAAGCTGTTCAAGCGGAGATCCCCATCTCCCCTCTTCATTTTCTATCAATCATATTTCTTCATCCACTTTCTCCTCCCTCACTACTATCTTACATAGAGAGGTGGCCCTGACTCTTGACTAGGTAAGTGTATCCTTGATCCTGCAAGTACCTTTGATTTCATTCCATCCCATCATCTCTAACAGATTGCCCCTATTATCATCCCCACTCTCACTAATCCTCAATATTACCCTATCTGCTGGCTTTTTTCTGCTGCCTACAAATATTAATGTCTCTTTCATATTTGAAAAACCCTCATCCATCCACCCCATCCATCCATTCATATCATCCTACATCTCTTGTCCTCTTTCTGGCTATAACTCCTTGAGGAATCCATCTACACTCATTGTCTCTCCTTCCTTTCCTCTCCCTTGGTTCTTAAACCTCTGCATCCTGGTTTCTGCCCCCAAAATTCAAATAAAACTGACAAATTCCAAAGTTGGCAATAATCTCTTAATTGCCTAATCTAATGGCCTTTTCCCATTGCATTCTCCTCGACTTCTTTTCAAACCTTGATGCTATCTATTGGTCATCTTCTTTTATTGGATTCTCTCTTCTCTTAAGGTTTCTATGGCACTGCTTTTTCAAGGGTTTCCTTTTACTCCTCATACCAATTCTTCTCTGTCTTCTTTTGTTGAATCTTCATCTAGGACACCTCATTTAACATGGGTAACTCCCATTCTGTCTTAGTTCCTCTTCTCTTCTCCCTCTATACTATCTCCTTTGATGATATCATCAACTCCTATGAGTTCAACTATTACCTCTAAGCAGATGATTCCTATATCTATAAATCCAACCCTAGCCTCTCTCCAGCATCACAACTACTTCTCGAGCATATTGATTTGGAATCACATAAGCAGCTCAAATCTAACATGTCCAAAACAGAATTCATTATATTCCTGCTTCAAAAAAAATCCTCTGCTCTTCCAAACTTCTCTGTTACTATTGAAAACACCAACATTTTCCCAATCATCCAGGCCCACACCCTTGCTGTCATCATCAATCCCTTACTCTCACCCATCTCATCAATCTCCTGCAATATCTTTTCATATCTCCTTTCACCCTGTTTCTCTTGTTAATGTCCTCTTATCTCTGCTAACATAGCAATTGCCTTACTGTGGAGTCTCATCACCTCTTGCCTGGGCTATAGCAATAGTCTTCTGGTTGGTCTCCCTGCCTCAAGTCTCTCCCCATTACAATCCATCCTCCACTCAGTCACCAGTGATTTTCCTAAAGTCCATGTCATTGTCATAATCAATAAACTCCAATGGCTCTCTATTCCCTACAAGACCAAATAGAAAACTTTCTGTTTCCTTCTTATTTATCTTTTTCAGTTACACATAGAAAATTTTTGACAATTGTTGTCTGACTTTTTTGAATTCTATTTTCTCCTTCCCTCCTTTCCCCTCCTCCCTGAGGAGGTAAATATACTGATATAAGTTATACCAGTACTTTCATGCCTGATAAAAGATGCATATGCCCCATACAATAAAAATCTCATGAAGGAAATAAAGTGAAGGATGGTGTACTTTGATCTGCACTCAGACTCCAATGCTGGGGAGAGCATTTTCATCATAAGTCTTTTGTGGTTGTCTTGAAGACTTGCTTTGCTGATAATGTTTAGTTCTTCACAGTTAATCATCATATAGTATTTCTGTTACTGTATTCAGTGCTCTCCTGGTTCTGCTTGCTTCACTTTGCATCAGTTCATATAATTCTTTCAAGGTTTTTCTGAATTCATTGTGTTTGTTGTTTATAGTGAAACAATAGTTCATTACAACCATATATCCCTCTGTTTCCTTTTAAAGATTTTCACCATTTGTCCTCTTCCTGTCTTTCTAATATTTTTATGCTTTATTCCCTTCCAAAAACTCTACCATCTAGTGGCTCTGGCTTACCTGAACATGACATTCTATTTCCAGACTCCATACCTTTGCATACTCCTCCATACCCCCCATGTCCAGACTACTTTCTCTCTTTTATCCCCTCTGCCTCCTGCTTTTCCTCAAGTCTCATCTCCAATCCTATCTTATCTCTGCTCCCACCCCTACTTCCAGTGTCTTTCCTCTGAGGTGACCTTCCCTCTGACTCTACCATGTATATACAACTTTTTCATCTTTTATCCCCCATTCAAATGCAAACTCCCTGAGGGCTGCATCTGTTTTTGCCTCATTCTGATCTTAGTCCAATATCTAGCAGTTAAGAAGTATGTCATGAATGTTGATCCAACAGACTAACTTTTGAATGGAAAAGGCTGGACTAGATGCAACTCAGGGAACTCTGACTACAATATGCAGGAGACTCAAAGGCAACAGTAAAACTATGCCTGCCATCAAGGAGCTTCCATTCTAAGGAGATACAGTGAGTACAGAGGTCAGTAAGTATAGTAAATATACAAAGTAATAGAGTTACCTCAAGGCAAAGAGGTTATTAATGACTAGAGACGTGAAGGGAAAACTTCATGTAGATGGTGTTCCAAAACTGTGCTTTAAAAAAAAAAAGGATTGAGATTCGAAAGACGGAGGGCAATAAAAATTGCTTTCCAAACTTGGGGGACCACTCTAAGATACCAAGATGAGACAAACACCTAGCTGGCTACTTTGCCTAGAGAATAGAGACTATGAGGGATAGAAATGGGGAGAATCTGCAAAGGGAAGCTGGGATGAGACCACAATGGGTTCTAGCTCTCAAATCCTTGCCCTTTGATCTCAAAGTGCAGAACAGGGAGAAATCAGTTGAAGTTACAAAGAGGAAAATATAAGTTTGCTGTCAGTGATGGGAGCTGTCCAGAGGCTTGTCTTGGGAGGTCCTTGGTGCCTCTTTCTTCAAGCAGAAGCAATCAGGCCATTTACTGGATATGTTATAGTGAGGGTTTCTTTCAGGTAAGAGATAGACCAGGTAGCCTCTTCCAATTCTCAATTTTTGTGGCTAAGTTTTCGAGAACCTTCCCCAGTCTAATATTTTACAATTCTATGTATATTATTCAGTGTTCTTTATTTCCTTACTTCTGAACAAGAGCTGCCCATACAACCCTGTGAGGATGTTGGGGGGAATAACTAAAATAATCACCTAAAAAGTATCCAGATCCTAAATGACACTTCTCAGAGAAATTGAAGAGTTCTAATCAGTGCCACCTTGGGTGTTTCCTAAGATGCCCATTGCCCAGAAAATAAGAGAAATGAAAATACACAGGCCTCCCTCTTGGGTAGCCTGGATGGTATACTCTACTTGAGCTGAAAATGAATGAGGAGCTCTGATCACAGCATTTTTGGATCCCAAACCACAGAAGCTCAGAAAATAGATATTATGAGCAGGTGCTATACCCAGGAAATACCCCCCAAATCTGAAGTGGCATGCCTTGGGAATTTCCCTCTGAAGCCACTGGGCAGTTCATAGATGCTGAATCAATCATTCTTCTTCAATTTGTTTAGGCAAGGCAAGCAAACCATTTGAAGTGACAAGGAGAGTCATTTTTTTACCAGTATGGACTGACTCATAGTGGAACCCTACTATGGCAGAGAAAGACAGTGACTGGGTTCCAGGTTATAACTAAGAGCCTTTTGAACTGAATGCATCATTTATTAAACTAAGTGGGAAGAAGAGATTTTTGCACGAACCAGCAATTTTCCTTTATAACAAGCTGCTAGGGGCAAAAAGATCTCTTTTCTTTGGGAAAAGAAGGTAGCACATATAAACACCAGGAGAATTTCTCCTTCCAAGGAAAGATGTATACAGGGGGCAGAATGACAGGAAGGTTTCTAGCATAAATGTGGTTGAGAGGCATAGAGAAAGACCTCCTCTAAAAAGTCCCTGAAATCCCTGATCTTTCCCATTCCTGAGATTGCAGGTCACAGCAGAGAAAACTTCTGAGACTCAATCTCTCGCTGTCTTTGAAGCTCTCTACCATCTGGCTTAAAACATCATCACCAGACTGAAACTACTCTCTCCTAAATTACCCACGATTGTTGAATCATTTTTCAGCTGTGTCCAACTCTCTGTAACCCCATTTAAGATTTTCTTGGCAAAGATATTGGAGTGGTTTTCCATTTCCTTCTCCAGCTCATTTTACAGATGAGGAAATGGAGGCAAATAGAGTTAAGTGACTTACCTAGGGTCACACAGCTATTAAGTCTCTTTCTCAGTCTCCTTTAATGTTTCCTTGTCCATGTTGCACCCACTAACCATCCCTCAAGACCCCTCTTCTGTTCTCCCTTGCTTGAAGACCTAGATTTCTTAACCTAGATTTCAAAGGGACCTATGAATTTAATGGGAAAAAAGGTATGTCATTATTTTCATTGACTATCAGTTTCTTTTATAATCCCATTTTTAAAAAATTTTTACATGTTTAAAAATGTATTTCAAGAAAGCAAGGCATAGCATTAAACACAGTGCCTGGCATAGGGTGGATGCTTAATAAATGCCATTTGGGAGGGGAGTGGGCAGCTGGGTGGCTCAGTAGATAGAGAGTCATACCTAGAGATGGAAAGTCCTGGGTTCAAATCTGGTCTCAGATACTTCCTAGCTGTGTGGCTATGGACAAGTCACTTTAACCCCCATTGCCTAGCCCTTACCCACAATTAAGCCTTGGAACCAATACACAGTATTGTATGAGGGACAGAAATGTGGAAAATCTAAGACAGAATGTAAGGATTAAAAAAAAAAGATGTAATTGGTCAAGTTAGCTAGCTAGATGGCCAGGGCTGGAGACAGGAGAACCTGGGTTCAAATCTGGCCTCAAGTGCTTCCTAGCTGTGTGACCTAGGACAAATCACTTAACCCCATTGCCCAGCCCTTCTGTGTTGGAACCAGAAGGAAGGTGAGGGTTTAAATCAATAAACAAATGCCATTTGTCTGAATGAATGACTGAGTGGAAGTCCACAGGTTTCGTCAGATTTCCAAATGAGTCCATGAAACAAAAAAGATTGAGAATTCATCTTTAAGGTATCTCCCTTGATTGAGTTCAATTCCGACCTCTATGTAAATGCTTTGCACATCTGTAAATCCAGCCCCATTACAAACTGCCTTTTGGACATCTCAAATTGGACACCTCATTACCCATCCTTCCCTTCTTCCAGGCTTCTTTGTTGTTGTCTGGGCACCACCAAGAACTTCAAATTCCCTGTCATTCCCAACTCTTGATTTTCATTCACTTGCCATATCCATCCATTTGGGGCATCTCTGCCTTCCTACTATCTCTCATATCCTTCCCACAACCATCACCCTTGTTCAGACCTTCACTGTCTCTCACCAAGATAGCTTTATCGAAACAGCCTGCCGAAATCTCTCCCCATTCCAGTCCATCCACCTACAGCTACTAAGGGGGAATTTGCTAACGTGTAGGTGTGAACCTGACCGTATCACTCCCTTGCTCCATGAGCTCTGCTGGCTTCCAGATTTCTCCAGAATCTCCTAAAGAAGGAGATCAATTTGGGCATTTCAGGCTCTATAAAACTTGGCCCTTTCCCATCTGTCCAGGCTTCTTTCGCTTTACTCTCCCCTATACACCTTGCATTCTAGCAACATAGGCTTACTACAGATCCTCAGATATTCCATCACTCTAGCCATGTCCCCCATGCCCAGAATGCTCTACTCCATCTCCTCCACTTTTCATTTTGTTGACTTCCTTCAAGCCTCAGCTCAAATCCCACTTCCACCAGAAGTCCTTTCCCAGTCCCCCCACTGCTAATCCTTTCCCTCCAGATGCTGAATGCCTTCCATATACTCTATTTGGATCTTGTTTCTACATGTCTTCCCTGTTAGGATATACATCCCTTTAGGGCAGGATTGTGTTTCTTTATTTGTTGGTATCCATAATGCTTGGCTTGACTTTTGTTACTCAGACCTTCTCTATTCTGGCTCAGCAACTTTTCTCTCACTATTTGCCCTCCAGAAGAGTGAAAAGGCCACTTAGAACACTTTGTCCAACAAATACCTGGATGAGGAAATAAGGGCCCCCACCAATAACATCCTGAAAGGTGATCAGTTGCTTGAAGACCTCCAATGAAAGGAAAACCAGAAACTCATAAGGCTGCAGCACATTCCATTTAGCTCTATCAATTTAATCAACAAAGACCTCTTAGGAACCTACTATGTGTCAGGCACTATGCTAAGAGGGGTGGATATGAAAATAAAAATAAAACAGAGCCTCTCCTCAAAGAACTTATCTTCTAAGAGGGGAGAAAACATGTAAGTATCTAGGTATATACAAGACACGTACAAAGAAGGAACAAAGTGACCTTAAGATGGAAAAGCACTAGCAATGGGGGAGACAGGAAAGGTGGCACTTGAGCTGAGTCTTGAAGAAAATCAGAAATTACAAGAAATTGAAATAAGAAAAGGGAGTATTCCAGGAATGAAAGTCAACCAATACAAAAGACCCAGAGATGAAAGATGGCCCATCACTGGAGAGAAACAGCGAGTAGTCAAAAAAGGCTATATAGCAAAGTGTGTGGAGAGGAGAAATGTCTAAGGCAGTGATGGGCAAACTACGGCTATCAGGCCCGATTGGGTGGGGGGGCCTGAAATGTTCTATCCAGCTGCCAGACATTATTCCTAATCTGATGAATACAATGAGGAGGATACAATACAATGAAACTTTAAAAGAGTTGCCTTAGAAACAAACTGACAGATGAGCATTTCCTTTCCTTTGGCCCCCTCTTTAAGAAGTTTGCCCATCACTGGTCTAAGGATACTAGAAAGAAAGGAAGAGATGCAGGATAAGAAGAGCTAGTTTTTGTCTAAGAGTGAGCCTCCTTTATATTTAGCAAAGCTATGGGGTGAGGGGGCAAACTCAGATATTAAAATACAAAGGGAGTCTTTTCAGATGTAAAAGGAGCATTCATTACCTTAGAAAGGTAAAAGTGGGGTCTCTCATTAAGAAAATCTGCCCTTAGGAAGAAAGAAGTATTGAACCAAGATAGAGAACCAAGAGGGTTCATTGAGTTGGAAAAGGGAGAGTAACTATAACCAGACCCATGATTTAGGAAAATCATTTTGATAGCTCTGTGGAAGTTGGATTGGAGAAAAAAAGGGACTTGAGGCCTGAAGACCAATAAGGAAGCTATTGGAGAAGCCCCTGTAAGAGGATGAGGGACTGAAGTAGAATGGTGGCTGTGGAAGAAGACAGAAGATGTAATTGTAAAGAAAATTTTCCTTCTATCAGGCCTAACATCATCTTTTAAATTTCTATTATATCTTAGTTCAACCTTCAGACACCTAGTAGAACAAGCCTAATTCTTCATTGATGGGGTAGCCATTCAAAGATCTAAAGGCAACTATTATGCTACTCTAGGATCATCACAAAGAAAAATATCCCCAGTTCTTTCAATCTATCCTTATATAATAAATAGATGATAATGGAAAATATTTATATGGAACATATTATAATAATAAAGAAAAAGGCAAGTAAAAAAAATGTTGGTTCCTTGTGAGCCTAAGTGTATTCATCCTGTTTTCTTTCTAAGATGAAACCAGTATAGATAGACTGGTTTGTTCCCTTGAGAAACGACTACTACACACACACACACACACACACACACACACACACACACACACACACACACACACACAGCCCTCCCTTTCATGAGGGATTAACCAAGGGCTGGTTCAGAAGCTGAACTCCAGGTGTCCATCTCCCCAAGATCAACTGAAATAATCCATTTCTATTGAGTAGCTACATATGTTAAGGAAGAATGAATCTACTTAGTTAAGGATTTGCTTTTCTTTGGCTAAATTTTCACAATGACCAAAGACTTTTGGACAAAGGTCTTCATTGTTGATAGAGAAATCAAGTAGATGAAGAAAATCAAATATAACTCCATGACTCTATGCAATGGTATTATGTAGTGATTTGGACCTGTTGGTACATTTTGTGAAGTGATTATGCCCTTTTTTCTCTCTTCTCCTTCCCAATACCACCTTTGGCCACTTTACTGCTCAATGGCATGTCCATCAGATAGGAGAGGTCAAGCCAGTTACTATACTATTTTGGGTAACTAGCAAAAGGTTGAGTGAAAGAGGATTCAATCATTTGATCCCCAAATCAAGCAATTCACAAGAGAATAACCTAGCAATACACAAAGGAAAAACAAGGGGGATGAGAAATGTTGGTTGCACGTGGCTCTTAATAATCCTAGATGGCTCTCTCATATATCCATATACCCACTCCACACCCTGATGCATCTTCCTTAGCATCATTTTGTTCTCCTGGGGATTCCACGTGGTCATGAATCCTAGAATCCGAGCCACTTTTTCCCACCCCGCCCCCTGCACTTCTGAGCATAGGTAAGAGACAAAAGACCTAAGAGTAGATTCCCCAACCTAAGAGATGTATATACTTAGCTATTTTGTGTTGTAAACCGCCCAGTAAGCTTCTAGAGGGTAGCCACTGCTTTGTAGGATGTCCTTGTACCTTCAGCACCTAGGGCAGAGTCTTAAAGCTTTTGTTTCTTCTTTTGGGCTTATGCTGGTGATTTCTTTGCTATACAAGGCTTCCAGTGAGGAAATTGCTTCCATTGTTACAAACTGGTACACGCTCATGATGCATAGACTTAGAGATTAGTCCAGGGAACTGAAAGGTTCAGTGACATAGTATGTGTGAGAGAGGGAACCTGAACTCAGATCCTTTGGTCTCAATGGCCAATTCCCTATTATGCCATATTGCCTTATACAAAGGAGGCAATTAATAAATATTTGGAATAAACTTGATTGGAATCCTAAAGCCAGTTTGCAGATGGCCATGAAGGCAATGGAGAGACACATTTTTAATATGAGCTGACTACAGCATCTTTCCAACAATGACCTACACGTAGGATACCATCTAGGAAATGAACAATAAAAAAGAGAAGGTGAGCCAATCATGTGGCAGCAGCGAGGTTCCTAGCATCCTGGATCTAGACCTGAGAGGAACTTCAGAGGCCTCCTCGAAACCCTTCCCTTTACCAATGAACCCACAACACATGAAAAGACCTGAAGACCAAAACCACATTGGGTAAACCTTTCAGGGTTCTGTAGAAGAAATGGACAAGAAGACCACCTTTCCTTGTTTTCCCTAGTAATGAGCACAGCATCTTACAGATAGGCAGCTCAGTGGCTCAGTAAATGGAACATCAGACCTGGATTGAGGAAGATCCAATCTCAATCCAGCCCCAAACAGCTCCTCTCTGTGTGATCCTGGGCAGCTTGACCCCAGCATTACAGTTAGAGAAGCCTTTCCTGGTCCTCCTTCAGGCAGGTCGTTTCCCTCTGCTGACTTTCTCCAATTTATCCTTTACCCCCTGGTTTATACATCAGTTGTTTTTATGATGTCTCCCACATTGGGCTACGGGTTCCGTAAGAGCAGAGATTATCTTTGGGGTTTTGTTTTTGATTCCCAGGAATAGTGTAATGTGTGGCACATAGTAGGACCTTCATAAATGCTCACAGACTGCCTCCATTTCCTCATCTGTAAAACGAGGATAATAATAGTATCTGTCTCTGAGGGTTGTTGGGAGGATAAAAGGAGCTCATATTTATAGCGGTTTTTACACATCTTAAAGTAACATATAAATACTAGTTACTATTAATACCTGTATTCGTTGCCCTGGTAGTCTTAGTCATAGTAGTAAGTTCTTAATAAATGCTTGTCGATTAGAAACTATAGTCAGGTTGCTATATGAACAAATGGAGGGAAATACCCATCTGGATGGGATGAGCTCATCGTAGTGACTTAACTTTTTATCTCACCTACATTGCAGGTTTAGTCTTCTAACCTCCTACAATCCACAACCTTTCTCTCATGGTGAACCAAGCTGGTTTGATTTATATTAAGGTTTCCCTAGATAGGCAGTGTGGTCTAATAAAAAGAGGGAAAGCTTCGAAATAGGGAAGACCCAGGTTCTAGTCCTGCCTCTGACCAATACTAGTTTGGATGACCACAAACAAATCATTTGATCTCTCACTCCCTCTCCAGGCAACTCCCTAACTCCATAAATCAAGGTGTTGCTAATCTGTGTCGATGGAGGGAGTTTCCAAACTAGAAGTCACCTATTCTGCTGAAAACAGAGATCTAGGGACCCACACACATTGCACCCCACAAAGAAGAGAGACACTCTCCCAGATTCTCGGGGGAACAATGACCAATTTTTAAAAGTCTGTGCCACAAGAAGCTTACCGTGTCTAGAGAATGGCCGTGCTTCTCTGTATTCTCACTGCTACCAGACCATCTTCTGGCCAATCCTTGCCACTTTGGTTCTACTCTTCACTTCATCCCTACACCCTTTCTAATTCTGTAGCCATCATCAAATCAACTCATCCATCACTCTAGAACAAAGGGGCTACATCAAGCCATTCCCCCTTTGTCCCCATTCACCGTATCTGGAAATTTCTGAACCAAAGTGCCCCTCCTGGCCCACCACTTTTCTGTGTCACCTCGTCCATTAAAGGAGAAAGCTGGGTGACTCAGTAGATTGAGAACTAGGCCTAGAGATGGGAGGTTCTAGGTTCCAATCTGGCCTCAGACATTTCCTACCTGTGTGACCCTGGACAAGTCACTTAACCCCCATTGCCTAGTCCTGACCACTCTTCTGCCTTAGAACCAACACACAGGATTGATTCTTAGATGGAAGGTAAGGGTTTAAAAAGAAAAAGGAAGCTCTTTGAGGGCAAAGACGATCTTTGCTTTTGCATTTATATCTCCACTTAAACACAGTGCTTGCCAAATAGCTAACATTAATAACATTAATAAATTAATAAATAAATTTTAATTCATTCACCTAGAACAATCCCTGAAACACATATAAATAAAATATAATAATTTAAATAATAGGATATATAACATAAATAACAAATAATAAGTAATCAATACTAAATCAATAATGTGTAATATGAATAATGTATAATATAAATTATAAATAATATAAATAATAAATAGAACTATTTCTAATAGAAATATAATATAAATCATAAAATCAATAAATCTTTGTTCAATTCTACATGTCTAGACTTTCCAGATCTTAATTATTTCATGCGATCCTGGTCAGATGTCATCTGAATTTGGAATTTGAGGCATAATTAATATTACTAAATCCAAATATTGGAAGATATAAAGGTATTAGAGTAGTTCAATCAATCAGTCAGACTGTGGACATTCATTAAGTGCTTACTATGTGCCTGGTACTATTCTAAGGATTCAGAATACAAATAAAGACAAAAAAAAAACAACCTCAATTTAGTAATTAATAATCTCTCCCAAAAGGCAGCCCCCAAGAAAATTTGAATGAATAATTTATGGGAAGTCTGTGATCTAGCACATTAGCTTTCGTGTCCCTTGCAAAGAGAGTTTCTCTTCCTTGTTATTGTAAAACTCTCGTCCTTAATTCAATAAATGAATGATGAGAGACCCAAGGAGGAACAGGGCAAAAAAGAGCTGGGGAGGTCTCACTATGTTAAGTATCTACAGTCAGACTCGGCGCTGGGAGATGACTTTACTGGAACCATCTTGGCTCTCCCCGATCAGTTTGCTCCAGACAAACAAGAAAAAGAATTTGACGTGAAAAAAGGAAGGGAGGACAAGGAGGAAGGGAAAGGAGGAAGAGAGAGATGCCCAAAGCAACTGGACCCATTCCAATCTTGGGTTGGTTTTTTGGGGTTTTTTGTTTGTTTGTTTGTTTGGGATAGCCACGGGTAAGTGTGAAATGGGATCCGATGTGGATTTCGAAACAGTTTTGCAAAAAGCAAAACCACCATCTTTCCTGTCTTTGCCTTTCTAATTCTCCTTTTTTCACCTTCACCATTTTCCCATCTAATTGATCTACATATTGTTCCCCTTACAAAAATTGCAGCTCCCATCCATACATCTCTCTCAGGTTCTCCATCACATCTCCAACGTGCTCTCTCCTCACCTTTGCCTCCTAATCAATCCTTAGCTTATATGGAGGCACAGCTCAGTTGCCGTCACCTATCAGATGCCCTTCCTGATCCCCCTACTTTGAAATGTTGTTGTTATTCAGTCATTTCTCAATTACATATAA
>NC_058132.1:659005412-659016317 GCF_016433145.1 Gracilinanus agilis
AAACAAAGGAAGAATCTCTGGCTTTGAGAATTCTCCTTGAATCAGGAAGAATTATAGAAAATTATACAAAAGGGGAGAATAAACTCTCCTAGAGGTGATAAAACAGTCAAGGTTCCAAGAGGCAAAGAGGAGAGATTTCTGCCAGTTCTATGCTAAAGCCAAAAGAGCATCATTACATCCTGGCTAAAAAGAGCATTGTAATACTGCCACTACGGAGAGCACAAAGCATTCTGTCAAACCAATAGCTGAAGGTACCGAAAGATTGCAGTTGTTCAACGAAGGTCAAGTTCGGAGAGAGCAACTGGTCAAAACACAGAGCAGCTGCACTCTGAGAAGAACCTAGTGGTGAAGGGAACTTTCTAGCCCTTACCTAGGCAGTTTCAGCCAATCAACCCACCCAATCCACTCCAACAGTGACCAAATCTAATTGGGAGTCAGTGGAATAACCTGCCTGGCCATGTCCAGCAACAAAATGACCTATCGACCTGAGATACTGTGCCCTTTAAGAAGGCATCCCAGCTGTCCAGAAGAGCAGCAATTCAACCACTAAGACCACCCTCCACAGCAATAGTCTAGAGCAGTGACGGGCAAACTACGGCTGCGGGCCAGATGTGGCCCCCTGAAATGTTCTATCCAGCCATGGGACATTATTCCTAATCTGATGAATACAATGAGTAGGATACAATACAATGAAACTTCAAAAGAGTTGCCTTAGAAACAGACTGACAGATGAGCATTTCCTTTCCTTTGGTCCCCTCTTTAAAAAGTTGGCCCATCACTGGTCTAGAGGACCACCAGAAGAAAGAAGGAACACAGTGGATAGCTAAGTGGCTCAGCAGAATGACAGATAGGTCTAGAAATGGATGTTGCTAGTTCAAATCTGACCTCAGACACTTCCCAGTTGTGTGATCCTGTGCAAGTCACTTAACCATCATTGCCTAGCCCTTATCCCTCTTCTGCCTTGGAACCACTACACAGTATTGATTCTAAGACAGAAGGTAAGGGGAAAGAAACAAACAAACAAACAAATGAAGGAAAGACTAAAATACTAAATAAGCAAATGAATGAGCTAATGAAGGAAGGAAGGAAGGAAGGAAGGAAGGAAGGAAGGAAGTCTTTGAGGATGAATGCCTTTTGGGGAGCTATTAGCCAAATTGGTTATTATTATTTTTTAAATGGTTGATAAAACAAGAAGCATTGGCTTCAGCTAAGCAAGCCCCCAAGGAGATGAATCAGCACTAATACAGCATGGTTCACAGTATCTTCTTCAACAATATCATTGAGTACTTCAAATTATATACTCCCAGGAGAACATAATAATAAGTATGTTACTACTTCATCTTCAAATCTGTAAGTCAAGGTGTACTTACTTACATACATAGTTTGCATGTGTGGGTATATGTGCATGTGCATTTTTTTATTTAAACCCTTAGCTTCTGTTTTAGAATCAATACTCTGTATCAATTCCAAGGCTGAAGAGGAGTAAAGTGTGGGCAATGGGGTCACATAGCTAAGAAGTATCTGAGGACAGATTTGAACTCAGGGCCTCCCATCTCCAGACTCAATCCATTGAGCCACCTAGCTTCCCCACATGCCGTCCTTTTGTAGAGTGAATAAACAGCTGTCCTATTATATCTTTGTTACCTTTCTTGTCTTTTGGAGAGACATTAGACATGAGCCAAACCTAAGTTTTAAGTGACTTTCCACAGAGCTTCAGATGAATTTTTTGTTTTTTTAATTTAAATTTTTATTTTGAATATTTTCCCATAGTTACATGTTTCATGTTCTTTCCCTTTCCCTCAAACCCCACCATCACCACCACCACCACCCCTGTAGCCAACACACAGTTCCACTGGGTTTTACATGTATCATTGATTAAGACCTAATTCTATATTATTGATAGTTGGACTAGAGTTATCGTTTAGTGTCTACATCCCCAATAATATCCCCCAACAGCTCATGTGTTCCAGCAGTTGTCTTTCTTCTGTGTTTCTCCTCCCACAGTTCTTCCTCTGAATGTGGCTAGTTTTCTTTCTCATAAGTCCCTCAGCCTTGCTCTGGATCCTTGCATTGCTGCAAGTAGAGAAGTCCATTATGTTCAATTGTACCACAGTATATTGGTCTCTGTGTACAACGTTCTCCTGGCTCTGCTCCTTTCACTCTGCATCAATTCCTGGAGGTCATTCCAGTTCACATGGAATTCCTCCAGTTCTTTATTCCTTTGAGCACAATAGTATTCCATCCCCAGCAGATACCACAATTTGCTCAGCCATTCCCCAATCAAAGGACATTCTCTCATTTTCCAATTTTTTGCCACCACAAAGAGTGCAGCTATAAATATTTTTGTACAAGTGTTTTTCCTTATTATCTCTTTGGGATATAAACCAAGCAGTGCTATGCTGGATCAAAAAGCAGATAGTCTTTTAAAGCCCTTTGGGCATAGTTCCACAGTTGAAGTTTTAAATAACTACAGACAATGAGAAAAAACAACAACAACCATGATTCCTCTCTTTGGAGGCTAGTCATTCCCCCTTAGGACTTGAGTCCTTATGGAGGGGGAAGGTGACCACCCTAGGCCCTGGAAACCATCAGGCTCTGTTGTTAGACTCAGACACATCCACCAACACTTTCTGCTCTGTATAAAGCACTTGGGGGGAAATGGCAGGAGTCTGGAATAACATGACATCTGAATTTCACATCACAAATATTGGAATGGACATCTTCAAAGTCTGATTATTCAGTCAAAAAAAACCTTTTTAATGTAGGGATTTGACATACCAAAATTAAAGGAAGCAAGTTGACAGGAAGGAAATTCAGAGCTTCCCTAGCAACCAAATCTGGCTCCCTTTCATTTCTATATTGAAACAGACAGATCAGCAGCAAGCATATTAATAGAAAACTAGAAAGCTCAAGAATGGATTAGCAAAAGGGTGGAGAGATTCAATTCAAAATGTCATTGTTCTATCAAATATCCATAACTCTGGTTTGAATCTATGGGCCAAACCTAAGTTAAAATGCCCTTACATGTACTTTTCAACTGAAATGATCTCCCAAAGTGGCAACTGAGATGTTCAGTGGATAGGGTGCTGGACCTGGAGTCAGGAAGATTCGTCTTCTGGAGTTCAAATTCAGCCTCAGACACTTACTAGCAATGTGACCCGAGGCAAATGACAACTCCATTTGCCTCAGTTTCCTTGAGTTCCCTTAAAGTTGATGTCTTCTGGCAAGCTAGACCAGGGTTTGGGCACATCTTCTTCTTGGTGGTCATCTTCTCCATTGATAATGCTATAATAGCTGAAGAGGATATCTCCCAAAGTGCAGCTGGCCTTGACCAAGGAGCCCAGCAGCTCCTAAGGAAGTCCCTCTTGAAATAAGCTGGAGAAGGAAATGGTAAACCATTCTAGTGTCTTGGCCAAGAAAACCCCAAATGGAGTCACAAAGAGTCAGACAGGACTGAAACGACTGAGTAAGAACAACTACAATAACAATCTAACCAAAACCTACTTGACCACATATGTGATTTCACCCACCTCCCAAAAGCATTGCAAACCTCAGACCTAGCCAGAAGAATCCTAGATCTAGGGCTGGAAGGCAGGAGTCTTCGATTAAAAAGTGGAGGCCCACAGATGTGAAGGGACATCACACAGCCTGGAAGCATCTGAAGAAGAATTTGAATCCAAGACTTCTTGACCCCAAGTCTAATGTTCGATCCATTAGACCAAGCTAGAGTCCTATCTCTCCTCAACATTTATTTTCCTTCTAGCTTAATGAATGTTTTAAGATCCAGAAAACAATCAGAGGAGGTGGCTTTACACAACTCTAGTCAATAAAGTTGGCGATTGGAAGATACCAAAATGTAAAGGAATACTTTTCCATTGTCAAGGAAGCTCTCTACCTTAGAAAGGGTCTGAAGAAGGAATAACTTGACTACATGGACAGAGGCTGGCTGTCAGTCAATCAGTCCACATGATATCCACTTCTGAACCTCTGCTGCTGCTATTTTCTATGCCTTTAATGCTCTTGCTCCCTTCTTCTCCAGTGGAATTTCTGCCCATCCTTTAATAGCCAACTTGAAGGCCACCTTTTCCAAGAAACCTTCCCTGATTCCCTCTAGTTAAGCACAACCTTTTCCCCCAAGACTTCACAATCATGCATTACGTTTTTACTTTAACAGGACTTGTGTCTTATCCCTGTGGTATTCTATGTGATGACCCTGGAAGAGAGAGGGAGGCTGATGACTTTGGGCAACTCATTCTCACTCAGATCCATCATATAGGCAAGTGAAGACATCACCCCAAGATGTCATTAGTGCTCTTCAAAATGAAGGACAAACAACACAGCGGACACTCGAACTGGGCCAAGCTAGATCTCAAGAGAGGGGAAGTGGGCTGGGGGTGATGAACTAGAGTGGCAGAGAGAAGGAAAGGACTGTATCACAAATGGATTTTATCCATCTAAGTTAACCCAATAAGGTCCAAAAAGCCCATGGATTTGGATTATGTGGTGATCCCTTTTTCACTTTCATCCAAGGAACTCTTTCCATCCAGGATAGCAAACCAAGGACTACAAGAGACTTTAGATTTCATTTAGTCCAGCCTCTCCATATTATAGATGAAGCCAGAGAGGGGAGAGAGTCATTACAAGTCTGGCTACTACCGCTGGTGAAATAGGTTCCTTCACAGGGTCATTGACCATTACCGAAAACGCTTTCTGTGAGCAGATTTCCCTTAGTTTGTTTTAATGGCTTCTTCTGGCCACCTTCCTAAGCTAGTCGTGGCTGATGTTCTTCCTTTCCCCGTGCCTGTGAAAGAAACCAAATTAAGATAGTGAGGGGGGCAGTGGGGAGGGCAGGCAGTGATTCTCAGCAATTGGCCCTGGCAGGCAGGGACCATTCAGGTGGGGTAACACATACAAGTCCTTCCGACAAGCCGCGTCTGATGGGTGGGAGCCAGCATAGGACAGAGAAGTGTTAGCTTCTTCCTAAGGCTGTGGGGAGATGGGAGCTGACAGCCTGAACTATCATTATCTCCAGCCTGGCCAGCCCTGAGCCTGCAGTGGCGCTCCCAGTTTGTTTGGAGAAAGGAGAGATTGGGAGGTTAGCTTGAGTGTTCCCACTCTAGACTAAGCCACAGCAGGGAGAGCATTTGATTGGTTCTGAATGAGATGGAGCAAGCATCCTCCACTCTTCCTGCCCCAGGACTAAGCTAAGAGGCTTTGCTTATCAAACAGGGGGCACTAGGTTGATCTGCTTGCTTTATGGTGCACACATACACACACACACACACACACACACTGGGGACTCGCACTTCCCCTTCATTGAAGATGTTCTTCTGCTCCCTTGGCCTCTGCTGAAGAATGAGAGTTTTAGGAATCTCCTTTCTCTAACCCAGATCTCCCCACTCCTGGAGCCTCCCTATTCCCTTTCTTCAGGGTTTTGCTGCCATTCAAATCTATAAACTCCTTGAAGGCAGGAGCTTGTATGCCCAGGGCCTTTCAAGTGTTTAATGAACATTTGTTGAATTAATTTAGAGATGGGTCAAATTGCCTGCCCTCAACCCCAATAATCTGAGCCTTCTGAAAATCAAGTGGACTCTTCTTGATGTCTATCTATCATCTCAGATAATCTGATAAGGACAGTTTAGTTGATAAGGAAGTAAAGGACAAGGAAGATCTTTTTGTCAGCTTATGCTTCCAGCTCTGGCTCCAGGAGCATGGAGTTTATTATATATATTTCAAGACTCATTTCACACAAAAGAACCCCCCACCCCAAAACTTCGCAGATGCACAGAAGTTGCAAATTATGTCATATCAAAACACAAAACATTGGCTTCAGAACAGACCAAGGCCAAGGCTGAATTTTGACTGGGTTCTTATCAGAAAGCCAAGTCAGGGAATATTTTTCTCAGGGTTGAATTGCCCCTGCTAAGGTTTTGGCCTTGACTATATCAGGCAGCTGCATTCCTGGCCAAAGGGGAACAGTGTTAACCCTTTAAATTCAGGTTTGCTAGGAACTTAAAGCTTTTTAATAAGGCCACAATACTTTTCAACAAAAATCACAAGGATAACAAAAGGGGTCAAAATAGGAGTCTCAGATTTTTATCTATCCTCTTATTGGCTTCCCACAGACTCTCCTTACCATAACCAAGCACCAGCCCCTAATGAAATCATTTTACCAACCTGCCTTTTTCGGATTAGTAAAATTCACTATTAACAATAACAACCAGGACAGCTGGGTGGCTCAGTAGATAGAGAGCCAGGCCTGGAGTCAGGAGGCTCTGGGTTCAAATATGACCTCAGATAGTTCCTAGCTGTATGACCTTAAGTAAGTCACTTAACCCCAATTGCCTAGCACTTATCACTCTTCTGCCTTGGATCTGACACTTCAAATCTAAAACAGAAGGTAAGGGTTAAATAATAATGATGATGATGATGATGATGACATGCTTGGTTCTGTAAGGCCTCCCAACCTGGATCTTTGAATCTATGAAAACTGGAGCTTCTTTTTAACCCATGAATCAAACATGAAGCATTTATTAAGTTTCTACTATATACCATGTCAGCAAAGACAAAATGAAAACAAGTCCCATTTAGTCCCTTTTTACAGAGAGAAAACAAAAGTTCAGTGGGGTTCCATGACTCACCCAAGATCATGTAGCAATAAGTATAAGAGTATTCATGTTGTCTCCTTGGAAGAAGATATTAATCTTGTAGGTAGAGAATGTTTTACTTCAGACTTTGTACCCCCAGGGTCTAGCATAATGCCTTGGCACACAGCAGGAGCTTAAAAAATTCTTGTCAATTAATCCATCGAAAGATAGGACTGATAGAGGGCTGGATTTAGATCCAGAAACATTCCTGGCACATCCCTGGCACACGATGGTTGGATGACCTTGGGCAAGTCAACATCTCAGGGTTAATCTAGGCAACTCTCAAAGACAAGTTACAGAGAAGGTGCTTTCATGCGTCAGTAGAGGGAATTTCCTCATCTGGGAGTTCCCTATGTCAATAAACTCATAGATCCAGTCCCTTTTCTGGTTGGAGTTGGGATTCCACCATGTTTCTCTTCCAATTCTATATACTGATCTCCTTCTGCTATGACAGTGACTATTTTTTTAAACTAGTTTTTGCTTATTCCATTCATTCACTCATCCATCCATCCAATACACTTTTATCAAGCAGCTATTGTGTGCAAAATATTGTGCTAGGTTTCTGGAAAGCAGTTGGGAACAATGTCCAAAGAGGCACTAATCTGCTATCCCTTCGATTGGGCAAAGAGATCAGGAGAAGTACTCAGCTTTACCAAAATATTTATAGTGGCTCTTTGTGACAGTGGCAAAGAACTGGAAGCTATGAGAATGTCTGTCTGTTCGGAGATGGGTAAACAAAAGATGGCATATGGATATTAATGGAATATTATTACACTATTCAAAATGGTGTGGCTTCAGAGAAAATGAGGAACCAGTACAGAGTGGAAAGAGAAGGATCTGGTGGTCAGAGTGGTCGATAATAACATTATCAATAAAAATGACTTTGAAAGGTTTGAGACTTCTGATCCCAATTCCAGAGGACAGGAGATAAAGCCTCTATCTATATCCTTTTTTTCCCTATTTGTTCCAAAGGCTTTATTTGACTTTTGTTATTGTTATTCAGTTAGGGGAAAATAAAGAAACAGAGAATAAATGTTTGTTAACTGAAAAAAAGGTGGATGAAGGAAGGGAGAGATGACTCCATACCAAGCTCTAGGGAAGCAGCTCTGTGAGTCTGAAGTCCAATAGACCCAAAAGGCAGCTGTCCTAATTTCTCCCAGGCCACAATAGCCAGACACCTTCCTTTGACCTCCTGGATCTCTCGCTGGCCAGTTGGGCCAGTAGACCTGGGGCTGCCCACTGAGCAGTACCTGAAAGCCTGCCTGACAAGTTCTCAGCCTCATGGCAAGACTTTTGTAGAAACAGGCCATGAGAGGGGAAGGGATCCAGCACTTTCCTTTTTACATTACAATTCTGGCTAAAAATGACTTCATACAGTGATCTCAACCACAAACTCCAGGGGAAGTACTCTGCAAATCTAGGACATCCCGGAAAGAGCCCCCGGCTGAGAGGTCTTCTCAGCCTCCATGAACATCCTTCAGCCTCAGCTCAGGCCCATCTGGGAGCACACTGGCACCTTCCAAAGAATGCCTGGGCTAGGTTTGACCTCCTTCTCTAGCAGAGGAGTCAAGAGGGGGAAGGAGGCAGGCCCAGGAGTCAAACAAGCACAGATCCAGCCTCAGACATGAGGAGAGATAGAAAGAAAGGAATGGAAAGAGGAGGCTGTGCCCTCATTTGGGCTGATAGAGCATACAACCTGGGTTCGAATACTAACTCTATCATTTACTTGTTCTTGGTTGCATGGTCCCATTTTTTGAGACTGTTAGCTCATCTATATAAATGAAGAGACTAGACTAGGTGATCCCTAAGGTCTTTTCCAGCTTGAATTTCTATTTCCTAAGTATAGTTAAGTTTTAAATGAATAATATACATTAAACTCAGGAAAAAGAAGAGAAGAAGTCAACAAGTCTGTCAACAGGAAATTGTTAAGCACTCACTAGTATCTTGCAATGAGGAGGCACAGTGGTTAGAGTGCTGGATCCAGAGTCGGGAAAACCTGAGTTCAAATCTCTCCTCAGAAATATACTAACTGGGTGACCCTGGTCAAATCACCTAACTCTGTTCGCCTCAGTTTCTTCATCTATAAAATAAGCTAGAGGAGAGAAAAGCATACCACTCCTGTATCTTTGCTAAGAAAACCCCAAATTGGGTCATGAAGAGTTGGGCACATCTGAAACAACTGAGCAACAACAAAAGTTGGTGCAGTGGATAGAACACCAGGCCTGGAGTCAGGAAGACCTGAGTTCAAATCCAACCTCAGATTGTACTAATTGTGTGACCCTGGGCAAGTCACTTAACCCTGTTTCCCTCAGTTTCCTCATCTGTAAAATGAAGATATTCTATCTTCTAGAGTAGATTCTTGAGTTAAAATATAGAGGAAGAAGAAATCACTAGAGATGATGGGAGACTTTCTGAACACAACAGAGTTTGACCAACACAAAGGAGATTACAAATCAGTCAGATAAGATTTGGGGAAGTTGTCCATTCTATTCCAAAAATCAATTTGGAATTATACAAAAAGGTATGATTCTTCTAAGTCTAAAACTGTGCTCCTCTAGAATCCTCTTAGAAGTCATTAGACTGGTCATGCTCTTTGACATATAAATTCTGGTATCCCAAGTCCTGAAGTCCCATATTCACTAAAACATGCATAGCAGCACATTTCATTGTAGCAAAAATTGGAAACAAAATGGATGCCTACTGATTAGGAAATCCCTGAATAATTCATAGCATGGGATATAATGGGATATCATTGCACTGGAAGAAATGATGAATGGATGGAATTCCAGAAAACATGAGATTTGTTCAACTTGTATGAACTGAGGTATAATGAAAAAAGCATAACCAGGAGAACAAGTGGTTGCCATATGTAAAAAGACCAAAAAAGGGACATCTATACTCAGATTGATGGTTAAGCCTGATCATGAAGAGCAGTTCAACCCAACAAGCTTTTATTAAGCACCTACCAAGTGTGAGGACACTATATTAGGCAGTGGAGACAGAAGGACAAAAAAAAAAAACATTGCCCCCAAGAAGCTTGCATTCTACTAGAACAGAGGATAAATCCTTCTCCCCTTCTTTATCCACTCTCCCCTTCTTTTTCCTCCTCCAACTTTCTCAGGGATAAATGATAATATAAGGACAAAAGAAAACACCCACTGCCCTTAAGGAGCTTACATTCTACTGGAAGATGGTGAAGGCCCTCTTCTCTTCTCCCATCCCCACCCCCATCTCTCTGTCTCTTTCTGTGTCTGTGACTCTTCACATGGGTCTCTGTTTCTCCATGTGCATCTTTCCATCTCTCTTTAACTGTGTCTCTGTCTCTCTCTCTTTCTCTGTCTCTCCATCTCTCTCCAACTTTCTCTGTCCTTGTCTCTCTGCATGTCTTTCAATCTCTCTATCTCTGACTCTTATTTTTCTCTGTCTCTATTTCTATGTATGTCTCTGTCTCTCTCTATCTCACTGTTTGTCTCTTGCCTGATAAGAGATTACCCCCCAGTAGAAAAGGACAGGGCCTGAAGGTCCAATGAGCAGACAGAATGAAACACTCCCCCACTTCTATTTCAATTCCACTCTTAGGCATTTATGATGCCAGGAAAACAAATAGATTAAATTGATCTTAAAAATGTTCCCCACAGGTGCTCTCTCTCTCTCTCTCTCTCTCTCTCTCTCTCACACACACACACACACACACACACACAAGAACCAACAATGACACACCCATAGCACATAACAATTCCAACATTCCTGGAGAAACAGGACACCTGGTTTAAATCTGGTCCCTTTACAATGAAGGGGAGAACAGGGAGGGAGGGAGGAAAAGAAGAAAGATATTCCTTCTCGCTTATAAAGGTTCCCAACTCCTACTCTATTTAACTTCCTTCTTGCATGTTTGTGACTGATCCTAGGGAGAGATGGAGCACAGAGTATCTTTGACTCCTATTTGCAGCTTCCTCTCAGCTCTGGGGTATTTTTTATTCTGTCTGTCTCAGAATCTCTCTCTTCTTTTCTCATCCTCTCTTTCCCCCTCTCTCCTCTTCTCTCATATAGTTGTTGTTGCCACTGTGATTGCTCCCAGAACTCATCAGCCTCCACCCCACCACCCTTTCCCTCTCCTCCCCACCCCACATACAACCCATTCACAGCTTAGTGTAGTTGTCATGGGTTATTCATTTCCCAGAATCCTCATGGAGAAAGCAGAATCTGTTGTGCCCCCAAAGGTTTTTACAGTATATATATATATATATATATATATATA
>NC_058132.1:659018742-659038512 GCF_016433145.1 Gracilinanus agilis
AAGAACCAACAATGACACACCCATAGCACATAACAATTCCAACATTCCTGGAGAAACAGGACACCTGGTTTAAATCTGGTCCCTTTACAATGAAGGGGAGAACAGGGAGGGAGGGAGGAAAAGAAGAAAGATATTCCTTCTCGCTTATAAAGGTTCCCAACTCCTACTCTATTTAACTTCCTTCTTGCATGTTTGTGACTGATCCTAGGGAGAGATGGAGCACAGAGTATCTTTGACTCCTATTTGCAGCTTCCTCTCAGCTCTGGGGTATTTTTTATTCTGTCTGTCTCAGAATCTCTCTCTTCTTTTCTCATCCTCTCTTTCCCCCTCTCTCCTCTTCTCTCATATAGTTGTTGTTGCCACTGTGATTGCTCCCAGAACTCATCAGCCTCCACCCCACCACCCTTTCCCTCTCCTCCCCACCCCACATACAACCCATTCACAGCTTAGTGTAGTTGTCATGGGTTATTCATTTCCCAGAATCCTCATGGAGAAAGCAGAATCTGTTGTGCCCCCAAAGGTTTTTACAGTGTATATATATATATATATATATATATATATATATATATAAAAGCTCTGAACTGAAGAGATTTTGAGGGAGATTTCTAAAGCTATTGTGAAAGTTCAAAATGGAATTGACCCTATATTTTTAGCCTAAAATTCCTGAACTAGAAGAAAATCAGAACATCAAAAAATGGGTTCCAAAGCAAGCCTGAACCTGATAGTATAGTTCAGTGAGTTCAAGTTCCTTTATATCATAAAAGGAAAATCAGAATAGTGTCATGGAAAGTCCATGAATTTTATTTCCCACAGTGCTTTAGTGGGTGGAAGGCAATGGCAAATTATTGAATCAGAAGAGGACAAATGGAGCATTGTGGCTATGGAAGACTTGAATCCAGGAATTGTAGGTAGAACCTGATAACTCCAGAGATAAGAGATGAATTTAGCTGTTCTCAGTCAATAAATATTCATTGTGGCTTAAGTACTAGATATAAATTCCAAATATGAGACAGCCTCTGTCCTCAAGGGGCTTACCATTTTCTTGTTCATGGTAAAATCAATACAGGATAGGTACAAGATAAAAACAAAATGACTTCAGAGGGTAAGAGATTAACAATGGGAGAGGGGAAGAAGAATAAGAAGAGGCTTTGAGGAAGTGGCACCTATCTAAGCCTTGAAGGGACTGTGGGTTTCTAAGAGGCAGAAGTCTATGCCAAAGTATATGGATATGGGGGAGCTGGGTGGCTCAATAGATTGAGGGCCAGGCCTAGAGATAGGAGGTCCTGTTTGAATCTGACCTTAGACACTCCCTAGCTGTGCGATCCTAGGCAAGTCACTTAGCCCCCATTGCTTGGCCCTTTTCTGATTCAACAATTTGCCATTGCCTTCCACCCACTGAAGTGTTGTGGGAAATAAAGGTCTGAGGACAGGGCAACTACTTCAATGACTGGACAAAATGCTTTGGATACATCATCTCATTTGACTCTCCAAACAATTCTGCATGAAGGTCCAACAGGCATCATTCCCATTTTACAGATGAAGAAGCTCAGAGATAAGTGCTTTGTAGTGATCACACAGCTGCTAAGACTCAACCCAGTTGGGCTTTCCATGAAACTATCCTGTTTTTCCTCTTATGATATAAAGGAACTTGAACTCACTGAACTATACTATCAGGTTCAGCCTTGCTTTGGAACCCATTTGGAAGAAAGAAAGGAAGAAAAGGAAAGAAAGAAAGAAAGAAAGAAAGAAAGAAAGAAAGAAAGAAAGAAAGAAAGAAAGAAAGAGAAAGAAGAAAGGAAGGAAGGAAGGAGGGAAGGAGGGAAGAAAGGGAAGAAAGGAAGGAAGGAAGGAAGGAAGGAAGAAAGAAAGAGAAAGAAAAAGCAGGAAGGGAGGGAGGGAAAAAGTATATGTGTGTGTGTTACTATATATATGCATATATATTGCACAGAGGAGAGTTGCATCAAAATATTAGACACTGAGGGGGCAGCTGGGTAGCTCAGTGGATTGAAAGCCAGGCCTGGAAATGGGAGGTCCTAGGTTCAAATCTGGCCTCAGACACTTCCCAGCTGTGTGACCCTGGGCAAGTCACTTGACTCCCATTGCCTACCCTTACCACTCTTCTGCCTTGGAGCCAATACTCAATATTGACTCCAAGACGGAAGGTAAGGGTTTTAAAAAAAATATTAGACACTGACTTCTGTTGGCACCTTCAAAGGGATGTGATGGAAGGACCATTAGATCTTGAAAACTCCTGGTCAAAGGCTTCAAAAAGCCACTTAACCTCCATTTTCCAATCTACAGAGTAGAGGAACAGGCTAGGACTGGAGAGACCAGCATGAGAAATCCATCAGTTAGTGCTTGTACAGGGAGGAGTAATCCAAAAGAGAGTCATCTGAGAGCTGAGTATGGCTGCTCTCAGTTAGGAGCCATCTGTTTTTATGAGACTGGCTTTTTGCTCAGTGAGAAATTCCCCATTATGTAAATATCTCCAACCCAATCAATCAGGCTCCATTTTGCTTCTGTGATGGTGAACTCCTGGGGCTGGTTACAAAGAAAACAGAGAGTCAAGGTTGTATTTTTAATGCCCATTTTAAATGCATGACTTGAAATAAGTCCCCTATGCATAATTCATGGTGCCACTTACCAGGCTTTTCTGGGTCTGCTCCTTTAAGGGGTAACTAAAGAAAGACCTCCTCAACCAGAACAAGTGGGTCATTCTGCAGATAGCTCACTCTTTGGAGCCTACTGACTAGCAGAGGCTGGAGGCTCATTGGATTGGGAGGGAACTTTTTTCTGATATAACACAGCCTGCATAAACTTATTTGTAATTAATGAGAAGAACTGGGCAGGGGCAAATATGGGTAGGAGCCCTTTCCTGTGCTATGACACTATTTACCCCCAAAAGTGAAGATTTGGAGGCATGAAAAATTCGGTGGATTCAGTGTGAGAAGACACGAGTTCAAACCCCTGTTCTGTCACTGATAATCTAGGTGTTTTAGGGCAAGTTGTTCCACTTCTTTGCAGCCTCAGTTTGCTCATCTGGATAATCATATGATCCAACTCCAAATCTGTTGAATCATTAATCAATCACTGATTCATTATGTTAGAAAGGAAATGGATGCTTTCTCTCCTCTGTGGGTAGATATTCAGCAGTCCTTAGCACTAAATTCTGTAAGAGATAGTCTGGTGGAATGGAGAGAGCCCCGAGTCTGCAACCAGAAGACTTGATTCAAGGTCCTACTCTGTCAAGTGCCTGGATGTGTGACACTGGGCAAGTCGTCTAGCCTCTTTTTTTGCCTCAATTTTCTCATCTAGAAGAAGAAGGTCTCTGAGGTCTTTTCCAGCTGGAAAATCTTGATCCTAGGACCCATCCAAATTTAGAATCAACCAACAAATGTTAAATGCTAGTCAGTGGGGCTACAAAGTCAAAAATGAAATCATCCTTGCCCTGGAAATGTTTTTAATTGTTTAAGTTATTGAATGACATCCATAATGGATCTCCTTGTAATTTAATAATTAGTTTCTTCCTTCCGTATAATCTAAAATCTGGCCATCTTCTCTTGCTCCATCATTAATAGAAATGGATTGTACAGTCTATAGAGAGAAGTATGTTCAGTGTGTACTTAGATTATGTATGAATATAACAGCACACAAGCCCTACTGCTCAGGTCCTCTCTCCCTCTCCTTTTTTCCCTCCTCTTCCCTCTCCCTTCTCTGCTTCTCTTGCCCTCTCTGCAGCCTATCACAGTCTGTCTATCTATCAATCAACAGGTATTCATTACAAACCTACTATGTGCCAGTAGATATGGTTAAGTGCTGGGAATACAAAAATCAAAATCAAGCAGTATATACAGGAATAATATACAGAAGTAAGAACATATTGTATATACTTATATATGGTAATTTTTCAAGGAAGAGATGAGCAGCTGGGGCAATCAGGACATATTTTCAGGTAAAAGTTGGTATTGAGATGAGTTTTGAAGGCTATAAAGGATTCCTAGAGGTGGAGGAGAGGAAAGAGTGAATTCTAGACATAGGAGACAGCCAAAGAAAGGCACAAAAGAGCCAGAATGCCATAGAGCACAAAAATGGAATCACTCTACTGACACAACCAGAAAGGAAGTTTGGGTCTGTGTTCTGAAAGGCTATATAAGCCCAACAGAGGAGCTTGGATTTGATGCTAAGCACAATTGAGAGGGGGAACTGGGTACTACAATGGATAGAGCACCAGGTCTAGAGTTAGAAGTACCTGGGTTCAAATCTGATCTCAGACACTTCCTAACTCTGTGATCCTGGGCAAGTCACTTCACCCCAATTGTCTAGCCTTTGCCAATTTTCTGTTTTAGAATTGATGCTAACAGAGAAGTTAAAAAAAAATTTTAAGTAGAGTTGGTTGAGTAGGGAAGTGACCTGGTAGTCAGGTCTATAGTGAAGGAAAACACTTTGTTAGCAATGTGAATGATGGGATAGTAGGGGAGAGAACTACAGGGACCAAGTAGGAAGTTGCTACTCTAATAATGTAGGAAAGAGATGATGAGGGTGTGAGTAAGATCAGGGAGGTATGAGTAGACAAAAGAAGTGGGATGTAAAAGATGTTGTGAAGGTAGAAATGAGAAGATTTGGCAACTGAGCAAGTAAGTGGGGTGAGGAAGAATGAGGAGTCAAGAAACTAAGGTGTCTCTGTATTGGCCTTTTCAAGATCATCAACTTCAATTCTCTGGAGGTGATATCCTAGATATAGTTTGTATGCACATAGCTTTTTACATGTCATCTCCACCATTACATTGTGAACAACTTGAGGGCAGAAACTGTCATTTGGCTTTCTTTGCATCACCGGCATTTAGCACAGATTCAGAAATAAAGAGGAAATGAAAATCATTTTGAAATCAACACAGATTTCATTCTTAAATTTGAGTGCCAGACATGAACTTTGAAAACAGAAGGCCCCAATGATGCTTTAAGTTGTTTTAATCAAGTTACAATTGGGGCCCACAATCACCTGGTACAAGCCTTAATAACTCTTAAAGTGGAAACCATAGTAAGTGGTTAAGAAATATTTACTGACTGATTATGGAATTCCTTATTGTTTTTATTTTTTTAAACCCTTACCTTCCGTCTTAGAATCAATACTAGGTATTGGTTCTAAGGCAGAAGAACAGTAATAGGTAGGCAATAGATGTTAAGTGACTTTCCCAGGGTTACACAGTTAGGAAGTGAATGAGGTCATATTTGAACCCAGGACCTCCCATCCACTGAGCCACTTAGCTGCTCCCATTTGTCCTTCATTTTTGAAAAAGATCGATGATAATCAATGATATCAATCATGATAAGTGATATCTTTTTTTTTTCCTAAAACGCCTTCTGCCTTAAAATCAATACGGTATACTGATTCCAAGGCAGAAGAGTGATAAGGGCTAGGCAATGGGGGTTAAGTGACTTGCTTAGGATCACACAGCTAGGAAGTGTCTGAGGCCAGATTTGAACCCAGGACCTCCCATCTCTAGGCCTGGCTCTCAATCCACTGAGCTACCCAGCTGCCTCCAAGTGATGTCTTGACTTGTTAGTGATTTGGATTGAAGTGAGGCAGAGTTGTGGAAAATCATCAGCCTCATTCTTTCTCCCAGAGTGATCAAAGTCCAGTGGCAAGACAAAAGTTAAAACAACTGGTGATGCCCTGGGCTGGAGGACAACCTTGGCATCTCCCAAGCTCTGGGCACTTCACAGAGCCTACTTCAACTATCTTCATGGCTGTCAGAACATCTCATCCACCTGAATAGGATGTTCTCATTCAGTGGGAGAAGCTTCCACATGCTTAGCGTAGATGCTCTGCTAAGTCACCAACAGGTTTAAAGCCTGTCAGCTACCCTCAACCTGATTTAGCCTCTCTGACCAGATGGTTTTACTGGGGTTTAGCCACTGTGCATGTTATAGCTTCTTGGAGACAGGTGAGAGTTGGGTGGCAGGTGGATATCAAAGGTTGGGAAGCAACCCTGAAAAGGGTTAGGCAAGACCTCACACCAGAGGTACTAGTCCTCCCTGAACACCTCTACACCCCATTCCTATAGCATTATTAGAAGAATACCAATGTAAAAATGAATATTTGTTTCAAGGGAAAGCATGGGATCATAAAAACCTTGTAGTTTCCCAAAGATGGCCAGGAGAGAGCCAGAGAAAGAGACAGAGAGACAGAGACAGAGACAGAGAGACAGAAAGAGGGGAGAGAGAGAGAGGGAGAGAGAGTCAGAGACAGAAAGAGACACACACAGAAAGAGGAGACAGAGTGAAAAACAGAAACAGACAGACAGGCAGACAGATAGACAGAGAGATAGAAAGAGGGGAAAGAGAGGGAGAGAGAGACAGAGACAGAGAGAGACACATACAGAAAGAGGAGACAGAGAGAAAGACAGAGACAGACAGACAGATAGAGACAGCGACAGAGAGATAGAAAGAGGGAAGAGAGAGCAAGACAAGAGAGAGAGAGAGAGAGAGAATTCACTCTCTGGGTTATCCATCCAACTGTACAAATAGGCATTCTTCACCCCCTTTGTTATTCCTGAACAGATTGCAAGGCCACACTCTTTTAAAGGATTTTGGATCTCATTTAGGGGCATCTGCAATGTCCCAGGGGTGGATATGATCAGCAAAATGGCATCTACAAACAAGGGCATCTGAAGGACTTTACTAAACCAGAATCTCTCCTCCATTTGGACTCCAATTATATGTATTTGTATATGTATTTTGTATTTGGTCTAACATATGCCAAGATAGTGTCATCCACTTGGAAGATGCTGGGAAGCTCCTTCTGGGAGAATCATGAGAATGGGGGAGGTGGGTGTGGCATAGCCAGAACTATCCGTACTTTCAAAAGCTCTAAGCCAATGCTGGCGTTTTAGCTGCAATGGCGTCTGAGCGAGCGAGGTAATCCTTTACTGATGGAGAGAACTATACTATAGGAAGAAATTTACCTTCCAGGCCACATGACTCCTCAGAAGTTGGCCAGAGTCCTTGGACTTTTCATTTATTCTTTTCTATTAGAGGTGCAGAGTCTGATCTGGGCCAGGAGAGCAAGCCCCAGGGATGGAGGACTGCATGGGGACTCCAGGAATCCAAGCCAGGTGTAGCAATCAATCCGGCATTGGTACCCAGAGAAGCAGGGGGCTGAGACGCCAACTCAGCAGAATATGTGAGCCATGCTGACTTTGGGCATGAACTTAGTGGCCCCAGTGCTCTGTAGGTACTGAGCTACATTGTAAGCCGGATTACTGCTTCCCCTCCCATCCCTGTTCTTGCTCCAGCTTCTAAGTAAATATTCCTTTGTAAAAGCTATCCAGTAGTAGTTGGCCAAATGGAACTGGGCTGCTGGTCCCTGGACCCCTAAAAATGAGGGAGCACATCTAGGCAGGGAGGCATTGGTTCAAGCCGATGACACAGAAAACAGAGATGTCAGACCCATCAGGATACCTGAGAATCCTAAGGTAAGACGGAACTGGAACTCCCAAAAGCCTTTAAAGAGAGGCACCAGTCAACCATGTCATATGTGGGAAGTCCTGAAGGATAAAATTGGAGCTTTCACATTTAAGAGGATGACTAGAGAGATTTTCTCCCAGGAATTTCCATTTTGGATCCCCTAGTTTATAGGATTCTAGAGAACTGCACCAAAAAAGGTTTTGACTATAATTGTCCTGTTGATTCCACCCCCACTGCCCAAGGGCAGCCACACAGCCCAATGGGTAGAGCATTGGCCCTATAGTGAGAAGGACCTGAATGCAAATAGTGCCTCAGACACTTACTGTCTATATGACCCTGGACAAGTCACTTAGTCCCTTTGGTTCAGTTTCCTCATCTGTGGAATGGAAGTAACGATAGCACCCACCTCCCGGTGTTGTGAGGATCAGATGAGAAAATAATTATAAAGCCCTTAACGTGGTGCCTGGCACATAGGAAGTGGTATATATAAATGCTAGCCATTATTATTCCAGGATGTGCTTCCTCGCAAGGCAGTTCCATTAAGGTAATTTTGTAAATTTTCCACTTATTGACTTCTTGAGTATATTTCTATATCTTGGGTAAGTATTGATATTGATTCTAATATGAGAAATACGGGGTTCGTAGCTCTAGAATATTGGTGCCTGGTTGGAAAATGTTGATTGTTTTTCTTTTTGCATTTAAACAGACCTCTACTGCTTGCCCTACTGTGCGATCGATACTCCCTGAAACTTCCTAGAGTGAGATTTGCCTATCTTCGGAGAAAATCCAAGTATTTAGCTTGGTTTCTCACTTTTCCTAACTAAGCCTAGTGGGGAAGTTGGCAGTTCCATTTGAATCATCTTTGCAGTGGCAGAGATCAATTGGGAGAAATTTGGGGGACCCTTTGAAATAGGATCCAGGGAACATTTCCCTGTACCTCTCAGGAGGTTACGTTATGGTTGACAGCCCCCCCCCAGAGGAATTTTGGCAAGCCCTGTGTAACCATCCCTAGGAAATGGCGTCTAGACCCATTGGTTGTGGATGGCTTTATGTATGGAGGAAACCATGGCAGAGTTTTCACCCAGGACAGTTGGCTTTTCATTTCAGTGAGGGAGTGATGCCTCGTGAATTCCAAGTCTTAAATCTCTTTGGGAAGAGCTCCACTTGGCCCCGAAAGCCCTGTATTTGTAAGGCAGGAAATCCACTTTATGGGTCCTTGCTTTTTCTTTCTTTTTTGCTAGATATTGTCCGGCATTTGTTGAGTACTGAGCAAGCAGTAATCTTTGGTAAACTTTCTGAAATGTTCCTCCTTTGTTGAATTTGCAAAATGTTCTATTGGGGCATAATTGTGATTTTTTTTAAGCCCTTGTACTTCGGTGTATTGTCTCATAGGTGGAAGATTGGTAAGGGTGGGCAATGGGGGTCAAGTGACTTGCCCAGGGTCACACAGCTGGGAAGTGGCTGAGGCCAGGTTTGAACCTAGGACCTCCTGTCTCTAGGCCTGACTCTCACTCCACTGAGCTACCCAGCTGCCCCTGTGATTTTTACCTTAATATGTGGGACTGAATAGAAGATCAGAGCCCAGTGGCTGTTTTCGGTCAGTCAGTCAGTCAATAAACACTTATTAAATGCCTGCCATATAGCAGCTCCTATGTGCTAATGATGCAGAGAAAGTCGGAGAGTTCCAGCTCTCAAGAAGCTGACAGTCTAATGGAGGAAAGATGACATGTAGGAAGAAAATGAAAAGGATGGGAGAAAAGGGGAGGATGGATGCTGTGGAGGAGCCTCCAGGCTTCCTGAGGCAAGGAGTATGGAGGAGGAGCGAGTCTCAGGATTGGTGTGATCTTCCAGGATGACAAGATACAGGGCATGATGAAACCCAGAAATATGCTGCCAGGGGAGGGGGGGTGGAATGAGACTTTTCTTTTTTTTTTAAACCCTCACCTTATCTTGGAGTCAATACTGTGTATTGGCTCCAAGGCAGAAGAGTGGTAAAGGGCAGGCAATGGGGGTTAAGTGACTTGCCCAGGGTCACACAGCTGGGAAGTATCTGAGGCCTGATTTGAACCTAGGACCTTCCATCTCTAGGCCTGACTCTCAATCCAATAAGCTACCCAGCTGCCCCCTGAATGAGACTTTTCTTTTCTTTCCTTCCTTCTTTTTTCTTTCTTTCTTTCTTTCTTTCTTTCCTTCTTTTTTTACATTTTTAAACCCTTAACTTCTGTGTATTGGCTCTTTGGTGGAAGAGTGGTAAGTTTGGGCAATGGGGGTCAAGTGACTTGCCCAGGGTCACACAACTGGGAATTGTCTGAGGCCAGATTTGAACCTAGGACTTCCCGTCTCTAGGCCTGATTCTCCATCCACTGAGCTACCCAGCTGCCCCCTGAATGAGACTTTTCTGAATGATGCTGGAATTCAGATGAAAGAATGAGGCTTGTTCATCTCCAGAGACCCAAGAAGACTCTTCTGGGTTATGTTCAAAATTTTCCAGAGATGGAAAACTTTTCACAGAAGGGAACAATGTTATAGAGGTCTGTGAATGTGCAGATGCCATCTGTAAGATGCCATTACCTAAGTGAAACATCCTAGAGGGCTGCTTCTTGGATGATCACAATTGGACATTCTCCATTGGTCTACCATACATTGGCTAAATAATGGGAACTGTTGGTATCTTCAAATAGGCCTGAATTTCAGAGAGTCAAGCCCAAGTCAACCATGTTGCATATTTATTGCTTATATTTATGTATATGTATTTGTCTTTCCTAAAATGCAAGCTCTTTTGGACTTTTTCAGATTTGTATCCCCAGTAGTTAAAAATGCCTGGTACATAATAGGCATTTACATTTTTGTTGTATTATTTCCTAATTACATGTAGATACCATTTTTAATAATTGTTTTCTGACAATTCGCAATCCATGTCCTCTCCTTCCCTCCCTCCCTAAATCAGCAGGCGATATGATATCGATTATACATATGCTATCATGAAATACATTTTCCACATTCATCATACTGTGAAAGAAGACACATATTGTTTATATAAGAAAAAAACTCATGAAGGAAAAAAAATTTTAAATGGTTTGCTTCGGGGGCAGCTGGGTAGTTCAGTGGATTGAGAGCTAGGTCTAGAGACAGGAAGGAGGTCCTGGGTTCAAATGTAACCTCAGATACTTCCTAGCTGTGTGACCCTGGGCAAGTCACTTAACAACCATTGCCTAGCCCTTACTGCTCTTCTATCTTGGAACCAATGCAGAGTATTGACTCTAAAATGGAAGGCAAGATTTGGTTGGGAATTTTTTTAATGGTTTCCTTCCATCTGCAATCTATCCTGTCAGGGCAGTGGATGGCCTTTTTCATCACGAGTCCTTTGAAGTTGTCCTGGATCCTTGGGCTGCTAACAGTTAAGTCATTCACAGTTGATCATCATCCTTTATTGCTGTGAATGTGTACAATGCATTCCTGGTTCTGCTCACTTCACTTTGCATCACTTCATAGAAATCTTTCCAGGTTTTTCTGAACTCCTCCTGTTTGTTGTTCCTTATGGCACAATAGCATTCCATTCCAGTAAGCATTTAATAAATATTGAATTGGTAGATCACTGCCCTGGACACTCTCCATGACAATAGAAAACGCCTTTCGTCTCTGTTTTATAACTCTCATACCAACTAGAAGCATCCAAGGGATCTTTGTTGTTACCGCTTTCTAAGAACAACAATAACAGTAGCCAGTGTTAGATAGTTTCAAAGCTTACCAACCATTTTGTACAAACACAATCTCAATTCCTAAAGTTAACACTTTAATATGGAATGATTCAAATTCAAATTGATTCAGAGTTCCAATTTCTGCATCTCCAGAAAGCTTGTGGAGATTTCGTTTAGACCAATTTGAACCTGAGGCAACCTTCTGAATAAAACCATACTATAGGTGATGGATGCTATCCGAGTACTTGTGCATCAAATGAGTGTTGATGTGTTCAAGGTAGACCCCCTCAGGGGGACTCTACACTCATTTTTTAAGGTGCTGCCATTCCTTAAAACATTCTAAACCCTTCCCTTTGAGAATTGTTCTCCAAGACTACAATGCAATCACTTGAAGGTTTTCACCCCATGAGAACATCCAAAAGTCATTTGAGGTCAAGTCTGAAAAAAGAAAATGGGCAAGGTGGCTCAGTGGTGCTGATTTGGTTTATTTTTAAATTTTTTTTTCTGTAAGTTAATAAGTCTGATTTTCTTTAGTGTTTTTGAAATATTGTGATCTGAAATTTTCTGACAATTCTGGCATATACTTTTAGAGCTCCAGGGAAACTTAGTGATCATCTAATCCAAATGTCTTATTTTACAGATTAGGAAACTGAGGTCCAAAGATGAAGAATACCTAACTTGAGATCACAAGGTAAAAAGCCAGAGGAGAGGGGATTTTAACACCAATCACCTGCTCCAAGTAGTCATTTGATTTCTTTTTAATAGCAATGTTACTTTATATTCCCTTTCTCTAAACAGGGCCAGCTCTGTTCAGATCTCTGAACAAGCTTTAACAAGAAAATAGAGACGATATCATGCAAAGGTCATGGTCTGTGGTACAAACAGAATTAGAACCAAAAACCACAGAGCATGCCTTCCCTCTCTCTTTCCCTCCCCCTCAAGGATGTCTCTTTATCAGTCCAGTTTCTCACTCATCTTAGCCCCAGTCACTCAAGCAAATTATATAACCCGATAGCCTCTTGGTGCATTCCACCAAGAAAGCAAGTATCCCTTTCAGTCATCCATGGACTTAGAGACATATCCTGAGGACTACTGACATAATCGTTGTTCAGTTGTATCTGACTATTCATAACTTCACTTGGGATTTTTTATAACAGAGATACTGAAATGGTTTGCATTTCCTTTTCCAATTCATTTTCCAGATGAGGAAACTGAGGCAGGTAAGGATAAGTGGCTTGCCCAAAGTCACACGACTAGTAAGAGTCTGAGACCAGATTTGAACTCTGGGACATAAGTCTTCCTGACTCCAGTTGGGCTCTCTATTTAATGAATAAGAGGGAAAGTGGGTGGCATCTAGTCCCATGGACCAGACAAGCTCTTAGGCATCCGTTTTCTCATTTTAGATCCTGCCAGATGATCAACTATGTCAAATGCTCCAGAGATGTCAGCAAAACTCATACGTAGAGAACTATCTGCTCTGTGGGATTAGACTTCAATGGCTTTTCTCCTTATTCACTAAATATTCTTGAGGTGACCAGGATAATGCCTAGAAGACTGAGGAAAGGCTATGGGATTTGGCAATTAAGAGATGAGTGATGACTTTTTTTTTAAACCTTTACCCTCTATCTTAGAATCAATACTGTATATTGGTTCTAAGGCAGAAGAGCTGTAAGGGCTAGGCAATAGGGGCTAGGTGACTTTCCCAGGGTCACACAGCTAGGAAGTGTCTGAGGCCAGATTTGAACCCAGGACATCCCATCTCCAGGCTTGGCTCTCAATCCACTGAGCCACCTTGGGGGTAACTTTAGAGAGAGCAATTTCAGTCAAGCAATGAGATCAGAAGCCAGATCGCAAAGTGTTGAGGAGTGATAGGAGAGGAAGTGAGGTCAACTCGAGTAGACAAATTTTCCCAGGACTTTTGTCTGTGAAGGGTAAGAGACTGTGTGAATTGAACATAAATCTGTTGCATTGCACCCTCTTTCCTTTTTAAAAGGAAACCTTTGAAAGTCTAGTGTGGTCTCACCCACCACCCTTTGATTGGGTTGGGAATGAGCCCTGAGAATTATTTGTAGAAGGGGAAGCGTCTGGCTCCCTGGCCTCCCAGAAGACACTTGCCTCTTGTCCCACATGACTCCTGGTGCCCAGAAGACTGACTTCTGACCCAGACTGGGGTCAGGTCTGTCCAACCAAGGAGAAGGGGTGAGGTCATTGGGCATATAAGTCATGAGTCAACATATTTTGTTGCTCACTTGGCTAGAAAGCAGTGGGAGTGCGTAGGATGGGTGATGAGTGGGGAGCTCAGCTTAGCTAGGTGACAGGCCATGTGATTAGGTGCCTTTTCTCTCTTCAACACGCTTTCACTATCTAATAATAAATAACTATAAATTAATATTCCGTCTGCCGGGAATTTTAATCCTAACAAGATACATCTAGAACGATAACAAGAGAGAGAGGACTTTTTTGAAGATTGGGGATACTCGAGCATGTTTGTAGAAAGCAGGGAGGAGTCTGTAAGTAGGAAGAGATTAAAGACCCTCTTGATGAAGCTGTGAATTGGTTCAGCCATTGAGGAAAGAAATTTGGAACTATGTGTAAAAGGTTACTTAACCGAGCGTGCTCTATGACCCAAAGGCATCACTCCTCGGTCTGCCTGAACTCAGAAGAGATCAGAGAAAAAGCTAAAGGATCCACAAGCACAAAAACATTTATAGCAGCTCTCTTTAGGGTGAAGCACTGGAAACTAAGGAAACGGCTGTCAATTGGGGAATGGATAAACCAATTATGGCATATGAATGTAATGGAATACTATAGTACTAGAAGAAATGATGAAAGGGGTATTTTCTGAGAACCTTGGGAAGACTTGCATGAACCAATGCAGAATAAAGTGAGCGGCACCAGGAAACTCATTTACGTCAGTATGCTAAAAATGAACAATTCTGATCAATGCAATTATTGGCTACAACTTCAGAGGGCCTTTGATATATGTTGAACCCCTCCTTACAGAGAGATGTTAAAGTAATAGGCAGACACAGATGCACATTTTTGAGCACAGCCAATGTAGGAATTCGATTTGCTTGCTGATACTTCTGTGTGGCAAGGACTTTGTAGTTCTTGTCTTTCCCCAGGTGGGAGAAGGAAAAAAATACTGGAAATGGGATAAAAAAAATTTTTTAAGGTTAAAGTGTGATGATCATGGGGACAATTTGATGGAGGAGATGAGAGGGAATGTGTTGTTGTTGTTGTTGTTGTTGTTGTTGTTGTTGTTGTTGTTGTTGTTGTTGTTGTTGTTGTTGTTGTTGGCATTGCTGTTATGACCCAATGACCTCCCTAAAATATATAAGTCTTTCTTACAACAAAGAAGAAACAAACAAAATAAACCAGCACATTACCTAAGGCTACAAATGTGGGCCTCTTTTGTTGTTCAGTCATGTCCAATTCTGTTGGTTTACTCAAAAAAGACACTGAAGTGATTCACAAATGGCAAATCATTTCCTTCTCCATCTCATTTGTTAGATGAGGAAACTGGAGCAAACAGTAAAGTGACTTGACCAGGTCACACAACTGTCAGATTTGAACTTAAGAAGATAAGTCATCCTGATTCCAGATTTGGTGCTCTATCTACTACAACAGATGCCATATCTAGATAGATAGATAGATAGATAGATAGATAGATAGATAGATAGATAGATAGATAGATAGATAGATAGATGGATAGATGGATGGATGGACGGACGGGCGGACGGATGGACAGACAGAAAGACAGACAGACGGACGGACAGACAGACAGACAGACAGATAGATAGATAGATAGATAGATAGATAGATAGATAGATAGATAGATAGATAGATAGATAGATAGACGGATGGACAGACAGAGTCTTCCTGACTCCAAATTGGACACTCTATCCACTGCATCACCTAGCTGTCATTATGTATGCCATATTCCACACCTGTAGTCCATCAGTCCTCTGCTAAAAGGCTATTTTCCTAGCTGGTTAAATTGAAAGTGCTAAAACAATTATTATAACCACTAGTTAATATTTGTAAAGATGGCCCAGGGTCTTTTAAGATGATAAAATTATGTTAATATTACTATTTTTGTTAGGTCTATATATTGTTGATGAGCAAGCTGAAACCCAGCTCTGTTTTGTACAAATAGGAAGTAACAGAGTTGTAGACTGCACTTAGGTCCTCTGACTCCAACCAAGTGCTCCTTCCATCCTTCTAAGAATTGCTAACCAAATTAGAGAATTCTTTTAATTTAATTTCCTAATCATAGAATGTCAAAAATGGAAGGGACCCAGAGGTTATCTGTCTAGTTATCTAGTTCAACAACTTCCTTTTTGCTTTTTTCAAGACAATATTCAAACATGTACTGGGTCTTAAGACAGCAAACTTCCTCTCTGTCATCCAAAACACAAATCAGCATTAAGAACATACAGCAAAGGAGCCCATAATGGCAGATATTAAGTTATACCAACTTGGTGGGGAAATACCAGCCCCTAAGGCTAATGGGAAAAACCATTCCCCTACAAGTCCCATAGGGAAAAGCAAGCCACTAGATAAAAATTAAGGAAGAATGAAGGTCTTTCTTTTTTAAAATGGAAGAGTAAATACATGAAATAAATACAAGTTGGAGGAGATGTGGGAAAATTGGGACACTAATACACAGTTGATGGAACTGTGAACTGATAGAACCAATCTGAAGAGCAATATGCCATCAAACTATGCATACCCTTTGCTCCATGTAATGGAATATTCATTAGTTAATTAGGAGTTAATCAAGACATTGGGTTTATTGACAAGTTAGTGTATAAGGAGGTCTCCAGTGTGGCAAGATATGTGGAAAAGTCAACTGGAATTTCCATAAAGATTCCTTAAGAATTTTGTCAAGAACCCTGGGAGTCTGAGGAGAAATAAATGGCTCTCTGAGAGTGTCATACTCAGAGGTTGGAGGTTTGTGAGTGCTTTTCCTTGGAAAATCCTGAGGGAAGTTGGTGACAGTTGGTGGAGAAGATATGGAAAGTTTGGAAGAAGCTTTTGGTTTATATCAGTGATTCCCAAAGTGGGTGCCACTGCCCCCTAGTGGGTGCTGCAGTGATCTAGGGGAGTGGTGATGGCCACAGGTGCATTTGGGGGCAGTGAATAACTGTAAGGGGACAGTGATAGTATGTGACAGGGGGCGCTAAGTCATATTTTTTTCTGGAAAGGAGGCAGTAGGCCAAAAAAGTTTGGGAACCACTGGTTTATATCATTGATCTAGAAAGAGAGACTGACTGAATTTTTTCTCTCAGTGACATCTACAGAAAAAGGAGGAGGCCAGCAGTCCTGAAGAGTTACTCTGTTAAGAAGCTGTCTGGAGCTGATTCCCTAAGCTGAGAGAAGGAAAGAAATTATTTATAGGATATTTTTAGAATAGTTTAGAAAGATAGAAATTGGGTTACAAAGAAGATGATTTTCCTCGTGGAAACATTTGGGACCTGGGTTATAGATAGATAGGTTATAGATGAAGTGAGAACAATGTATACGGTAACAGAAATATTATACAATGATCAACTGTGAAGAACTAAACTCTTATCAGCAAAGCAAGTTCCCAAGATACCCACAAGGGACCCATGATGAAAAAATGCTCTCCACAGCCAAAGAAGGAACTGTTGGAGTCCAACTACAAATCAAAGCATGCCATCTTCCACTTTATTTCCTTCCTGAGTTTTTTATTGTATGTCTTATATGTGTCTTCTGTCATGGCAAGAGCAATATGGAAATAAGTATTAAATGAAAGCACTGGTACAACCTATATATTTATTTAGTGCCTCAGGAGGGGGAGGGAGGAAAGGAGGGAGAGGATCTGACTCCTAAAATGTCAGCAAGCAATTGTCAAAAAATCATTTCTCTATGTAACTTAAAACATAAATAAATAAAATTTTAATCTGAAATAAAATAAATACAAAACTTTGAATTTGAGAGATAAAAAGACAGGAATGGATTGCTGAGCTCTAGTCAAATGTGTCTAAGTATATTGGGTCAGTGATGGTTTATCATCACTTGGAAGTGAACTCCTTCCTTTTCAAAAGGAGGAAACTGAGGTCCAGCATAAATGACTTCCCCAAGTCACATGGGTAGTCAAGCAAGGCTCTGAATCCAGATCTTCTGGCTCCAAATGTAGCTTAGCTTCCACCATATGACTAAATGTGGGAAGCACTATATGAAAAAAATCAACATTTATTAAGCACCAACTGTATGCTAGATACTATGCCCAGCAGGCACCATGGATGCAAGGACAATAGCAAAACGTGCTTTGCCCTCAAGAAGTTGACAAGAGAGCTTTCATTTTGGAGAATAGGCATACAAACCCAAAGGCAGAATCTGAGGAAAATGCCCAAGCACCAAGTTCATCTTGTCTAAAGGCATTTAGAGCATGGGACTGGGAGGATGTGTAACAACACAGCCAAAGCAATATCTAGGTGATGCTTTCAACCTCCAGAAGACACATGGTTGTTGCCCTGTTGGGCCACAACATCTTTATTTAGGGGCCAGCATAAAGATTGCCCATTGCTATTCTCCACATTCCTTTGGCATCATTTTCATTTCCAAAAGATGTAGGATTCGTCTGTCATTGCTTGTCAACTACATGCAGAGAAGATGTACCTGTGAAGGGGCAGAGATTAAATAAAGCACCAAAACTGGCATGAAAGCTTTCTTTTCATAAAAGCTTTGCTGATACTTTTCCACATCATTGATTGCTGATCCAATCTTGTTTAATACAATACGGAGCTTCCTTAGGAAGGAGCCAGAACTCTGCTTTGATTCGATTTCGGGCAGGTTTTTGGAAGGAAAAAAAGACTAAATTCTGTTGTCTTTTAGGGGTCTGGGTCTTAGTTCTCTTCTGTGTCAAAGTGGGAAGTAAGACTTTTCAAATGGGAGGACCCTCTGTAGAATAAAAACACGTCCTGGACCACACACACACTCCTTCCCCCAAATTCCCAAAGGTGCGATCTCATCATCGTTTCATCTAATATCATGGAAGGATGACTGAATTCCCAGCTTTATTAGAGTCACTAAACTCCGTTCTCCTTTCCATTCAAACACCATTCTCACCATCTTCCACCTCCATCTCTGGGAGGAAGATAAGGCCATTCACATAACGCTGAAGCCTAGAAAGCCTCAGGAAAGCACTAGCAAAGTGGGGAAGGAAGGGGGAAACTTGTGGCTACTGTCCAAGATCCTGCTGCAGCCACCAGGGACTCCTCAAACATAGGCTTACACCCAAGGACACACCCACACTCACATCTTACTCTCAGGGGTCCTTAAGATGGGGTCTATCAACTTGACTATTTCGATAACTCTTTCGGCATCAGGGGGTTCCCTTTCATCCTCTGGGTTTTGATTTACGCATGTAAAAAAATGTTATTCTGAGAAATATCCTGAGCAGAGCGTGTTTCCCCCAACTGGGTCCATGATCTGTTAAAAAAGTTAAGAACCTCTAGTACATAGCCGTCCTCTACATCGTTGTCAAATGGATATTTCTTTTTTTTTTTTTAAACCCTTAACTTCTGTGTATTGGCTCCTTGGTGGAAGAGTGGTAAGGGTGGACAACAGGGGTCAAGTGACTTGCCCAGGGTCACACAGCTGGGAAGTGTCTGAGACCAGATTTGAACCCAGGACCTCCCATCTCTAGGATATTGGATATTCCTTTTTATTTTTTTATTTAGAAAAAATTTTTCCAATTTTATGTCAAATGGATATTCCTAAAATCATCGCTAACCATGTTGTTCTTCTCCACAAGCTCCAATGGCTCCCTCTGCCTCTAGGAAAATGTGGAAATCCCTCTGCTCTTTGCAGTCTGGCCCCAGCCTTCCTGGCCAGGATCCCCTACCTGCAGCCTACTTTGCAGGCACTCTGGCTCCTGCTTGCTTCTCCTACACAAGCTGCCACCCTACCCATATGCCTCTGTCCACACTGTCCCTCATCCCGGAAATCCAAGCCTTTTCCCGTGCACGTCACAGAAGCCGGCCTTCCCAGCTGCCCTCCCAGGCCACCTCCACTGTTCCTGATCCTCTCCCCTCACCCTCTCCCCAGACAGTTGCCTCCTCCCCCCCCAAAAAAAAATTACCTCCTGCTAACTTTGTCTATAGAATGTATTTCCGGATTTGTAAACGTGTACTATGGCCAGGTTGCTCTTATGCTTGCCACAGAAGGACAAAGATGCTGGCTTTTGTGTTCCCACCGCACAAAGACTGGTACTTCACGAATGCCGGGGGCTTGAGCGATTGTGTGTCTATGTGTATGCAGTACACACAGGTTTACACAGTGAAAGAGACAGAGAGAGGTGAGACTGAGACAGACAGAGGGGAGAGCGAGAGATGGAGAGAAAGACATGGAGGGGGGGAAGAGAGAGAAGAAGGGAGAAGGAGAGGGAGATGGAGGGAGAGACAGAGAGAGAGAGAGGGAGGGAGGAAGAGCGGGGAGGGAGAGGGGGGAGGAAGAGAGAGAAGAAGTGAGAAGGAGATGGAGACAGAGGGGGAGAGAGAGAAAGAAAGAGAGAGAAAAGAGAGAGAGGGAGGGAGAGAGAGGGGGAGGAAGACAGAGAGGAAGGGAGAGGGAG
>NC_058132.1:659058482-659087927 GCF_016433145.1 Gracilinanus agilis
AGGAAGGAAGGAAGGAAGGAAGGAAGGAAGGAAGGAAGGAAGGAAGGAAGGAAGGAAGGAAGGAAGGAAGGAAGAATGTGTGATGTCTGTATAATGGAAAACACATCTCTGAAAGAACTTTGTCTAAAGTGGAGATGGGGCAGCAAAGGGAGACACACATGATTAAAATGGGGCTTGTCTTCTGGTCTTCTTGCGGCTCAAGAAAATTGTGAAAGATGAAAGTCAGGGGAGCCATGTCTGTCCCAAGCTGGTCCGCCATGACCTACTTCTTCACTAATACTTGGTGCAATTCACCAGATGGGCCATTTGGGAGGCTGAGCTGATGCTTTTATTTCTACAGGCAAGAACAATACTTGAACCTTATTTTTGTTCCTTGGAAAAAATTGATCACGAAGATATCACTAAAGGCAGAAGCAACACCATGAGGGCTTGCTTGCCCCCAGAATTAATCAAGGTAGAGATGACATCTGGGTTTTGTTTCCCTCTTCAAAAGAATTTCATTTCTCACCCAGTGGGGCAGAATTTGATCACTAACATCCTGCTTCTCTGATTCTAGAACCAAAGTTGCCTGGTTTCCACAGAGACACTTTTAATTAAGGTAAAAGAGGAAGTTCTCCCCTGTTGTGCTTTTTTTTTTAAGTTCTTGGTGAATTACTGTGTTTCCTTAAACCTTGTTTTGATATTTGGCAGGATTTGTGCCTTAGAAGCATCTACGGGGACCTGAAGACCTACAAGACCAAGTTTAATGTGATCCAGGATGCTCTCAGAAAGCACCCTACCAAGGAGATCTCTGTGGATCACAATATGTTGGATGCCATTGATGAGATGATGCAGGTAGAAATCCTTTTGCTCTCTATTCCTTGGGTGTATCTGCTTGTATCTGGTTTATATCAATCAATAAGTGTTTATTAAGCATGTATTAAGTGACTCCGGTGTGCCGGGCACTATGCTAATACCAAGAAAGGGGAAAGAGTCCCTTGCTGTCCAGGAGCTTCCAGATGCCAAGAGAGCAAGAGAGCAAGAGAGCAAGAGAGCAAGGCTCCTTGATTCATTAGCCCCCACAAGTGTTTATTAAATGAGATCCAACTATTCCCAGCATAGTAGGAGATAGATAGATAGATAGATAGATAGATAGATAGATAGATAGAAAGATAGATAGATAGATGAATAGATGAATAGATGAATAGACAGACAGACAGACAGACAGACAGATAGATAGATAGACAGATGGATAAATGGATGGATGGATAGATAGATAGATAGATAGATAGATAGATAGATAGATAGATAGATAGATAGATAGATAGACGGATGGATAAATGGATAGATAGATAGATAGATAGATAGATAGATAGATAGATAGATAGATAGATAGATAGATAGAAACTGGTTCAGATGTTCAATCTTCATAAGATTCAGTCCAATGGCGTTTAATCATTTTTCAGTCACGTACAACTCTTTCTTTGGGGAGTTTTCCTGGCAAAGATACTGGAGTCGTTTGAGATTTTCTTCTCCAGCTCATTTTTAGGATGAGGAAACTGAAGTAGACAGGGTTCAATTACTTGCCCAGTGTCACACAGCAAGTGTCTGAAGTCAGATTTGAACTCAGGTCTTCCTGACTCCAAGTGTGGCACCTTATCCACTGTACCATCCAGCTGCCCTTTCAATCCAGTAGAGAAAACATTTATTAAGTATGTCCCATGTGCAAGGCACTGCGCTAGGTATCAGGGATACAAAGGCAAAATGACCTTGTCTTCGTGGCCCTTCAAGTCTCATGGGATGAGGGGAATACAACTTGCAAACAGCTAAAGAAGCATGGTGGAGTCAGAGGACCTGAGTTAGAATCTAATGTCAGAAATGACCTAAGCATCTCTGAGCAAGCCATCCATAACCCTGCATTTTTTAACCTTTACTTTCCATCCTAGAATCAATACTGTGTATTGGTTCCAAGGCAGAAGAGTGGGAAGGGCTAGGCAATGGAGGTTAAGTGACTTGCCCAGGGTCACACAGCTAGGAAGTATCTAAGGTCAGATTTGAACCCAGGACCTTCCATCTCTGGACCTGGCTTTCAATCCACTTAGGCACCCAGCTGCCCCTCCCCTACCAACATTTGTTACGTGCCTTCTATGTGCTATTGACCATGGATAAGTCACTTAACCTATGATCTATATATTAAGCATCTTCTATGTTCCAGGCACTGGGAACACCAAGACTAAAAGAAAACCCTCCCTGCCCTGCCCTTGAGGAGCTTACAGTCTACTAGGAAGAGATACAGCATGGATCCCAATTCTCCCATCAGCTAATGCCATCCCCTATAGGATTGCCTTTCATCTATTCTATCCTTTGTATAGCCCAGTTGTTAGCATGTGGTCTCCTTCCATCAGAAGGTGAACTCTTTGTCTCCTGAGCACTCAGCCCCACCCCGGCACACAGTAGGCACTTGATAAATGCTTTTTGTCTTGACTTGCTGACTTAACTTAGGAAAACACAGAGTAGGTGTAAAGTCATTTCTAGAGGGAGAAGCTGGGTAGCTCAGTGGATTGAGAGCCAGGCCTAGAGACAGGAGGTTCTGGGTTCAAATCTGGCCTCAGACACTTCCCAGCTGTGTGACCCTGGGCAAGTCACTTGACCCCCATTGCCCACCCTGACCACTCTTCCACCTAGTAACCAATACTCAGAAGTTAAGGGTTAAAAAAAAAAAGAGGGAGAAAGAGCAAACCTTGGAAAGAGCTGAATGAAGGAGAGCCATCTGTGATTTCTAGGACAGACAGTTTTGCTAATTACAAGAACCAATTCGGACTCTAAAGTGAGCCAGCCCACTTCTCAGTATGACACATAAATCATTGAGAATATCAGTCAATGCCATCTTTATTAGATTGCTCCTTTGCAGAACCCGACTCTCAAGGCAGGCTTTCTAAACTTTTCAGAGTTCTCCAATAGCTTCATCCCAGGGTAATATCTTCTGTTCTGGCTGGCCATCTGACTGGAAGTCAATTTGGGGAGTAAGCTTGGGATTTGCTAAATCAGTGAGGAGGTAGCAGAGTATGGGGAAAGGGACGGTGGCTCAAAAGTTGGGGGGGATGGGGGAACTTGGGTTAAAACCTTGGTTCCACCACTTCCTATGAGTATGACCTTGCACAAGTCAACTCCTTTCTCTAGTCCAGTGATTCCCAAAGTGGGTGCCATCGCCCCCTGGTGGGTGCTGCAGCGATCCAGGGGGGCGGTGATGGCCACAGGTGCATTTATCTTTCCTATTAATTGCTATTAAAATTTTTGAAAATTAATTTCCAGGAGGCTAAGTAATGTTTTTTCTGGAAAGGGGGCGGTAGGCCAAAAAAGTTTGGGAACCACTGATCTAGACCTTAGTTTCCTCAGCTAAAAAATGAGAAGAATTGGACTAAATGGTCTATTAGGTCCAGTCAGGCTCTAGATCTATGATGCTAAGTAGGTCGGAGAATCCAAACCGATCATTATTAGCTTTTCACATTTCTCCTGATGGATTTGTTTCATGCTCTCTCCTTACTGTCGCAGGCCCTGAATTTCAACAGTGAAAATGTGCCACTGATCTCTTCACCAGAACAATCTGACTTCTACAAGATCAAAGTCAAGCTCTGTGTCCTCCTTCATGCCTTCAGAACCCGGACCGTGACCATCGATAGAATGATGAACTACCTGACTCCCTCTTAAAAGGCCCATCGCCCAATGGCTTTGTGGGTATTGGGATAAGAGCAAAGCCTAGATTCTGAAGATCATCACTATTATTGAAATCCCAAAGGAATTCCTATGATTAATTGACCAATAGCAGTTTTTCTTGAGAAAGGGTTGGGGAACAAGGGAAGGGATGAGAATGGCCAGGCTCTATTGCCTCTCACTTAAATTATTTTATTTATATATGCATGTGTTTACTTTCTCCATGGCACAGTCCATGAAGGTTGTGGCCATCCTCAATATGAGCCATTTATTTGATTAGTAGACTTCACTGAGTTTACAATGGATGGAATCTTCTTGGTTTTCTTGACTAGAATTGCCAGTAACTCTGAATGTTTTGACTAAACATCTTCCTCTTTTTTTTTTACTTTGATAGACAAACCAGGTATTTATAAGCTATTTCTGTACCCAAATGTTCTCAGAAATGTGGAACACTTGAATGTATTCAGAAATATTTATTCAGAATTATTTATTTATACCTTTAGAGGTTGTTGTTGAGAAGTAACTTATATTTATTTATATTTATTCAAGTATTTATTATCCAATGGGTTTGAGAAATTCAACTGCGAATTTTGTTCTTATACGAATAAAGTTTTGATGATACAGAGATTGTGCTGCCTCATACTTTGAAGTCATAGACTGTCACCAGAAGGATATTTTATTTTTATGGGATTCGAACTTGTCATTTCAAAGGTATATGGACCTCTCTTTGTGAAAACTCCCTCCGTCAATGCAGGTCAGAAATTCAGCCATAATATCTTTATGATATTATGATAACATCTTTAAGAGTTAGCTGGCAGGCCTAGAGATCAGAGGTCCTGGATTCAAAACCGGCTTCAGACATTTTCTAAGTGTATGACCCTGGGCAAGTCACTTAATCCCAATTGCCTAGCCCTCACCTCTCTTCTGCCTTCGTGGTTGCCAAACTGTTATGATTAAAAATGATGAAGACCGAGATCAAAAGGAAGAATAATATTTTAATAAAAGCCATGCTGGTAGAGATAAGTTGACCACGTGCTTGTAAGAAACCTATTCAAACCTCGCCTCAGTCATTTACCTTTCCTCTCTTCGCGAGCTCAGGTAGCTAAAGAGGAAGCTCCAAGTCACTTCCCCCCTATTTTAAAACAGTCCCTCACCTTGAATACGTAATCCAAAACAGGAAACCCAAGAAACCCGTTGGACCACGGGAAATGTAGTTCCAAGTATCCCAAGTGATTTTAAATGACACAGAACCAATATTTAGTATCAATTTAGTATCAAGACAAAAGTCTTGTCTTAATAGTCTAATAGTTTAAAGTCTTAAAGTTTAAAGTATTAAGTCTTAATAGTCTAATAAGTTTAAAAAAAAGTTAGCTGGGCTCTAATAGTCATAAAACCATCTATGATCTCGTGATTTGAACTCAGTTCTTCTTTGTTCCATTCTCCATACTGCCTCTCAATCAGAATTTTTTTTTTTTGGACAAGACCTGTGATTTCATTGGCAGAGGGAATTCCCTTCAAGGAAACTCCCTCTGCCAGTGCCAGTCAGTACCTACTCCGTAACTTAAAGCTTGAGAGAATTTCCTGAAAGAAGTGAGAAGGTCAGTGCTTTGCCTAGGGCCACACAGCTAGTATGTGTTAGAGGTGGGATTTGAACACAGACCTTCCCAACTTCAAGGCTACCTCTTTCTCCATTACTCACTAGAAGAGTATTAGAAGGATACCAGAAAGAATACTGACATTGCAGGGATGTTTTGCTTTGGACTAGAACATTGCTCTCGGCTTCCTTTTGGATCCATTGGCCATCTGCAGAACTACAGATTGGAAGTTCGCTATGGAAGTGGTAAAAGAAGCAAATTAAGGCAGGGGCAGCTAGGTGGCTCAGTGGATTGAGAGCCAGGACTAGAGATAGGAGGTATTGGGTTTGAAACTGGACTCAGACACTTCCCAGCTGTGTGACCCTAGGCAAGTCACTTAACCCCCATTGCCCAGCCTTTACCATTCTTCTGCCTTGGAACTCAGTGTTGATTCTAAGATGGAAGGCAAAGGTTTAAAAACAAAAAAATTAAGGCTTGATATTAGGGAAAACTTCCCAGCAATTAGAGCCATCCAAACATGACTCAGTGGAGCAGGTTCCCACTTACTGAAGGTTCTTCATCTGGAGAATATTTCAAGCTGGACAACCTTCCTAAATTTAGAACATATTCTTAATCTAGGTGTCAGTTGGACCAGAGGGTGACCAAGGCCTCTTCCAACCCCAAGGATTCTGCTTGTGTGACTGATGGTGGTCCCCTTGACTTGCCATCACATGCCCTTGCTCCACACCCACTTGCTCCATTCTCATGTTCCTGAACTCTGAAGTTCCCTTATTCACCTGTTATCTATCATTCCACCGAGACCTCAAATCTCCTTCATTCTCACTGTGACACCCAATCCCACGACTGCTCTGTTCTCTCCCGGGTCATCATCACCCCACTAGCTATGCTCTTCTCCCATCCCCCTCGGCCCCTTGGTAAGCTGGTTCAGCTCTATATTGCCCTCTTCTCTCTAATCACTTGCCCCTTTTCCCATCAAAGAGCTTTCCTAGCCAAGCTTCTGCCTTGGATTACAACCACCCTCCACTGCCTTCACTCCTCCTCGTGGGCTACTGAACAAAACTGGAGAAAATCCTGAAGTGATCCCATCTGGGACCAAAATAAATTTGCTCATAATCCCAACTGGGCTCTCACCACTGCAAGGCAGTCCATTTACAGCTCACTAGTTAACTCACTATCCTACTCACCACAGCAGCTTTTCCAAACTTTTTCTTCCCTCCTCAGACTTTCCCAGGCACCTCCTCTCCCCAATTCCCTTTTAGCTGAAAAAAATTGGAAGCTATTCACCCGGGAATTCCCCATTTCTTCTCTTGCTCCTCCTCCCAGATCACCTAGATGCCTTCTGCTACTGTCTCCTCCATCCCTGCCTCACATGAAAATCTGGTCCTTCTCCTTGCTGAGGCCAAACTCTCTACATGTACAAGTGATCCCACTCCATCCTGTCTTCTTCAGCAGAATGCCCCTTTTAACATCATGTCTCTCACTTATCTTCATTCTCTCCACATCTATTGGCTTCTTCCCCACTGCCTATGTATATACCCGTGTAACCCCTCTCTTCTTCAGAAAATCTTCACAATTCCCATTGACATAAATCTCCAGCTTTTCCCTGGTTTCATCATTTAGTGACTGCTCCCAAAGTAAAGAAGGTCAGGCTGGCATGAATAGTATTGGATTCTGCCATATTGGTTCTTTGTGGTTATGCCTTTTTTTTCCTATTTGCTCACTGTCTATGGCTTTGGATTTTTAAAAGCCTTTATCAGATCTTAGAATCAATATCAATAACAAGTATCAGTTCCAAAGCAGAAGAGCAGCAATGGCTGGGCAATTGGGATTAAGTGACTTGCTCAGGGTCGCCCAGCTAGGAAGTCAGATTTGAAGCCAGGATCTCCCAAATGTAGGCCTAGTTCTCTACCATTTGGGCCACTGAGCTTTCTCTTTAATAAAGTAGCTTGGAATAGTCCCAGAAAATCAAGGTCAAGTTCACTTATCTATTTTTGCATGCTTCACTCTCATTTTTTTATTTATTTTTTTTCTCAATTACATGGAAACAAAAATTTTAACATTTATTATTTCAATTTTGAATTTCAAATTCTCTCCCTCCTTCTTTCTCCTCCCCCTATCTTGAGAAGACAAGCAATTTGATAGAGATTTTACATATGCAATCGTACCCAACATTCCCATCTTTTTTCAAAATCAGAACAGAGGACAGCTGGGTAGCTCAGTGGATTGAAAGCCAGGCCTAGAGATGGGAGATCCCAGGTTCAAATCTGACCTCAGACACTTCCTAGCTATGTGACCCTGGGCAAGTCACTTAACCCCCTTTGCCTAGTCCTTACCACTCTTCTGCCTTGGAGCCAATACACAGTATTGATTCCAAGATGAAAGGTAAGAGTTTTTAAAAATAAATAAATAAAAATAAAAATCAGAACAATCATCTTGCTGCAATCCTAGAATATCTTTCCTGTTAAGTAAGTCCTTGTTGTCTGCTTGGCTTCTCCAAGATCTTTCAGAAACAGCTGAAGTGTCTCAGCCATCACAGCTGCCTGTTCTTCCAGACCCCAAGACTGAGATCTTATGGGCCAGGGGATCTGAACTCATTGAGGATAGCTAGATGTTCTCAGAATACACCTTTATTAGTTAATTAATTAATTATCCTTTGTTAATTAATTAATTAATGTCTTCTCCCTATTAACCACCTTTGTTCCATACTTTCCAGTTCAAAGGGAATTTTTCTCAGTTGAGTAAACAAGCAAAATATAAACTGAACAGCTATTCTATCTCTGGTTTTGTCTTCATCCTATCAATTCCAAGAAATACTTCTTTCTCTCCTTTGATTTTTTTTATTAAACTCTCATCTTTTGTCTTAGAATCAGAAAAGCAAAAATGGCTGGTAACTAGCGTTAAGTGACTTGCCCAGGGTCACACAGGTAGGAAAGAGTCTGAGGCTAGATTTGAATCTAGGACCTCTTGTGTGCAGACCTGACTCTATCCACTGAGTCACTTTGCTACCCACTCTTCTTTGATTAAAAAAAATTCTTCAGTTAAATCTTTCATAAGAAACTTATCATTTGGGGGAGGATTCTTAGTTTTTTCTCACTTTTCTAAGCTGTAACTTTCCTGACAATTCTTATGAGATGGTAATATGGTTCTTTATTCATCTTTACTTGCTTAATCTTGCTTCCATCTTGAGCACATATCTTCAAAGGAAAAAGAACCTATTGGTTGGTGTGTTCTCCGTTTATCCACATTAATATGGTTATAGAATGCCAATTTCCCTCCTCATAAGAATCATTTTTCTTTATGTCTTTAGAATTTCATTGTTGAGAGCTTCCCCCTAGAGAATTTTATTCCATAGCAATGGTTCCCAAACCTTTTTTGGCCTGCCGCCCCCTTTCCAGAAAAAATATGACTTAGCCCCTTGGAAATTAATTTTTTAAAAATTTTAATAGCAATTAATAGGAAAGATAAATGCACCTGTGGCCACCCCCCCCCCGGATTGCTGCAGCACCCACCAGGGGGCAGTGGCGCCCACTTTGGGAATCACTGTTCTAAAGGATCCAAGTATCCTTCCTTGATCCCTTTGAAATCCATTTTGTTCCTGTCAAAGGTATGTGTCTGCATTTCCTCATTCTCTGTCACAAACCCCAAGATGACATGTTCCCTTCTTCTCAAAGTTCCCATCATCTCCACCCCATTGACAAGTTCCACTCTGTTGGGTTGGGATCATGCCTAGAATAGCGTTCCCCTTGTTAGCATGGAAACACATCAAGCATGTATTAACTGCTCTAATTTGAAGAATTCAGCAATTGTCTGGATAATTGAAGTCCCTTCACACTTTCTTTCTCCTCCTGGGCCAGGCTTGGGATCTGTTTCCCACACTCTCCATCCATTCCATCTGTCTGTGAAAGTGATCTGCAGAAAATTCCAATGACCATTATTACTCTGTCCATGTCTGCCTCCACTGATGTCCGCCATGTTTCACTTCTGGATTTCCTCCTGTGAGTACATCTTCTAAAAAGAAGCTTCCACTATCCACCCCCACCCCCACGTCCCCCCCAATCTATCTTATCTCTTCTGAATGAGCAATGTCCTTCCAGGGTCATATTCCAGTCAAGGGCCCATCCAACAAAGTGTCAGTAAGGGACGTGCACTCCACCTCTGTCTTTTAGAACCTTTTGTTTTCTTTAAAGCAGAAGTCAAGCTCTACCTTCTACATGAGGCCTTTCCTTAACCCTCCAATGCCTCCTGCCTTCTCCCCAGATAGATGCCAGCACTCAAACACTCTCTATTGTAACCCAATCACATGAAAATATATTGGGAAAATATTTGACAAAATAAATAAAAATTCAGTAGAATACAAATAATGTTAATATGTGGTTTTCTAAGTCAACACATGGCCAGGGGAATCTATTGTTAAATGGAGGCCCCATCTCTATTTCAATGTGACTGTATTGAATTAGACCTGTGTTGGTGAACCTATGGCACACATACCAGAGCACACAGGGGGGTATGTTTGTGAGTGTGTGTGTGTGAAATTCCCTTCCTCCTCTCCACGTTCCCCTGGGAACAATTCTCATATCAACCAGCCCTCTACCCAGCAGCCTAATGGGAGCTCTTCCGCCCTCCCAATGCGAGGGTTGCAGTTTGGGCATTTGGTCTCTAAAAGGTTCACCATCACTGGACCTTCCATAACTGCATAAATTAGGGTTTGGGTATATGGAATATCTTCCCCCCTCCCTTATATATTAATGAGGAAACTGAGGTACAAAAAGTACGCAATCATCCAGGTAACAAATAGCACATCTAAGAGTTGAAACCAGGTTCTATTTTTTGGGGGGTCTATTCTAAAAATAAGCAAGTGGGACAGCTAGGTGGCCCAGTAGATAGAGAGCCGGGCCTAGAGATGGGAGGTCCTCGGTTCAAATCTGACCTCAGACACTTCCTAACTGGGTGACCCTGGACTTAACCCCCATTGCCTAGCCCTTCCTGCTCTTCTGCCTTGGGACCAACACACAGTGTTGAATCTAAGATGAAAGGTAAGAGTTTGAGAAAAAAAAAAGTAATAAACAAGAACGAAGTCAGCATCATATTTCTAATATTGACTTGGACAAAACAAACTGATTTTTGAAGGAAAAGCATACAACATAGCCAAAAATAATAATGTTTTAATGTTAAATATTTCAAAGAAAAATATTTCCTACTTAGAATTTAAATGGTTAAGAATTCAGAATTGCATGTTTGCAGATTTCATGACAAAGTAATTATATGTTGGTTATTGAAAAGATCCAGAATTCACAAGCTTACTGTTTTAGTTAAATAAAATAATATAAATATTACTTGTGCAATTGTTGTCCTTCAAATACAACATGGTGCCACCAGTCCCATCTTCCTTGATTGAAGATGATTCCTTTCCCAACAATCTACTTTGAATGAGTTTTAGGGTATAAGGAAACTTAGAAGTTAGAACTCCTTTGCAGGTTAGCTTATATGAGCAAAATAACTAGTGATTTCGAAGCAACAGGATATAAGGAATATAGTCTTAGATATAGAGCTAGAAGAAATCCCAGAGGCCTTCTGGTCCAATCCCCTCGTTTTACAGATGAGGAAACTGAAGCTCATGTAAGTAAAATGTCTTTCCCAAGGCCACATGGGTGGTAAATACCAGAGTCAGGATTTGAATCTAGGCCCCTTGTCTTTAAAGCTGGTATTCCTTCCATAGCACCTCGCTGCCTTTGACTTAGCTGGCTTTTAGGGGGTTGCATTAGGCAAATACTGGCAAAAATGACTTGATCAGACAGATGCAGCTGGTGTCGAGAAAAGAAATCTGAACCTAGGTCTTCCGACTACAAATATAACTATTTTCACATGGTCAGTCGAGTCACTGGGAAAAGTGACTTGGGTAATGATTAGAGGTCCCTTACTACTCCAAAGATCTAGGCTCCCTTCAGCGCAAATCTTCCATCCACCACAGAGATTTCAAACCTTTCATGAGCTAGCTTAGTAGGTCTTCATGGGTTGATGTGGCTGAAAATGTCATCACTCTTTGGTCGACTTGATGATGAGTCCATTAGACAAGGGGTACGTTATCTGTCACAGGGTCCCCAAATCAATGACCAAGTATGACTGACAAATGTTTCCATTTCCCCTACTAGAAGCTTCAACCACTGAGTCACCTCCACTCTAGGAAGATGTTGGTCTATTTCAGTGATTCCCAAAGTGGGCGCCATCGCCCCCTGGTGGGTGCTGCAGCAATCCATGGAGGCAGTGATGGCCACAGGTGCATTTATCTTTCCTATTAATTGCTATTAAATTTTTTTAAAAATTAATTTCCAGGGGGCTAAGGAATATTTTTTTCTGGAAAGGGGGCGGTAGGCCAAAAAAGTTTGGGAATCACTGGACTTTAAACTAATCCAATTGAATCAAAACCCACCCCAATGTCTAAGGATTGTAAGGTCCCAGCTATTGGTCACAGCAGAGGTGTATAAACTTAGGTGACTTTAGACAGGTCATTTCCCAACCCAGTGCCTACAGGTTGGGTAGCTACAAAATCAGGGGATGGTCTCAAGATCTTTTCCCAGCTCTGACACCATAAGTCATCCCAGAAATCCAAACACAGTATGAGTACTTGGCCCTACCACAAGTGGGACCACCATCAGATTATGTTGAGCTAGTGCTTATGGGAAGGGAATGAGGGGCCCTCCTTTGAACTTAATGCCTCTGATTACAGGAGTAAATCCCTCAATATCCCACCCATTAGCAAATGGCTTGACATGGTTAAATGGGTATTTAACCCCAAAGAGAGATTTCCAGCTACGGGGAACATAAACTGTACCAACTGTTGGAAACCGAGCTCTCCCTTGGGGACCCTTCATTTTATTTTATTATGGTAATTCTTTTAAATCAGTGCACCCAGTGGTCTCCCAATGAGAAAATGGCCTGAAAATTTGCAATTTCAGGAAAACCAAAAAGGAACCATTTTGTTTCTCTTTGATAACAATGAGCAAACTTATGGAGCGCGTTCCACGCCGCCACGGGGAGAGGCTAATGAGCAATATACACTTTGGAGGGCCAGATAGTCATCAGCCTGTTTATAATTAGTACCACATGATCTCAGACACAGGGGAGAAGTCTCTGGATTGGTCTTGCATTTTGGGTAAGCTGTTAAAAAAAAAACAACAAATCAGGATTCTGTCCACTCCTCATGTGAACTCTCAGAGGACTGCATACATTAACCTGCCTGGAACTGAACTTTCTGAGAAATCAAGTCATTTTAGCAAAGGAGTCATAAGATAGACGAGATGGAAATGACCTTCGAGATCACCTCATTCAGAGGGTCCTGAATCTTGGTGTTCTGGACCCCTTTGGGAGCCAATCTGGCGAAGCCTATGTGTTTCTCAGAATAACATTTAGAAACAAATATATGCAATATATTAATATTGATATATCTTAATTTTTTATTTAATTGTTCTACTGTAATTAGCAGGTGAGTAATGAGATGCATAAACCACATAGAATTACAAAGGAGGGGCAGCTGGGTAGCTCAGTGGATTGAGAGCCAGTCCTAGAGACAGGAGGTCCTGGGTTCAAATCCGGCCTCAGCCACTTCCCAGCTGTGTGACCCTGGGCAAGTCACTTGACCCCCATTGCCTAGCCCTCACTGCTCTTCTGCCTTGGAACCAATAGAGTATTGACTCCAAGATGGAAGGTGAGGGTTTAAAAATAAAAGAATTACAAAGGAAATCAACAACATTGAAAAAATGATCAAAATATATATTTTTTAATGTTCATGGACTCCAGGCTAAGAAAGGCTGCATCTACACTAATTCTCACTCGCCCAGGCCCTCAGGCCCAGAAAAGGAAGTGAATAAAGGAGTAACAATTAAATCCTGACTTTTATCTATAATTTGAGTTTACAAAAAGCTCTTTGCATCCCTGCTCCTATTTGATCCTCACAGATGATAAGAGGTATTAGCCCCATTTTACAGATGAGAAAACTGAATCACAGATGATCAGATTTGGAAGACGCCCAGGTCGTTCATTATAGACAAGCTGTACCGACTTGCTTCATAGAATTATATGTAGTTAGAGGTGAAAGGCGCCTCGGAGGTCATCTAGTCCAACCCACTGTTTTACTTCTGCAAATAAAATGATTATATCTTCCTCTGAAGACCACAGCAAAGGGGAGCCGCTCCACTGCTTCTTCTGAACAGCTCTAACTGCTAAGAAAATATTTCTTACATAAGCCAAAATGCTTCCATGCAACATCTACCCATTATTCTTCATTTTGACCTCCAGGGTCAAGCAATTTATTTTAAAGTTGGTCTCTGGGGGAAGCTGGGTAGCTCAGTGGATTGAGATCCAGGCCTAAAGATGGGAGGTCCTGGGTTCAAATCCAGCCTCAAACACTTCCCAGCTGCGTGACCCTGGGCAAGTCACTTGACCCCCATTGCCTACCCTTCCCACTCTTCTGCCTTGGAACCAATACACAGCATTGACTCCAAGACAGAAGGTGAGGGTTTAAAAAAAAAAAAGTTGGTCTCTGAATTTTTTTTAATGATCATATTTTTAAAGGTTAAAAATAAAGTGTGAGACAAGAAGGCACTGAGGATCTGAGTTCAAAGACTGGCTCTAACGCTTGCTGCTTGTGTGCTCCTGGTTAAGTCACTGAACCACAGTGTCCCTGAGCAGTTATTCCCAAGAAGATAGAAGATGCTGCTAATTGCCTTCATAGAGGTAATTTCCTTATCAAGAAGGTCCATGTGCTGATGAAATCAGAGATCATGATTTAAAAACATGCCCGATAAAAGAACCCATAATTCAGTCAGAACCAACAAGGCTTATCCGAGGGTCAGAAAAGTTACGTGACTTTGCCCATTACCGTTCCACCTGGAGCCTCAAGACCGCCAGTGCCTCCCTCTGATGTGGACGCCATGTTGTTTCTCATTAATAACAGGTACAGGATACAAGAGGGAGAAACCACCAAGACACCTAATCATCCAGTCAGCATAAAAACGTATAGAAAAGTGGAGACAAACACTCTGGTAGAGAGGGCAGGTTTATTTTTTTTCCTATGTATCACAGGCAAACGGCAACAGATAAAAATGGTGGAAATTATCACGTCACGTGGCATCACATCCCACAGGCCCTGGTTGAAGGGAACAGCTTTTTGTTCGGTACACTAATTAAAAAATGTCTCCCAAATAAAAATGAAATGAGCTCATTTATGTAGTTTAAAAAGCATCCTTGTTTTCTAGGCTACACCACATCTAAAAGGAAACTCATAGCAATTCCAGACATATTCCTGAAGCTTAAAAAGCATATTCTGATCGAGAGATAAGAATTCTTTTTCTCAAAAAAGCAACAGTGTTAACTTTAATAGCATGACTTAAACACTGGCGGCCAAAGTTCTATTCTGTGTCACTCGAGGACTTTTTGCCATTGCATGGGGCTTCCATTTTTTTTCCCTTGTAAACAGTCCAAAGACATCCTTTATCGCTCCCCCATCTCCCACATGATTAGAGTCGGTACAATTGCTCAAGATGCTCAATATTTCAATCCCCACCCAAATAAACCAGATTTGGGGGGGGGTTTACAATAATAACATACAAAAGAACAACTTAATAACCAAAGAGGGCCAATGTGGCCTATAATTCCTTGGGGAAAATCTTCCACAAGAAGAGATGACGATTTTCCTTGGCTCTGCTGGGGGCTCAGCGTCTTGCCCCTGACAAAGCAGGAATCTCATCTTGAAAGTTTACGGACTATAGCGGTTGGCTCGTACACACACTGACATTTTTTCGTGGCAGCATATCGAGTTTGAATCCCCATTCATAAGCAGTGCAGTCCTGAAGGTAGGAGAAAATTTCATTCCTCTCCATTTACCCTGAGTGAAGATCACATGATTCAATAGCTTAAAGAAAGGGGCTAGCTGCCACCCAACCAATCCCAAGCCATAGCCTTGGTCCTTTCTACCAGTGCTGGGAGGAATCCCTAACAAACGAGAGAGACAGAGAGAGAGAGAGAGAGAGAGAGAGAGAGAGAGAGAGAGAGAGAGAGAGAGAGAGAGAGAATGTGTGTGTGTGTGTGTGTGCAGTGTTCATGGAGGCTGTACATTAAATAACCAAAGGAAGGTGCACTCATCATCACAATAGGAAATCTAACTGTGACAAACCCAAAGATCACAGACAGCTCTCAGCTTAACAAATTTCAATACGCCTGATGTGGATTTCTTGGTTCACAGTTTCCTTAAGAAAAACCGACGGCCTTTCGACACCAGCTAAAAGGTCAATATGTTCAAGCATCGAGGAAGACCCTAAGCAAATGCTACATTGACTTGGGGAGGAAGGACAAGGCCAAAAGTGAAAGAGGAAGACCTTTCTTAACATTCTAGGGCTCTTGCCTAGTTTTCTGAAGCCGTTTTCTGGCTTCTTTAGGCTATCTTCCATTTTTCCCCAGCTTTATTTCATCGGGGAAATATGGTTGTCTTTTGAACAGTTCCATCATGGGCTTGTATTCTCAAAGGTGCATAACCGATGTGTACTTGGGACGGTCTGAGGAAAGTTTGGAGAGCTCCCTGAGGCTTCTGTTTTTGTAGTGGCTCTTCCAAGACCTCACATCTGCTCCAAGAAACCTGAGACAAAAGAAAGGCACATTCAGGTTAATGCAATGAAATAGAGCTCTGCCCTTAGAGCAGAAGCTCTTTGAGGGCAAGGACTGCCTTTTACCTCCTTTTTTATCCCCAGTGCTTAGCACGGTTCCTGGCACATAGTAGACACTTAAACTGATTGGATGATTGAAAGAAGTGGTGCATATGGGGAATCTGATGAAACACTAGAAGACTCTGTGAACAGATCCAGGGCAAAATAGACAGAACCAGATGGAAAATATATACAGTAACTGCAATAACATAAATGAAAAGAACGCCAAGAAGAAATCAAGCCCTGAGTGACTGTGAAGACACCAATCTGGGTTCCAGAAAGTAAATAATGAAAAACATCCCCTTCCTCTCTGCAGAGAAGGGTGGGGATACGGGGATCCCACAGCACATATACCAAGAGAAATGGCCATGGGGCTGGTTAATTTTTTTTTTTTTTTTGCTTAGTGATTTTTTTGCCATAAGGGAAGATTCAATGCTGCTGGGGATGAATGTGATTTAAATATCAAATTAATGGAGGGAGCTCCCCATGAAGGATTTCCTTTATGAGCACCCAGCAGCCTCTTCTCTGCCACATGAAACTCTTAGAGTCATCTGCCATGTTAAGAAGATGCATGGCTCTGGCTGGCATTAAAGGCTCCTCCCAACCTGTCCTCTTCCTGCCTTTTCAGTGTTCTCTCCTCTTCCTCCAGAGAGGACAGCATAATTGTTGTTCTTTGCTTAGGACGCCCCATCGTGGTCTCCTAGCATTTGCTCTGGCCATCATCTACATCTGAAAGGCTCTCTTTCTGGATTTCAGCATACAAGATCTTAATCGCAAACCAAGAATGGGACCCCACATCTTGCTTTCCACATTACGCTAAAATGATCCTATTGCCTTAAAGCCCCTCAGTTAGGGCCTGGAAACCCGGGGCACGGCAAAGAACTGGAAATAAGGAGGTGCCCATCCAATGGGGAAAGGCTTAGCAATTACAGTATATGGATACTATAAGCACTAAAAGAAACAATGAAAGAAATGTTTTGGGGAAAACCTGGGAAGACTTCTGAACTGATTCGGTGTTTCAATGGAACCAAGAGAACAATTTACATAATAAGGATGTAGTAAAGACAACTTCACTATTGACTAATCGATGCAATGACCAACTGTGATTCCAGAGAAGTGGGGATAAAGTTTACTATGCTGGGAAGTAGTGACAGGCTCAAAATGCAGAACGGGCCACAGATTTTGGACATGGACAACGTGGGAACTTGTTTTGCTTGATGAAGCACGTCCCCCTTCCCCTCCCATCCTTGACTCAAAAGGAAGGAATGGCAGGTGGTGCGGAATAAAGGCTTGCTCGTTTTTTAAAAGAGTAAAGTAAAATAAGTTAGAAAAAAGAGGAAAAAGAGACTCAGCTCAAAGGCATTTTCTTCAGAAGCTTTCACCCCTTCTCTAAGGTTACTTTCCTTCGATTCCATCTGGTTCCCATAGGCACCTATTTACAGGTTTCCCCCATTAGCATGGAAGCTCTTGTCTCTCTGTGTATGTTAGCGATTAGCCCTAGTTCTTAGGTGTTTGTTAATTGAATGATGATCTCAAATGTGCTGCCTTATTTTTTTCTTTGCAAACATTAAATCAGTATGCAATGTCTTCTTTTTGATTCAAAGATATTTCATTTTCCCAATTACATGGAATAGTAATTTTCAATATACATTTTCTAAAATTATAAGGTCCAGACTGACTCCCTCCAATCCTTCCCCCCACTTGGAGATGGTGAACTATTTGTCTGGGCTGCACATGCATTATCAGATGTGCCTTCTACAGCAAGCTTGCATCCTGGACCCCTTGGGCAGTCAGGCCACTGAAACCCAAGGACCCCTTCTCAGACTGCATTTAAATTCGTGAAATAAAATGAACAGGATGAGAAAGGAAAATAAATTTTATTGAAATGCAAGATAATTGGGCCTCAGTGGATTGAGAACTATGTCTAGAGCCTAGAGGTCCTGGATTCAAATCTAACCTCGATTACTTCCTAGCTGTGTGACCCTGGGCAAGTCACTAAACACTAATTGCCTAGCCCTTACCCTCTTCTGCCTTGGAGTCAAGATGGAAAGTTAGACTTGGGTTTTTTTTTTAATTTGACTAAATTCTTTAAAAGTTTTAATGCAGGGGGCAGCTGGGTAGCTCAGTGGATTGAGAGCCAGGCCTAGAGATGGGAGATCCAGGGTTCAAATCTGGTCTCAGACATTTCCCAGCTGTGTGACCCTGGGCAAGTCACTTGACCCCCATTGCCTACCCTTACCAATCTTCCATCTATAAGTCAATACACAAAAAAGTTAAGGGTTTAAAATTAAAAAAAAAAGTTTTAATGCAACATAATTAAGATAGTTAAAAAAAAGTTCATAGATCATTCCCTTCACCCCCAGGTCAAGATCTTACATGTGATCCAAAGCAAAAAGCAACTTCCTGCTGCTCCAAGCAAACTAAAAACTAAAAACAGGCAGAAAAGATGACAAATAAGCCCCCCTACTCTACCCTTCACTGAAGAGCCCCCCCAGGTAGAAATCAGAAAAGGGAAAATTAGGTAACGTGTGTGTGTGTGTGTGTGTGTGTGTGTGCACGAACTTATACACATGTGCACATAGATATTCAACTAAGAACGGGTGTTTTTTGGATAAAAAGGAAGGGAAATCTTTCTGAAATTCCAAACAAAATCCATCCCACCCAGTTTACAACACAAAAAGTTTCTGGATTTCACAAGGGCCATCACCACTGGGCTATCTGGGATCTGTCTGGTGCTTACATAGGAAATATTATAGCAATGAGAACATAAAATATGGTGGCTCAAGTGGGTCTAATTTCATGCATCACACAAAAGATGAAGGACATAAAGGAAGGAGTGATACGCTGTCCACCACGTGGTCCTGAAACATCTACTCTGCTTCCTAATGCAACAAAAAATATTAAACTAAGTGAGAAGCGCTTCTGGGTCTGTCTTGATCTCAGAGTAATTCATCCAAATTTTTTTACACTATGTAAACAATTTGGGGAAATGAGGATGAATCTATTGGTGGAAACCAAGGGGAGATAGTCAGGGGCTGCAGAGCTCTTATGTGTCTATGACTATCGTCTCAAAATAATATTTTAAGTGCTTCAAACACAAAGGAAACCATGACATTAAATTAGAATTTACACACGTGTACATGCATGTATGTAATTAAAACATCTTTTGATGTTTTTTAACCTAAGTTTCAAAACCTGTGTGAAGGGCATCCTCTCCTAGGATCACCCGTGGGACGTTGCCCTGCCTGCATCCCTGCATTCCTGGAGCTACATCACTTTGGCTGCTCACCTAGTACAGGTCATGGGACTGGAACTCTGAACTTGATCCAGACATGACCTTGAATTTGAACCAGATGTAAAAAGAAGGGACAAAAGGTTCGAACAAGGAAGGGCTCCCTCTCTGTCCCTGGTGGGTCATGCTGGGAGCACCCATGTGGGAGCTAGACGAGGCTAGTTTATTCTTATATTTCTACCTATTTCTCATCTTTTACCTACCCAAGTGATTCTAATATGTGTAATATTTGTAATATTGAATTATTATATTATTACATTAATAATGTAACTATTAATAGATTATATTAATCACTGATATAATAACATATTGGTTACTTAATAATTAATAAACATTAATTATATTGTATACTATTAATAATATACAATCTGTTGGGCAATATAGTAATAAATATTATATTAATATTAAATAATAGTAATAATATATAATAATGTATTCATTTAAGGCCAATTCTTACAAACCCCTAGTTAGGAAGCCTCAGGGGACCAGGAGCTGATGCCTGATCACGGCACTTTGCCACACTATACTACCTTTCCCCCTTTTTTTCCTCCTTTCTATAGTCATAAAAAGTTAGGTGTAGAAAATACATTTGTGAAATATATGGTATACATTTCCTAATTGTACAAATATCTACCAGAAAATAAAATAGAAGAAAGTAAAGACTTACAGACTCTCTAGCACCATCTTTACTGTAGTGCTATCTCCTAGAGCAGCAACTATCATTTAATTTCTTTTTTAAGCTCTTACCTACCATCTTGGAATCAAAACCACGTATTGGTTCCAAGGCAGAAGAACAGTAAGGGCTAGGCCAGGGGTCGGCAACCTTTTTGGCCATGAGAGCCATAAACGCCGCATTTTTTAAAATGTAATTTCGTGAGAGCCATACAGTGCTCATAGAGCGCGTTCCTGTAACAGCGCCTGAAAAAAAATGGACTTTATGGCTCCTGCAGAAAGAGCCAGATCTGGCCCTCGAAAGAGCCAGATATGGCTCGAGAGCCATACGTTGCCGATCCCTGGTTTAGGCAATGGGGCTTAAGTGACTTGCCCAGGGTCACACTGCCAGAAAGTAGCTGAAGCCACATTTGAACCCAGGACCTTCCATCTCTAAGGCTGGCTCTCAATCCAGGACCACCTCCCTGCCTCCCTATTGTTTTATTTTAAATCTTTGATCCTTCTCAATATGAATTGACAAGGAACCCATCTGCCAGGGATAAATATAATGGGGTTTGCTGTTCTGGCTGTTAACAAGACAATATATTGATCTCAATTATAAGCTAAAACAGAATTAGCAGGATCAGGGACACCACATCGGTCCTGAAATACTCTGGGCCCAAAACAAGTCTATTCATCTCATTAAAATCACAATTATGGTTATTATCATTGTAGGTAACGTCTATGAAAGGCGTAAAGGATCTTATCGATAAATATTGGCATTTCTTCGTATCTTGCAGTTTGTGTAGTAGAATAGCATTGTAAGAAATTCTTTAGGAGGGTAAATGATGAGCTCACAGGAGGATGGATGCATAGATGGGGCATCTGTTATGCAACGGTTAAGGTGGTGAGGTTTAAGGGAAAAAAACCTAAAGCAGGGGCATGACCATTTATAACAAGCATTTGAGCCCAGCAGGCTGCTCTGCCCCGTGGAGAGAGCCCAGGCGTTTGCTCAAAGAGGTCCCAGCTCTGACTGACATCATTCCTGGACTTTCCTGCGTACCTTTCAGCGTCTCCCGGACCTCGATGGAAGCATCGCTTTCCAGGCGGTTGTACAAATTCTTGGCTGTGCCATTGTTCGCCACCTTCTCTTGCCATTTCTTCAGCATTCTGAACTTGCAAACCGTAATATCTTCGCACTTTTCCTGAATGGTATCGATGTCGGCAATTTCTAATCCCAAGTTGCCGACGGCAAGTTGAATCCACTCTTTTCCAAGCTTCCTGGCCAGAGTCATCAACTGCATCTCTGACAGCACCTTCTCCTGATCTGCGGGTTCTAAAAACAGAGGAGACTCTTAGCAATGGGCTCTGACTCTCGTCTGATCACCAAGAGCCATTTATAATGAAAACAGAATCCTCGAAGTCAGTCGATAAACGTTTAGGTGTCAAGGCATTGTGCTAAGTGCTGAGGATACAGAGAAAGTCAAAAGTCAAGACTCTGCTCCCGAGGAGGAGGCAACGTGCACAAAAGACACAAACAAGCTAAAAAGGAGATGCTCAGCAGGGGGAAGAAGCCAGCATTAAAGTGGCGCACCCTCACTTGGAAAATGTTGTGTTGTAGTGGGAAGACATTAAACTGGGAGTGAGGGGGACCCAGGCTCAAGCCCTGCCTCCTATCCTAGCTGTATAACAGTTTCTTGTCCCTCAGTCTCATCTGTAAAATGGGGGCAATAACAGCACCCACTTCATAGTGTTTCTGTGAAGATAAAACAAGATCACTGGATAGAAACCACTTTGCCAACCCTAAAGCACTGCGTAAATGTTGGCTGGGCTTTTCTCCATTCTGAATAGGGCATTTCTCAAGCATTCCCTATTCATAGGGCACTTGTGATACTATGATACAGGCTGGGGTTACAAATATAAGCTAAAAAGATAGTCTTACACTCTCCTCGATACATTTACATTCCAATAGAAGGGCTGTTGTTTGTTCTTTTTCTTTTTTTTTTAACCGCTTACCTTCCATCTTAAAATCAGTACTGTTCTAAGGCAGAAGAGTGTTTATAAAAGTTAGGAAATGAGGGTCAAGTGACTTTCCCAGAGTCACACAGCTAGGATGTATCTGAGATTAGATTTGAACCCAAGACCCCAGAATTGAGCTCACCAACCTGTAGGTTAAAGTATTAGGAAGATAAGAGAATAGGCTGAAGGCTGCCAAGAGATTCACAAGTCATCCGTTTTCTATGTTTTCTAGTCAAGGAAACTAAGGTCCAACAAGAGTAAATGACTTGCCCAAGACAATTAATCAGTGAATAAATACCTAGGAAGCTCCCACTATGCATCACTCATTGCACTAAGTGCTAGAGATACAAAAAGAGGCAAAAGACTGCCTTTCTCCTCAAGCAGTTTATGATCCAACAGGGGAGACAACGTGCAAACAAATACATTCACACAAGCTATAGGCAGGGTAAATAGGGAAGGCACCAGAACAAAGAGGGAAGACTTCCCGTAGGAGGGGGAATTTTATTTGGGACTTAAGGGAAGTCAGTAGTCTGAGCAGAGGAGGGAGATGACTCCAGGTCTGGGGAAAAGCCAGTGAGAATGCTGAGAGCTAAAAGATGGAGCTTTTCTTGTTTATGGCACAGCCAAGAGGATTGAAGAATGTGTCGAGGTGGGAGTGGGGCGTAAGTTAGTGGGAAAGGCAGGCAAGGGCAAGGGCTTTGAAGGCCAAACGGAGCACTGTGTATCTGACCCTGAAGGGGGCTGGGAACCCCTAGAGTTTACTGAGTAGGGCACAGCATGATGGGACTTCTCTTTAGGAAAATCATTTTAGTGGCCAAAGAGAAAATGACTGGAGTGAGGAGAGACACGAGGCAGGCAGATCCACCAGAGGCTACCGCCATCATCGGGGCATCAGGTGATGAGGCCGTGCAGGGGCAGCGTCAGATATTCCAGAGATGCTGCAGGTGAGAGACAGGGAGGAGACTGGGATGATGACGTCTAGGCTGGGAGTCTTAGGGACTGGGAGGATGCTGGTGCCTCCTATCATAATGGGGAGAGTTTAGGAGGAAAGATGATGAGTTTGTTTTGAGTAGAAGATGTTTATTGGGCATCGAGTCCAAGATGTCTGAAAGGCAGTTAGAGACGGGAGATTGGGCAACAGCAGAGAAACTGAGGCAGAAAAAGTAGACTTGAAAGTCATCAGCAAAGAAAGGAATGGATATGAGCTATTGGCATAGAAATGGGAACTGCTAATATCTCCAAGTGAAGGAGCACAGAAGGAGAAGAGGGCCCAGGACAGAACCCTGAGGGACACCCGTGGTTAGAGGCACGATCTGGAAGAGGATCCGGCTAAGTCGGAGAAGGAAGGGTCAGAAGGGGAGGAGAAGAACCTAGAGAGGAGAGAGTGCCCCCCCCCCCGCACCAGATGTGGCACTCCATGATTCTGAGGATGCCCCGGTGCCTGAGGGAAATGCCACGCTGGCATCCTTTCTGCCCAGGTCCCTGCTCCCGCAGTCTTTTCCTGCTTTTTAATATTCCAAACATTTACCTCAGTGCCTGGCACAGAGTAGTCGCTAATACACGCTTGCTGACTTGACTCAGTGGCCAAAGGACATTTAGGATGTCACTTCCCTTAAAACCCAAGTGGTAACCAGGGTGCTCTCAAGGGGATCCACTGGCCTTGGGGGCTGCGGCATGAAAAAGGAAGCAAGAGCAGCCGCCCCCTCTCGCTCATCTCTTGTAGACAGCACTCCTGAATGGGAACTGAAGCTGGGAAAGGAAATGGGCATCTGCCCCACCGCCAAGCTGCCTCCTGCCTCTTGGTCACCATTTTGGAAAAGATGAACTATAAAAAGGGACACGGCGCCCTCTAGTGGCTGCCTTGTCACATCAGGGGAGCCTCTACAGCACTTCCAACCAGGGCCAGACAGGAGGGACCAAAATACTGGACTGTCACCCAAAGGCTGGCTTCAAAGAAGGGGAAGAAAATCCGCCTCCCGTCCCCAGCTCTGCAAGAGGCAGGAACACTGCAGAGAAGGTCGGCCTGGGGAGGACGAGGGCAGGTTGGCTTTTGGGGAGGTTTTCTCCTTCTTCCTTGGCTCTCTGTGAGGGGGTAGAGGAGGAAGACACTGGGAAACAGGCAACATGGAAACACAAGCCCTTAACCAAAACAAAGGAGTCTAAATCCTAGCAGGGAAGAAGCCCTTTCACAAGCAGCGTTTGCTTATAAATAGATACATATATACTTGGATGTGGATGTATATGTCTCTCTCTCTCTCTCTCTCTCTCTCTCTCTCTCTCTCTCTGTCGGTCTCTCTCTCCCTCCTTCCTTCTCTCTCTGCCTTTGTCTGTCTGTCTGTCTCTCTCCCTCCTTCTCTCTCTCTCTGTCTCTCTGTCTGTCTGTCTGTCTCTCTCTCGTAAGTACAAAGAGTTTCATTATTAGGACAAACCTGCACATAAATGCATGAGCATACATGGCCACCCAGGTGAGCACACGTATGATCATACCTGCATGTACTTCCTACACACTTGGTGTCCCCAGAAGGTTGAGAGCAATTTTAAACTTTAATTGTTTAAACAACACTAAAGTTGAGACGTCCTCTGTGTGTGTGTGTGTGTGTGTATCCTGTGAGTTCCCTATTTGGGTTTCCTGGTAGGCACCCCTCTAGCAAAGTAGCTCCCACCTGCTCTGCAGCTTCTAATCCTAAAAAGAACTGCTGGAAAGGGACCTGCCCAGGGGCACACAGCCAAGGTCTAGCAAAGGCGGGATCGGAACCCAAGTCTTTATGGTCCCATGGCCATCTCAGCATCCACTGGGCACAGCTATCTCTCTTTGGGGTCAGACTCCTATCTAGGATCGCCCCTGGGTGGATGCCCCATGGAGAGCTGTGAGCCCATCTGGCCCAATCTCCTCATTTCCTGAGAGGTTCAGTGACTTGCCCAGGGTCACCTGGCAGTGATCACCAAAGCCAGAGTTTGACCCCAGGTGCCCTAACTCCAGAGGTGAGCAGAAATGACCAAGAAGTGCTCTCACTCTCTGGTGAACAACGGAGTTTTCCTGAAGTCTGGCATTAGCCCATTTTTTAGCTTATGAGCCATCTTGGGCATCGAGAGCATCAATACCTGCTGATGGACACTCGGGAAGTTAGGAAGAGCCCCCAGACGTTCAGACCCAGGGATGCACAGTTCATAAGCTGGGCAACAGTTTCTCAAACCGACTCGTCCCTTCCCAGGAAGTCAAGTCATCTTGACGAGTTGTTTTTAAAATGTTCCCCGTATTGTGATTTGAAAATAAATCCAGCCCCAATAAAGTTACAAAACACCTACTGGGTGCTGTGGGGGACATGAGGATACAAAGTTGAACAGAAGCTCCGTGAAGGCATTGACTAATAATTCACTTTTGACTTTGTATCTCCAGTGCCCAGCTCGGAATCTGCAAGGCACTCAGGAAGAATAAGAATGAAAAAGAAGAACTGGCATCTGTGTGGTACTTTAAGGTTGGCAAAGCACTTTTTATCTGCATCCTTTTTGCTCCTCACAACAACCCTGTGAGTTAGGTGCTACTATAATTCCCATTTTACAGATAAAGAAACTGAGGCTGAGAGAGGTTAAAGGCTTTGTGAAGGATCACAGAGCCAATGAGTGAGTGAGTATCTGAAGCCAAAACTGAAGTCAGGTCTTCCTGCCTTCAGGTCTAGCATTCTATCCGCTACACCCAGAGGTGTGCTGGAGCCAGCTCAGGCCGGGGAGCTGGATGTTCAGTCTTCAGTGGGAGCATTTACAGCTCAAAAATCAGCCAAGACTACAAATCAAGGCCTGAGGTAGTGTTCTGTTGATTGTCTAGCCTTAAGAAATCGATGGGAGAAAACATAAATAAAACAGATTAAATGTTAAAGTGTGGCAAGCGAACATTTGGGGGATGGAGGAAAGCCAAGGGTTAAACAGTTACTAGCACACCACGGTCTACACGTCCTAATTCTTATTTGTTAAAATGACAAAAACAAGAAGTCTCTTTTACTCAAGAGACTTGAATTCTAATCAGTGTGTGTGTGTGTGTGTGTAACCATGACACCAAATGGCATCTGATTAAGTGCCATAAGAGAAAAACTGAAAAAGAGCTTGGGGAGTCCAATGGGCTGATTGGGAGGAGGAGAGGGAGAGACAGAGCCAGGGGAGACAGAGATAAAGAGGAAGGGGAGAGGATGAGAGAGAGAGAAAGAAAATACCGAGGAGGAGCAGGGTTCGAGGGTCAGAGAAGCCTTCCTGAAACAGGTGGCATTTTAGATAGACAGATTCACCAGACAGAAACACAGATGGAGGAGAAGAGCAGAGTATGCTCAGGGGACTGGAGAATGGCCTTGTTTGGTTACAGGGTAGGACCTGGTGGGGCCAAGGACACTGATTAAACTGGGCTCAGCTTGTGGATGAAGGGTTTAGAAGGGAGAGACAGACAGAGAAAGAGAAGAGACTGAAAGACTGAGACAGAGAGAAGGAGAGAAAGAGACAGAGAAAGAAGGAGGAAGAGAGACAGAGAGAGAGGGAGGGAGAGAGAGACAGAGAAAGAGAAAAAGAGAGAGAGAGAGAGAGACATAGAGAGAGATGCAGAGAGAGATACAGAGAGAGAGAGATGCAGAGAGAGAGAAAAAGAGAGAGAGAGAAAGAGAGAATGAGAGAAAAAGAGACATAGATGCAGAGAGAGATGCAGAGAGAGAGAGAGAGAAAGAGACAGAGAGAGAGAGAGAGAGTTAGTTTGTTTTCTGGCAAGGAGCCAAGTGATTACCACAAGCACTTGCTCGTGTGAGTGCGGCCACTGCAATGAACTCAGCTCTACGCACCTGGACTCCCAGTGTACTTTGCTCTCTTCGCCTGATACTCCTCTTCAGGTGAACTGTCACTTTTTTTCCGTCTTCTGTTAGCTAACAAAGAGACAAAACAAATGGTCCTTCAAGGCTCTGTTTCATCTTCAACCTCCACCACCAAAGCCAAAAGAACCAACAGTCAGACACCAACAAATTATTGGAGGATTCACGAGAAGATGGAGAAAGTGCCCCCCCTCCCCGCCTCCCCAAGTCCCCCCCCCAGGCCCGGCACAGCAGCTGTTTCAGTGTTTTCGGTCCTGGGGCAGGAGATCCAAACTGTGCAGGGTGGCAGGATGGGGATAAAGCGGTGGGTCTGGGACGTTTTGAAGCGGGCCATAAAAACGTCCGTGGAATGCCAATTGTGGTAACTTACAGTTCGTGCTGTTTCTCTGAATATTCTGGTTCTGATCGTGTTGGATCCAGTCACCTGTTAAAAACATTCAAAGATGAACAGTTTTGAATGGAAAATAAAAGGCATTTTGGAAAGGATTCGGCCAGAAACAAGTCACAGGACTGAAGAGAAGACGTGAAAAGTGTCTGCCCCCACCCCGCCCAGGGATGCCAGGACAATGCAAGCAATCCTCTGCTCCAAACGGAATACCAGTCTGGGCTCGATTCTGCTTTTCTTGGTGTGGAGGCAGGAAGCGTGGGGCCCGTCTCCCTCGCGGCCGGCCTTAGGCTGACCCTCTGCAGGAAGCGGCACTTGTCCTGGGTTCTGCACCCAGCGGGCCCTTCACTAATGACTGAGTTATTACTGTAAGCTTTCCATTCTCGCTCTTGTGTCAGTGGGCCCTTGCCTGACTTTGGGCCTTTACCCCCCGCCCCAATCATTTTAAAGCCTCCCCTTCTGTTTCAGAACCAATATTAAGCGTCAGCTCCAAGGCAGACAAGCAGGAAGGGCTCTGCAATGGGGGTTAAGTGACTTGCCCAGGGTCACCCAATTGAGGCCACATTTGAACCCAGGACCTCCCATCTCCAGGTCTAGCCCTCTCTCCTCTGAGCCGCCTAGCTGCCCTACCCCTAAAACTTCCCTACCTGGCTTCTGGATCTGAAAGTTCATATTATTTCTGGGTCTGACTTTTGAACTGGGTCACTGGCTGCTGGCTTGGCTCCTGAAATGGGCTGTCGTAGTTGCAATCCTCTGTGCCTGCTTTCCAGGAGTCAATCAATTCTGCCTCAACAGTAGGGCCCGATTCCCACGACCTAAATCTGCTTCCCTGCCGTGGCCCCTTCCCAGAAGGACGAGGTCACCCTAGGGTGGTGGGTTTGGGACCTACAGCTGAGAAAGGGGGCAGCTTTGGGAGCAGATCTCCTACGACATTCTCCTTCCCTTGAAACATCCCCGAAACCAACTCCCTCATCTGTGAAAACCATGGAAGTGGGCAGAGCATTCTGCGTAAATTCTGGCTTCGCATGAAGCCCTTTCCTCTGGGTGCCTCTGAGAGAATGCCCTAATATTAGGCTTCGGAACATCTTGATCGATGGGTTGGCCTTGAGGAGAAGAATTGGGTGGAGGCTCCTCCCTTCTCACCACTAAGAAAATGGATTGCCGAAGCCCTCTCTATCCCCAGCCACCCCCCAAACCCCATTCGCCACCCAGCTAGGGAGCAGCTCTTCCCTCTTCTCGCCTCTGTTACTATTCCTGCACAGGTCCGAGGATATTTATTTCCACAGCCCTGGCACTGCAGGATAAAGTGGCACCAAGTTTAGGGCTCATTTACTTATGCAAATCTAGAAATAAAATGGAAAACAACCTATTTCTCTGCTTGGTGACACTGAACTTTGCAAAGTTTGCTGAGCAAAGCAGAAGGATGGTGAAGAGTCACAGCTCTCAGCTGGGGCCAGAGCCTTAGAAAAGTGTCCAGAGGGGGCAGCTGGGTAGCTCAGTGGATGGAGAGCCAGGCCTAGAGTCGGGAGGTCCTGGGTTCAAATCCGGCCTCAGACACTTCCCAGCTGTGTGACCCTGGGCAAGTCACTTGACCCCCATTGCCCACCCTTACCACTCTTCCACCTAGGAGCCAGTGCACAGAAGTTAAGGGCTTAAAAAATTTTTTTTGAAAATAAAAAAAAAAAAAAAGAAGAAAAGAAAAGTGTCTGGAAAGGCAGAATGACGTCAGGAGAGTGCAGCATTGTGCTCTGGGCTGCACCATCCTCGAGATCTCAGGAAGAAATAAAACTGGGGGTCTACAACACCCCCCCAGGGGCCCCCAGCCCCAACACCTACGTACGGTTTCTATTGATCTTAAAAAGCAACAACTGTGAAAGTGAAGGTCTGATGATCGTCATTATAGTTACTGTAAAGCCTCCACCATTTATAAGCGCAGGGATGTGTGTGAGAGTGAGTACTCAAACAGAAACAAATTCAAGAAGGATTTAAGAGAAGATGTAGAAAGTGTTTCCCCTTGGGAACAGCCAGGTAGCTTAGTGGATAGTCAGGTCTAGAGATGGGTTCAAATCTGGCCTCAGACGCTTCTTAGCTGGGTGAGCCTGGACAAGTCATTTGATCCCTATTGCCCACCCTTTACTGTCTTCTGCCTTGGATACAAAATTAACTATTGATTCTAAGAGAAAGGAAGGAGGAGAGAAAGGAAGGAAGGAAGGAAGGAAGGAAGGAAGGAAGGAAGGAAGGAAGGAAGGAAGGAAGGAAGGAAGGAAGGAAGGAAGGA